>NC_141535.1:190602500-190902500 GCF_021556685.1 Rattus norvegicus
GGATAATAAGGAAGTCTTTCCCACAGTTTAGCCTCTTTATTTCCCCTCAATCTCTGGAGAACACGTCACCAACAAATCCCTTCCAGTTACAAAGCCCATTCTCTCCCAGAGCTTGCCCCTGATGTCTGACAGTGCCTGTGCTTCCCCCAGGGTATGTGGGATCAATACACCAGGACTTCAAAGAAGCCCTCAGAATTGGAGTGCAGGCAGAATTTTAAAAAAAAAATCCTGGAGCTAGGATTCAGAAGTTGGAGGGGAGAGGGAGGGGAGAAAGCCAGAGTGGGGATTTGACAGCACCACACAATGCACTAGGATCAGAGCTGTGAGAGAGATTCAACTCCAGAGATGAAAACCCTTCTCTTGGTGCTGACAACATCTGTTTTATTTTGAAGGTTGCTAAGGAGAGTCCTAGCTGGGCCAACATTGTTCCAGCTCAGGGCTTCACAGAGCGCCTCGAGCACAGGCTCTGACTGCAGGAACGAAAGCTCTCTAGATAAGCCTGCTCCTTTCGCTCTTTAGATATCAAAGCACCACTTTGCTCACTGGACTAACACCCCACACCCCACTCTCTCACTCCGTCTCAGTCCCAACCGGACTTTCCCTACTGCTTACTCTCTAAGGACGCCTCCCCTGGCACCTCACCACCACTCGCAAGCTCCCTCTGGTTTACTAGGGACAAACAGGCAGGGAGCTCACCCTTGAGCCAGCATAGCCTCTCTGAAAGACAGAGATTACATAGGAGCTGGAGACACTCACATGCAGGAGGGTTAGCATCAGAGGATGAAGCCATTTACTGGCCTTTAAATAATCAGTGTTGCCTCCTTAATCAAAGAAAAATCAAGTGTCTTTGTCAGGGCCCGAAGCCCTGTGAGGGCAGTGAAAATGCACGAGCTGACTGTGGCCGACCACAGAGAAGATGCAGGTGGGGAGCCAGCCACACCCTGTCAGCCCCGCCCACCTAAACTGAATTGTCATTTCCAGCCTTGATGAACAAGAGGAGCTACTACACATTCCTCCCGGCGCAAAAAAGACAAAGGGCACTACAGGAAACAGAGGTCAGGTCGAAGCCAGCCATCTCATGTAGGGCAAGGCGAAGACATGGTAGGATCACATACTGGTAGAGCAGGGACACCAGAGAGGACAAAGTAAGCACAGCAGGGAGCACGTATGATACAATGAGGACCAGTCAGGGAGCACACATGACAAAATGAAGACTTACCAGGGAGCACACATGAAAAAGTGAGCATTCTCCAGGCAGCTCATACATGATGAAGGAGGACTGACCAGGCAGCACACACATTACAAAGTAAGCACTCTCCAGGGAACACACATGACGCCGAGATGAGGATATATCAGTCGATGTAGGACAAGTACAACACGGCCACAATCACGTATGTGATAAGGAAGGATTCTCCAAAGATCACATACATGACAAGCAGGATGACACAGTGAGGACACCAGTTATCTTCCCATCTTACAAGCTGCTATACAACATGGGTGAGGTGACAACTCTGCCCTCCACCTGGGGCAGCCCCAGGGCCGGGAGCCTGAAGAGAGACAGGGAGGTAGATGGCCCCTACCATAAATGGTATTTTCAGATAAAGCCTCAGGGGCTTTCTAGGGCAGCAGGGGAAGAAAATATTCTCCCTTAGCTGGAGGAGTGGCTGCTCTTTCTCACTGAGCTTCAGGGAGCCCTAGGCCAGGGCAGAAATATGCAGGACTCTAAGAAAAGAGAATGGCTGCCTTCAACAAAGAGCCACTGCAAAGAGAGGTCAGCACAGCTCTCACAGGAAGGCACTCTCAACAACAAAGAAACCCACTTCCTCCAGCAAGGGCACAGGGCAAACGCTGGCCACGCTGCTTCAGCCCATCCTGCTTCTTTTTAGCCTGGGAGCTAGGGAGCTCAAGGACACTTGTCTGATCCAAACATCCAAAGGAGGCAGAATGCCCAGAACACCGCACGCTTCCTGAGTGCATTGGGAGGATTAAGCAGAGAGCCTAAAAGGCGCTCTTCAAGCTACTCACCTAGCCAGGTCACGCTTACACCAGATGGGGCAGACATGGCCTCTGCCACCTTGTGCCAGCTCCGGTTGTGTCCAGGAGCCCAGAGGGCCACGAGGCATAGATAGTAACCGGAGTTTTCTTTGCTAACATCTCGCACCAGTAGATGGTAAGAGCGGGTATCCACGTGGCTGAGAGCAACGTGTGGTGAGCTGTGTACCAGGGAATCACGGTCCAGCCGAGCCAGCATATGGGAGGCAAGCAAAGAGGTATCGGGTGTCTTTTTGAAGTACCATGTCACCTCAGGCCGGACATCATCCACACGGTCTGTTGTGATGTTGCAAGAAAGGTCCAGGTCCTTTCCTTCGGTCACAGACACTGTCCTGGGCACGGCCAGTTGCAGAGCTGGAAGAGGGAAAACAAGCCCGTCAAGTGATTGAGTGATGCTTGCCCCCTCTCTTCCCTTCTTCTCACCTCCCTTTAGGTTGATTTGTGGTGTTAAAATTAGAAGGCTTTGTGCAGTTGAAAGTGCTTGAGGAATAGTTAATGAATAAATTCATGACACACACTAAATTGGTGTTGGAAAAGAGCAGCAAAACACCAGGAAAACGTGAACACCAGTAAAATGCCCCGTGTCCTGAGTTTAGGAAGACTCTGAGATAACAACACAAGGTGGGCACTATCATGGTCACTTACTGACAGAGGCTGAAGCACACAGTAGCTCCGTGGTAGAGCCCTCCCCTAGCATCGCGGGCTCCAACGTCCTGGGGTAGGGGTGAAAACTCCTACGCAGATGAGCCAGGAAAGTGGAACCAGACCATTTTCCTAGTGACTCAGCCCTTCACAATGTGACATACGTAGACTATGGTCTTCTTAGACACACCCGGCTGAACCTCAAGCAGGAGACATACTCTGAACCCCAAACTCAATGAGTTTCGCATTCTCCATGCTACTGTCCTCTTATGACCGGGGACAATTAAAGTAAGCTATATTTAGGTAAATCCTTGAAGTATTGAGTGTCCCTGACTCAAGAGAGGTCTTGTTCAGCGTTTCATTGCCAAAGCTTTTTAAATGGAAACATTCTACTCTATTCAGGGATTTTTTTAAAAAAAAAAAAAAAAGATGTGGAACATGTGTAATCAGAGTGGAAAATTTCAAGTTACAATGATGCTCTGGGAACTGTCACTAAATGACAGACAGCCGACTTCTCCCTGTAGCGTCAAGTGAGACACAGTCCCTATCTTCCGGCAAAATCCATTCAGCAGCCCCAGCTCTTTCCAGGAAGCTCAGGGACAAAGACTGTTGCCCAGTTCAGAAAACGCATCGCAAGAGTCTACGACCTCTGGAAGAGGTCCACATGAATATTTCCAAATCTTGACATTCATTTCAAACAATCGTTTTAAGCCAAGTTCAATATCTAGCCAGCACATGACAGAAAATGAGGTGGGCATAGTATGAGGACAAAGGGTTTGAAGGTAGTTTGTTCTTCTCTCCTCTCTATGGATCAAGAAATGTGTTCCTAGGGTCCAGAAACATCAGCAACAATGTCTCTGCCATCTTCTCAGTGAACGTGGCTAAATATCTGTCCTATCCCTAACCATGGGTCACATAGATGGAGAATAACAATTTATTCTAGAGTCATGGGTCTGACCGTGGGAGGTGGGATAGAGAAGCTGCGGGAGGATCCACTTCTAAGGATTCGGAATGTAAGATGTAAGCAAAGCCTGGGGCAGTCCACGCTTTCTCTGGTAGAATACGGCTAAGTCTTCATGTTAAGATACTGCGGCTTGTATCACCACGGGAGGAGGACCTACCATACGGCTGACACAGCTTTGCTATGAAGTGGCTCTGCGGCATTTACAATGCCACCGTGGTCGGAGAGCATGAGCAGTCGCCTGTGACCAGTACAGAGATTGATTAAAAGCAAAAGACCATTCCCTCAGTTGGGTATGGTGGGGCACGTCTGCAAGCCCAGCATTTGGGAGGCAGAGGCAGGCAGATCTCTGTGAGCTCAAGATAAGCCTGTGGGTTTCGGGCCAGTAAGACTGTTTAAAACCACAGATAAATATATGGAGGGGGCTGTAAGGATGAGGGGAGAGGGAGAGGGGGAGAGGGAGGAGGAGAGAAGGGGTGCACAAGCAAGCTTATAACTCTTGAGCAGTGATTCTTAACTTACGATCCACAGAGAATTTAGGGAGCCTGTGCATGTGGATAGGACAATTTGTTCCTTCTTTTATTTTCATTAACCTTCACTGAGCTGAGACATTGCATCTCCTGCCTTGGTGAAAATAAGCAACAAGGTGGTATAGTATGGCCAATACCCGGGACTTGGTATTGGTCAACAGAAATAACAGGTTTTCTTCATACATGACTTAATAGCAGTTGCAGACATTGAAACATCATTTGCATTCACAGCTCCCTAGAAATTATGATGGCTGTCAGGCCTGCCAATATAGCTTATTGTTTCTGTGCTAATAACGAAGCAAAGTATTAGTATAAAAGACAAATTTGTCTTAGGGATATTTCCATAACTATTTCAGTATAATTCTTATCCCGTCACCTTGTATATTATGTTTCATGAATTTAGAAGGTTACAGGCTTCAAAAGACAGTCAAAGAGGCCCATCACACCAAAAAGATCACAAAGCTAAGTGTGTTGGTGCAAGCCGGTAGTCCCAGCTATTCTGGAAGCTGAGGCTGGAAGAACACAAGTTCAAATCCAGCTGGAGCAATTCAGCAAGGTCCTACCCCCAAATAAAAAGGGTAACACACCTACACAATAGGTGCTTGCTTGCCCAGCAAACGGGAGGCGCTGGGCTCAGCACCAGAAAGGCGCAGCCTCAGTGGGGAGCTCGCTGCTGTAGTCTGCTGAGAGTCCCAGTCTGTTAACTAAATGCTATAGGGTTTGAGGGACAGCGTTTACGACTGAAATTCCTCCGTCCAATGGTGAACCTGCCTCAAAGCTAAGCTCTTTACCCCACCTGCCTCATTGAAATAGTTGTCTGATATACACTGAATAGCTAGGTTTCCTGTGGCAGATTCTAAACAATCATTCAACTAAAGAAGGTGACCTTAGTCCCTGGGGAAAGTCATTTTGGCAGTCAATGGAGCCAAGGCCCACAGTGATGGCCATACCTCAGCTGCCACAAGCCACTCACAAAGATATTCACATCCTCTTTCAGATCCCAGAAATGCTGCCCAGAACCATGGATGTTGCAAAAACTGATCACTGGTTGGTTATGGTTTCCTGCTTTCCTTCCCAGCAAACAGAATTGGCCACGTACTCACATTCCTGAGCAGGGAGTGAGCCAGCCAAGGTCTCCCAGGAGGCAGGAGTCTCTGCTATCAAAACGATATTAGACTCCTAGACAACCAAGCACACCCAGGCTATCCCTAGCAGTGACATTAGCCTGTGATAGTTTCTCTGTACTCTGTCCAGTGACCTGGGATTGAGCCTGCAGTACCTCTGAGCCCAGGGCCCAGCGCAGTACTGAGCACAGTAAGCTTCCTACCAACGCTTGCTGAACATAAGTCAATACTGGTTTCTTCTCTTGTTTCTCTTCTGTTTCTGCAGACTTCCTAATGTGCCTTGTCTGTCTTCTTATTTCTGCAGTTGGGAACTTTTAAGGAGGGTATTTTTTGCAAAGTATAGGTCAAAACTTAATTTTTGGCTGGACTCTCTGGAATGTATAGACAAAGAAAGCATGGAGAGACCTGATTCTTGGGGACTCTGTCACCTGGCAGGGAATGGTGCATCTTGGGATGGAAAGGCAAGTCCTGGGGATGACCTTAAGCAAGTTTGGAGTCAGACACACACACACACACACACACACACACACACACACACACACACACACACACCAGCCCAACAGCTATCAGGGATGACCTTAAGCAAGTTTGGAGTCAGACACACACACACACACACACACACACACACACACACACACACACACACACACCAGCCCAACAGCTATCAGGGAAGGCAGACCCAAGGACTCAGGGAAACAGGGAAATAGTAAACAAACAAAAGCTAAAGCAGTGGGTGTGGTCAGACCCACCCACAGCTCCAGGGAATGCTGGGTGGGCTATGCCGGCCATCTTGCTTAACCTCTGAGTCAGGACAATCAGGAACCTTCCTATGCAAGACAAGCAATAGCCCCAGGACAAATCTCGGCCCAAAGCAGAGGTGCTCTTTAAGCTACCAGCACCACTCTGGTCCCTTTACCCACAAGGGTAGGCCAGGGTAGCCCTTTTCTAGTCTCTTTTCATACACGGTCATTAGTCTCAGTCAGGGGTGACACCATTTTCAAAAGCTTACCTGTTGGCTGGATCACCACAGTGGCCACTTCCACAGCTTTTTCTTGGATTTCTTGCCAGCTGCCTTGCTCTGTGATCCACTCACTGACCACACATCTGTAGGAACCCTGGTCTGCAGAGAGTGCCCGGGCTACGGAGAGGCGGTAGGCATCGCTGCCCACCGTGTCCAGGCGTACATCCCCACTGTGGTAGCGCTGTTCATAGCCAGGTCCTGGGTGAAACCTGCCCTCGTGGCTTAGGGCTAGGATGCTTCGGTGCACTGGGCCACGGTGCAGTTCCCACCGAAGTGCCAGGTGTGTGTGCAACGGTGACGTAGTAGATGCGATACATCGAAGTTCAAAGGGCTCCCCCTCGCGCAGGCTCAGGCCTGGAGGAGGCCGGGAGCTGGGGCCCACCACCAGGGCATCTGCCAGCACTGTGGGGGGCAGAGGGAAGATGTCAGTCAGTGGTCACCAAAGGTCCTTCCCCAGAAGGAAAGAACTCTGGCCCTGAGTCATGGCAGCTACCCAAGGATTCCTTAATCTGTGCTACAAGTGATCCACCCAACAATCCAATCTCAACCAACTTTCTGACCTGAAACAAAAGAGAAGTGAGACAATAATAAAACTCCGGCTAAAATGGGTTTGTGGGTGCTTCAGCCACCATGATGTACATTACTGTGCCCTCTGTGCCTCAGTTTCCTAGAAAGGGGGATGATGACTGTACCTGCTTCACAGAGTCAACAGGGGAGCCCAGTGAGAGCCAGGGCATTGCAAGGCACCAGAACCAAACAGTCTGGTATGACCGCCATACAGCCCTTTGGCTAGAACATGCATGGAGCTGGAGGAGGGAGCCTGCAAGCTAGAGACAGGGGAGCTGCCAAGAGTAAAGACCTCCAGGGAGAGACGATGGCAGGAGCTGCCTGTGGTTCATGTCCTGGGTAGAGTAGATCCACAGGACAGGAAGGGGACAAGAGATGCTGAGGGCTCTGCTTCTAACTCTTAGCACCTACTAGAAAAAGCCACCACTTCAGCAGTCTGGGAAAGGGGGTTGGGGAGTTCAGAAGTGACAGTGAAGTGACAGATACAGATGCTGGTGAGATCTGGTAGAATCAGGTGGGGGCTGTCTACCAAAGGCTGCGAGAATCTTCCAAGCTCATCAGGAGCTACATATGTGGATCTTCACGCGTCCCAATCCACATCTCCTTGGCTTTTCCCTTGATCACACACTCAGAAAGGGCTTACTCCAGATAACAGAAACCAGCACTCCTCTAGAACACTCCTACAGGCCGTCTCTTCTACAAAATGAATGCAGTGGCCCTTCTCGTACACACCTCAGTCTGTGAGGACAGCCAACATGGCTTCATTCTCAAGGCCGGTTCCTCACTGAGGAGGAAAGATGGACAGATTTAAGACCCATGAAGCTGAAGGTCAGACAGATGCTGGACCACATCTAGCTCCTGCCAGAGACTCCACCTGGGCAGCCAGCCAGCCTCTCTCATGCCATCCTTCTCTCTCCTGAGCCAAGAAAAGCCTCCCTTGCTTCTCTTGCCTTCAAAGACTAGTAAAGAAGCAGCGAGATGGAGGGGTGGGGACTCCTGTGTCACCCTTTCTCTTTTCACAATAAATCACTAGAGTGTATCTGACTTGAAGGAGGGATGGGGGGTGGAGGGCGGGAGCTGTTGTACTGTTTAACTTAGTGCAAACATGTCTTATGGGAAATCTTTCTAAAGAGTCAGGATTTATCCCCCACCCATCCCTACCCCCCAGCTCTAGAAGTCAATTAGGGCTTTGCATATAGAGGCGACCACTCTACTACTGAATGTCAAGTTTCTTATGCCCCAGTATCCCATCCCCAGATGGAGTCACCCTATGTAGCTCAGGCTGGCTTTGAACTTACTGTACAGATCAGTCTAGGTTAGCCTCGTACTTTGAATCCTCAGCTTCCCAAGCACTGGGACCGCAGGCATGTGCCAGCCTAGCCAGCTACACTCTGAACCTTTAATCAGAAGGAACGGGTAGATTTGATGGCTTAATGCTTGGATGCCTACTTTCTGGCCTGGCTGACACTTCATCCCCGCATGGTTTGGGAAATGACCAGCAACAATGAGCTACGGCAGCTTCTTCCAACCACAACCCAGGGTGGATGGCTGGACCCGCCTACTCCTCTTCTATTACCATTTTCTACTTTCTAGATAATTGTAAACACTCCTGTCCTGATACAAAATATTTTCAGAAACAAGGCAGGGCACAAATAAATGGACAATTAATAATAATAATAATATGTTTCTGTTTTGTTAGCCTCAGATTAAAATGGCTTCTTCTCGCTCATTTACTAATGAGCTATGTCGTTTTAAGCAAGTAATTAACCTATGCTCTCCCATCTCGTGTGTAAACTGGGGAAACAGTCTGCCCTATTTTCCTCATTGGATGCAGATAATAGACTGTGTAAGCAAATTCAACAGCGCTTAGAAGTCAGGGAAAACCCAAACTCAAGATACTCCAGATGCCTATGATGTCAGCTTTGCACAGCTGGGTTCATGAAGCAGAAACCGCATGGTTTTCTGTCTATAAACAGCAAGTGCAAACTTCTGTTGTAAACGGGTATTAACTCGTGAAGATCACAAGAAAAAAGACATGAACTTTGAAGTACCTGTTCCTACCACAAACCTGAACCCCATAGCGAGCGTCTACGAGCTTGTCTCTAAGCTGAATATTCACACTGACATGGCTGGAGAGGCCTGGCTTGGGTTAACTCTCCTGTCCCCACATCTTCTAAGGCAGGCTGTGTGTACAGAGGAAGCTGAGGCATGAACTGAGCCAGGGGCCATTTAGCAGACAAATGGCAGACCCAGAAGCCAACCACATAGGCAAGTTGGCTCCAGAACTGCACTCTCTCATGTGACCACAACATGGTGCTACAGCGCACTGCCCATAAGATGCATCAGAATTACCCTGGGCAAGAAGGGGCTCTCAGGGGTCACCTGGTCCACCCTCTGCCCATAATCAGGTAAGACACCATCACTGCAATGGATGGAGGGGTGGGGCTGAGTCTCTCTCTGCAGCGGCGAAGTGGCAGAGGAAGGCTGGCCCCTGTGAGGACTGTACCTTTAACCTGCACTGTGTCCTCATAGTTGCCCTGGACGGTGGCGTCTGTGCTTGGAGTTGAACACTTGTAGTGGCCTTGGTCCGAGGGCTGGACATTCTTTATGTGCAGCTCCACAGCATCATTGGCTGTCCTCCTCAACAGGATGTCGCCCCGCTGCAGCCGCTCACGGTACTGCTGCGCCGGGAAGCCCACCTCCCAGGTGCTGGCGAGCTCCACAAAGCTGCTTCCCGAAGACGAGAAGCTCCAGTCAAAGTTTTGCTCACTGGGGCCATCATAGTCACTGACATTGCAGGGGATCACCAGCTCAGTGCCCACCACTCGAACCAGGGTGCCCGCAGGGACTCTCACCACACGCCCGCGGCAGACAGCTGCAATGACAAGAAGTGAAAGGTGGGCCTTTAATTACGGAATAAAAGTGATACCTAAAGGATGCTTCTGCTCTGGGACAGAGGGAAGAATGCGCATCGGAATCTAAGAAAATGGACCCTGCAGATTAAGCCATCCCTGAAATTATGGGTTGGAAGTAGCACCTTGAAATGAATGCCTTCCACACAACCAGTCTCCCCGAGCTGACAGGCAGACTAAATATGAAAAGTGGGCTAACCACGGCTTCGAATAGCTTTGCCTCTTCTCTTAGGATTTAACAGGCCGTTATCCGCAATGAGATATGGAAAGGTTCTGTATTTAAGGAAAGGACACGGCTAAGCACGTATTTATATTTCTGCCCATCCCACATCAACCTTCTTCCCTAGAGACCATTCCCAAGACCTGATTTATAATGATGGATGCCAATTTTCAAATCCTAGAGCAGCCTGCTGATAAAATGATTTAACTCCCGTTATCTGACATTGGTTATAAATTATTTTTAAAATATGACAATTCTACCAAGTATTAATTTTCTATTTTCTGGCTCATTTCCTCCTCTCTACTCTTCACCCTGATCTAAATTCAGAAGGCGGGTGAGAAAGCTCAGAGGGAGGGAGGCTGTCTGATGCTGTTGGAGTACAGCGGTTTGTGGGGGGGAGGGAAGAGCAGTGGACAGAGCCAGGAGAGCCTTGATCCACAGAGTTCTGGAACAGAATCCTTAGGGGAGGGATTTGCAAGTCCCTTTAGAAGGTCTCTCTGCAATGAACTTCCTTCAGCATAATTTTGTGGTGTTTATGATCTGACATTTGCATTTCCAGTTAGACCAGCTAACTGCTCCTCTCTTGATATTCTACAAACAGGTACAGCAATGAGTTGTAGAGGAGATAGCCTGCGCTCTGTATCAAGGAGATAGGAGTTAAATCTCTCTTAGCTTGCCTTCCTTGATTATGAAGTGAGATAAGATGGTATCGGTGGGTTAATAAAACAGAGTGTGCAGCTGAGAGCTCTCTGTGTAATATGGGTTCAATAGAATGGGGCTTCCTATTGTCGCTATTGTACTTCTGTGTGACTCATGCAAAATTCTTATGCTGAATTCTGAAATTCACTATGTCAGAACACAGCCTTAATTGGGAATACGGTCACAGAAGATGTCGTCAGGCAAGCTGTGATGAGGTCATATGGCATAGGGTAGGCCTCTGAACCAGTATGACTGGCAACCTTAAAAGGGAGCTAATTTGAACGCACAGGGAAAATATTGTACATCGATGAAGGGAGAGATCAAGGTGAGGCATCTAAGAACTGAGAACACCAAAGGTTGGCAGCCAGCCAGCACAAGCTCGGGAGAGGCAGGCCTGACCCTCCCTCTCAGCCTTAGAAGGCACAGATCTGTGGCCACCTTGCTTTGACCTCTAGCTTGTAGGGAAAAGGCTATTGTTGAAGCCACCTGGTCTGCAGCATCCCTCCTCAGAACTAACACACCAGGGCTGCTTGTTTATTGCTGGTGTAATTCATGTTTTTCAAACCCTGTGGCTGCCTATTAGTGGATTCCAAAATGAATTTATGGTGGTTGTGTGTGCTTTTAAAAATGGAATTTTAAATGAACAGAAGCGATTAGAGTGCAAAGCACTTGGTAAGGGATAAATATTGCCCTATACAGCACTTTGTTAGGTAAACAAAGGTGTGTGTGAATCAGATCTCAATGCAAATCTAACATAAATTTGGGTCAGGGTTGAAAAAAAAAAAAGAGTTGAGGACCATTTTTAAAACACTAACTCTTATTTCCTCTAACCTCAAACACATGATCAATTATCATTTCCTTTGGGAAAGGAAAAAAGACGCAACCATGTCGGAGAAATATTGACAGAGACAGTGTGTGACACTGTTCAAGGAAGGGGACCGACTGTCTTCCTATCCTAACTGAGCTGTGGTCAGCCTGAAACAACTTCCGGTCCTAAGAAAGGCTGCCGAACCCCAAAGCACACCACTGTCCTTAAAAATCAAATAAGGTAGGGTTGGGGATGATGAGATGACCTGTCTCATATGTGTGAGGTCCAGGCCTCCACCCCTAGCATTGAAAAGACAGGCAGACAGACAGACAGACAGATGGTAGATTGATACATATATACATAGACTTATTGATTAATTAAATAAAGTATTATAGGCTTATAACCCCAACTACTCAAGAGAAGATCATTTGAGTCTAAGAGTTGGCAGCTCCTTAACATAGTAAGACCCTGTCTCAAAAACAGAACCTAGAGGAGCAAAGAGTGGGGAGCAGGGGGCATATGCATGCACTAAATACGTATGAAATACATGTATGAAATTACAGAAGATCTTTTTTCTTAAGAATTACACACACACACACACACACACACACACACACACACACACACACACACAGTGGCTGCCTTCAGACACACCAGAAGAAGAAATAGGATCCCATTACAGATGGCTGGAAGTCACCATGTGGGTCCTGGGAATTGAACTCAGGACTCCTGGGAGAGTGGTCAGTGCTCTTCACTGCTGAACCATCTCTCCAGCTCCCACTAAAGAACGTTTTATAAATCAGAAGGAGAAATGTAAAAGTTGGTAAAGTCAGAAGTATGGGGCAGGTACATATCCTCACACAGAGAATGGGAGAACAATGCCACGCTCTGCTGAATGGTGCTATAAAACAGGCTGCCTTCTTCCCACAGCAACTCAGGCCTCAGACACCACCCATGGCCTCACAGTTACTACTTGGAACACACTCCAGCTGACCTTGAACCTCAGATCCTAGGAATGGGGACCTGGACAAAGGTCAGGGAGACAACAATTCCTTCTGGGTATTTTCAGCTTCTCCCAAAGATACTTTTGCTCTTGGTAGACCAGGTACTATAGAGAGGATTCACTGTACGTTGCCACTGGGCAGCACTTCTGACCATATAAGGAAGCTACTTACGGAACAGCAGGTCTGGGTGAACACTCAGACCACAGAGGCAAAGAACAGCATGTGAATGTCTGGGTGCAGTCAAGCCTTCTACAGCATTTTCTACACACTCCAACATGTGCGTCCATGTGCACACGTGCCTTTCTTCTGCTGGCCATGGCAGCTTCTTACAAGTGGCCCTCAGGTTTTTCTAAGCTAATTTCCATCTCTGGTAAATTAAAAGAGTTTTGAAATAAAATATCTGTCTACCCACAGTGACCAGTCCTCTACAGCCGTGATCGCCACTGCTCAAAAAGGAAACCAGCAAGCAAGTCTTTACTTAATTTTAGAGATGAGCAGACCATTCAGGACCTCCCGATGGGACCTTTCACGTGGCGGCAGCACAGCAGTGGCCTTCAGAGAACAACTGAGCCCTTTGCCCAAGCTTCGATCTCTACAAAGTTGGACCCAGAGCACCTGGGGAGATGACTCAGTCAATGAAGTGCTTATCACTCAAGGATGGGGATCTGAGTTCAGATGCCCACATAAAAAAGCTTCGAATGGTCTTGTATAAGCATAACCTAGTGCCGTGGGGGTGGGGCACACAAATACAGATGGAGCCTAGAAGTTTGTTGGTCAGCTTCAGTCTACCTAGTTGGTGAGAGACCCTAACACCAAAAGGTGGAAAGTCACCAAGGAGAACACTCGATGTATACCTACGGCCTCCACACTTATATGCACACACATGCATGTATGCCCTGAATACATGCAAGATCCTCTATATGACCATGTACACATACATATATACACCACATATACAGGGAGAAAAGAAAAAAGAAAAAAACTGACCACGATCAACACTCTGTCCCACCCCTCACTCCTGGGCAAAGGTTCAGAGGAACCAGTGTTCAATCAGTACTCACAACAGTGCCTGGCGTGTGGTGATGACCTCAGGTAATGTTTGAGGTGGGATACTCTAGAATGAACTTGACCATAACCATTCACCTTGCAAGTCTCGCAAGAGAATTGCCAAATTGTAAATATTTCGTATTTCTATTCCTTGGCAAAATGTTGTCTCCCAGGGCCTTCAGGCCCCAGCCTACTTTCCTTCTGAGGTTTCTGTCTTTATTCCTAGTGACTAGAGTTTTGGAACTGAATCCAGCTCATTATCTCAACTCTCCAAGCTTTTTCCCACATGGCTACCAGAATCCTCTCTTTTTTTTAAACACACAAAGCCTGTCATTCCATGGATCGAAGTTTTTAAAGACATTTATTTTTTATTTTTGTGTATCAGTCTTGATGTATCTTGCAAGTCTATCTATACATTGTGTGCATGCCTGGTGCCTGTAGAGGCCAAGGGTGGATGCTGGATCCCCTGGAACTGCAGCTATACAGTTGTGAGAAGGCAGGTAGGAATCAAACCCGGGTCCTCCAGAAGAGCAGCCATTGCTCTTAACCACTGAGCCAGCCCCCAGTCCTATAGATCAGAGTTCTTCAATGGATGCTTATCATATATGCAAACCTTCTCCCAGTAAGCCCCCTATACTGTGGCCACCCTGGCCCAAGCTACCATTTCTCACCACCATCACTGCAATAACTCCCTTTCTATCCACTACAACTCAACCTTTCAAAACCATACACTTTCCTCAGCCCCAAACTCTGCAGTCATTCCCCACTTCACCTCCAAATCCTTACTTTGTTTTCTGGATTCTATATTCTATTCCTCTGCCTCCATGATACTCTGCCACGCTTAACTCTTTTTTTTTTCTTTTTTCTTTTTTTTTTTTTTTCGGGGCTGGGGATCGAACCCAGGACCTTGTGCTTCCTAGGCAAGTGCTCTACCACTGAGCCAAATCCCCAACCCCCGCTTAACTCTTAAGATTCCCTTAAACAGGCAAGAGCCGGTCTAACTTTAGGGCATTTGAAACAAGTTTTTTGGAAATTATGTGTGCGTGCGTGCGTGCAGGCGTGTGTGTGCACATGAATGCAGGTACCCATGGAGGATAGACACGTCAGATGCTCTTGGAAGAGACCTAACATGGTTGCTGAGACCTGAACACCCTTAAATAGTTTGCAAGAGCACTACATGCTGAACATTTAACTACTGAGCTGTCTGTCTGTCCAGCTCAAACCTCAGGGCACTTGCATATCATTTCAGGCCTGAACACTGAAGGTTCACCCTACTGGTTTTTCAACCAACCTTTCCTGGTCCCCTAAAATGGTACTTCCCATTTTTACTGACCTCAAAACGTCCTCTTACCAGTGGTTATTACTGTATGCACTCAGAGATTATTTATTATTATTATTATTATTATTATTATTATTATTATTATTCATCTATCTCTTCCCATTATGAGCAGTGGCCATTATGTGTCTAGAGCAGGGTCTGGTTCACAAGCTATCCAACAAGTATCTGCCAAATGGAAGACACACAAGGTTCTTCATGACCTGACCCATGGCTACCACCTTCCCCTCTAATGCTTACACTTCAACAAAAACAAACTACCTTCCTTTCTGGAAATGTCACCATGCCCTGTGGTGCCCAGGGCCTCCTCTTCGTTGTCTCCTCTGGCCAGCACTGCTTCCCAGCAATCCTCTTGCTCAGAGGCGGTTTCAGTACCACCTTCCCTCTGTGAAGCATCTCTTCTCCCCAGCACCACCGAGGTCCTCCTCCGCCGAATTCTACCGCAACCTGTACATGTTCCCGGTGGGAGCTATGTTACAGTGTCGCTGGGGAACCAAGCCAGTGGAAGCAGATGCTTCAAAGTGCAAATTCCAATCTAGAAACCTACAAGCCTGAGTAACGTCTTGCGTGCAAGAACTCAGGGTGTCCTCTCATCCGAGCAAACGGAGATTTAAGATTTTGGTAGCAGAACTTCAACTCACCAGTAGCAATCTGGTATTTAGTACAGATTCTCCTTAATATTGTTAAATAGCAGCAAGCGATACTTAAAAATAAATATAACTTGTAAGAGGGAGAGCATATGGCTCTTCTCAAATCAAGAGGAGTATCTGCAGAGCCACACTGCCAATTTTTGTCACAACCTTTGGTAACAGCTGATGACTGCGGGAAAGAGGGGAAGACAAATTCCCTGAGTTTCCAAGTGCTACCAGTGCTTCAAATTAAGAGTCCTAATAGTTTCTGTGCCTAGACAATGTTACCATAGCTCTGCATAAAAATGTCTTTTGTAAGGAACAATTCAGGGCCAGTGAGGTGACCAGTGGACATCCCACTCCATCTCCACTAGGCATGTAAAGATGAAAAGCAAAAGCCCCAAGCTGTTCTCTGACCTCCCCACCTGTAAGCTGAGGCGCGCATGCCCACACACAGGACATGCTGAGGCACGCATGCCCATTCACAGACACACGCTGAGGCGCGCATGCCCAGGCGCGCATGCCCACACACAGGACATGCTGAGGTGCGCATGCCCACACACAGGCACATTTTGAAAGACATACGGTAGTAATAAGTAAAAAAAAGTTTTTTTAAATAACAACTTTTTTTTTTTAAAATGAAGGTTTTATTTGTTCCCAGGGGTCAATAAAAGAAACCTTTATATGAAAACCCTTTAGTTCAGAGTTTTGTTTCGTTTTATAGTCCAGGCTGGCCTCAAACTCAACGTCCTCAGACTCTCGAATGCTGGGGGTAAGTGCTTGTGTGACCGGGCCCGTTGGAAAGCATTTCTCCACTAACTTTAAAGTACTACTGGGAGTTAGCTGCCAGAGCACTTGTTTAACGTGGGAAGTACTGGGCTCATCCCCGGGACTGCATAAACTGATTCTGGAGGCAGGGGGATGAGAAGCTCAAGATCCTCCTCAGCTACACAGCCAAGTTAGCCTAGACTACAGACAGAGGAGTCTGCCTCAAAAAAAAAAAAAAAAAAAAAAAAAAAAAGTACGATTGAGGACATTATCATGTTGCGTTAAAAAAAAAAATCCACCTGGGGAGAGAGTGGGTAGGGGAGCACCCTCATAGAAGCAGGAGGTGGGGGTGAGGGTGGGATACGTGGTTTAAAAATCCACCTGATAAAACGCCACTAGAATCTAGTTTAAAAAAACAAAACAGGGTTGGGGATTTAGCTCAGCGGTAGAGCACTTGCCTAGCAAGCGCAAGGCCCTGGGTTCGGTCCCCAGCTCCGAAAAACAAAACAAAACAAAAAAACCACACAAACAGAACATAATTAAAAAAGAAGAACCAAATCTATGGAACAACTGTACTCCTATTCCAGAAAACACAGCCTGCACAGGTATCTGTGACCGTCTGGGTCTCACGACACTCTAAATCTTTAAGACATAAGAAGGGCACACAGGAGGGGATGGAGAAAGCTTCTACGCCAAAGGAGCTAGTGCCAATCACCATTGCTAAGAGCCCTGCACAGCCTGCTTGGCTTGGGTCCCCTTAGAGACACCTCAAAACCATCCAGACTCTGCACCCTCTGACTATGGATTCGTGGCGGAACACAGTCCAAGAACGGAGTCACGTGAGGGGAAATGTGAGTGCTTATGAGAAAACTCCAAGAAAACAGTCTTGTGACCTCAGTTTCTCCGAGTGTATCGAAGCGGGTGGGTTTGCTTCAGATTACGAGGTATTGCTTATTGCTATTAATCATATGCCTCTACGGAAAAACATGTTTCTGTCACATGCAGCCTGTCCTGGTATGGTAATCGTACATTTTACTCATGTGATTCTTCTTAGTCCTCAGAGTATAAATTGTCTGATGCTCTAAATAAACTTAGCTATTGCATGAGACTTTAGCCTGTCTCATTCTTTTTGGATCCATTCTACCAAGTCCCCAATTAGAGCAGTAAACAGATTCTCGTTTCATTTTTTTTTTCTTAAAGTTTACAGGGAAAAAAATTACTGATTGCAACTGCAGCTAACTCCATCTGTCATTATTCCAACCTGTAAGTCCTCCCCCCTCAAAATATAAAATTCTTACTTCTTTTTGTGCCCTGGCTTCAAGGAGCATCAGTGTTAAATATGACATTCAACCACAAAAATCATTTAGTGTAAATTTCAAATAATTATCTCCTTCCATTTTGCTTTCCATGCTGCCTTGAGAGCTTTGCCTTTTATCTTATTTTAAGGTTCTCTTTGCACTTGTATGCGTATTTCACTGTAAGTCCTCTCGGATATTTGGGGGAGGGGGTAAACAGACATAGATCTGAAAAGTGGGTAACTCAGATTTCCCCTCAGAGGGGACTGTTCTGCTGTAATAAAGTGGTGTGGATCAGACAGCCATCTTTGAGAAGCAGCACAGTGGTCAGGTTAAAACAGCAGATCAATACCTCCGTGAGGAATGAATCACAGTCATGTGAACCCAGTGATGTCCCTTATCTCTGCTCTTGAGAACTCTGCCAGTTCTCAAGTGATCTAGGTCACAAAATGTATGTCCAAACACAGATCTTCGAACACCTCACAGGGCCAAGAAATAACTCTCAAGTTCAGGAACACAAGGAGGGCTAATCTGAAGAGCCAAGAATCTACTTGGGGGGTGGGGAGACCAGCTGAGAAGTGACCCTAGCAGATATAGCACTGGGCTTCCCTTCACACAATGGATATCTCGGAGAGGCATATCCGAGGGCAGAGCAAATTGCTGGGATGCTAAAGCACAAAAGAAAAACTGACGGGTAACCACGTGTGTAATCTCAGAGCCCAGGAGGCTGAAGTGGGAGGATCCCAGAAAGTTTGAGGCCAGCATAGTGAATTCCAGGTCAGCCTGGGCAACAGAGTAAGATCATGCTTCAAACACGTTCCTGAACAAGTACATAAGCATTGTTAAAACATCCTCACAGGAGGACACCAAATCTGGGATTCTGAATTCACAAAGCAAGGCAGGTAAATCTTTTTTACTTTTAGCTCTAAGCCTGGAAGGGCCATGCTCTTGGAACAAAAGCAAAGCCGGAAGCAGAACCAGATCCAGCAAGACTGCGCATCCTAGTTACCCACTGGAGAGGGTGAAGTTTCTTGATACCTTCTTGGTCAGAAGATGAGGTCATCCAGGGAGAGAACAACTTCCCCATGTCAACTGGTTCTTATGGGACAGTCACAATACTAGAACCTGGGCCACAGAAACTGTTCCACAGAAGATCACTTGCCTGGTAAGCTTGAGGACCTTAGGATCAACCCCTGCTACCACAAAGATCAAATTAAAACAATGAGCTGCAAAGATGGCTCGGTGGTTAAGAGTGTGTACTGATCTTGTGAGGGAGTTCAGTTCCCAGCATCCAATTTGGGAAGCTCATGATCATCTGTGACTCTAGCTCTGGGAGATCTTACACCTTCTTCTGGCCCCAGAGGGCACTTGCACATACATGTGCGCGCACACAAACACACACACACACACACACACGCACGCACGAATGGAGACAGTGATAAACAAAAGTTAAAAGATGAGATGAAGAACCAAATAGCTAAATTAAAGGGGAGAAAACACACACTAGAGACAGCGCCTAGGGGTATTCCCAGACATGGATATTAAAGCCACCATGACCTACTAAAGAACTAGCAAACAGATAGTTTAGATAGTTTTACCTACTAAACTGGAATCTATTAAAATGGAAATTTAAATTCTAGAAATAAAAAATACAATAACTAAAACCAAGGATTCACTAAGTAGCTGGGTTGGCAGATTAACCGTAGCATAGAAGCACCCAGTATAAGGAATCTACCGGAGTCCGGGTATAAGCTGATAAGCACATACAAAGGAGGGGGAGAAATAGGAGGGGTACAATAAAAAGATTACAAATGTGTGTGGTTGAGTCCCAGAAGGTATGCGAGAGAAACTAAATTCCCGAAGAGATAATGGCTTAGATTTTTCTTAAACTGAACGATGCTATATTGCAAAAACAAGCTACATTATATATCACAACCAGGATAAACACGGGAGTGCAGCTCAGTAAAATCGCTGAGAGGCAGAGAAGGGAGTCATAGCACAACTGATAACTGACATTCAACAGAAACGATGCTCGTAAAACCACAGAATGGCAGCTTTAAAGCGATTTTTTAAAAAGTAACTGCTAGCCTAGGGAAGGGGGATGGGGTACTTTTAAGTGGAAAGCAAAATAAATATGCTTTCAACCAATTCACCACAAGGAAAAGGTAATTAATTGGCACCAAAAAGAAACACTAAGTGGAGTTCTTCAGACAGAAAGAGCTGGTTCATCTTTAAACCATGAAAACACAAGGAAGCAAAAAGACAGAAACGATTATGTGAGTGACACTACAGAAACTGACCAAATATCAGTGACATCTTTTGGGTTCAATATACACATATAAGTGTATATATGCATTCCTTTTTAAAAAGTTGGTTGTTTTCCTTACTTACATTTCAAATATTACCCTCCTTCCTGGTTCCCCCACATACAACCTCCCCCATTTCTATGAGGGTGCTCCCCCACCCACCCATTCCCATCTCACCATCCTAGCATTCCCCTATGCTGGGTCATCGAGCCTTCACAGGACCAAGGGCCTCCCCTCCCATTGATGCCAAATAAGGCCATCCTCTCCTATATTTGCAGCTGGAGCCATGGGCCCCTCCATGTGTACTCTTTGGTTGGTGGTTTAGTCCTTGGAAGCTCTGGAGGGGTCTGGCTGGTTGATATTATTCTCCCTATGGGGTTTCAAACCCTTTCAGCTCTTTCAGTCCTTCCCCTAACTCTTCCACTGGGGTCCCCATGCTCAGTCCTATGGTTGGCTGCAAGCATCTGTATTGGTCAAGCTCTGGCAGAGCCTCTCAGGGGACAGCTATACCAGGCTCCAGTCAGCAAGTGCTTCTTGGTATCTATATGCATTCTATATACATAGTGGAAATATATGAGGAATAAGAAGAGTGGACTCAGTGGGCAAAGACCCTTGTCACTGCTCCTGATGGCCTGAGTTAGCTGGGGAACTCGCTTCTGTAAGATGTCCTCCGACTCTGTGTGCTCGCTTACGTACACCATGAAAAAGAAATGAAAATGCAATTTTTTTTAAAACTCAGTAGTAGATATGGAGAAGTCAACAATGGACAGGGTTTGTAGTTTTTTAGCAACTTTAATTAAACTTAAATAATTAAATAAAGGGTGCATTGAAGTTTATAAAAATTCAAGCAAAATTAAAAACTTAGGCAAATTTCAACTTTTCTGCATTAATTCTGCTAAAAGTAAATTTGGCTGAAACAGTTACTGGTTAAATGTGTAAACGACACGGGGCTTAATCTCTAGGGTAACCACAAAGATGAAAGGTTGAGCCTGGGGGGGGGGGGAGGGGTGCACATCTGAAATCACAGCACAAGGCAGGAAGACTGGGAGCCAGGCTGGTCTGCAGGAGATTCTATCTCAAACAACAACAACCAAACAAAATAGCGGGCATTGGGGCCGGAGAGAATAACAAATTGGGGAAGAGATAGAAAAATGCCTTCCACCTAAAGTCACCAGAGCCTTGCTTAGGTCGTCTGTACTATATTCTGTCTGATCCGTTAAGGGATCTATGTGTCTTTGACAGCCATGCTCTCTGAGCTGGGAAGTGTCCAGAGGACTTCTCGTCCAGCAAACACACCAGCAGGTAGGTATTCCTAGCTCGCCACAAATTAAGAGGAAGCTCAACAGATGGCCTGAAGAGGGTCAGGCAGCTTCTGTGAGAGACGGAGTCCCCAGCCCAGTGGTTTATGCACTGAGCTATCAATAACCACAAGCTAGGTCAGTTCTGCCTTGGCTGACTCTGTCTGCTCTGAGAGAAGGAGAAAAACGGCTGGAAATTTCTTCTGAAATACTTCCTATTCCCCAATGGCAGTATGAAGAAAGCAGGCAAGAAAGCAGCAGGAAAACAAGTCATGAAGAAATAGAGTTCCAATAAGTAGACAGGTGAGAAATGGTGAATGAGGCTTGTTAAAATCATTTCAGGAACCTCCTGGTATCTCAGCCCTGGACTTTGATTCCCAATACTCACAGTGGGTGGCTTACAAGAACCTGTAAGTCTAGCTCCAGGGCATTTGACCCCCTCTTCTGGACTACAGGGGCTCCCACATAAATGGTGCATACACATGACACATCAATACAAAATAACCTGAAAGTGATGGCAACTCTAACACACACACACACACACACACACACACACACACACACACACACACACACGCGCGCGCGCGCGCGCTCGAAAGGTAATGTGATCAGCAGATGGTTGACAATGGAGAGCTGACTCCAGATTACCATCTCCCTCCCTTTAGAATACTCAAGAAGGTAATTAGATGCCTTCAGGTTCCTTGTATCTGGAGTAGCTGAGGAGAGGCAGGAAAAGCCAGGCACGGCTTTCAAGGTAAACGACTGCACACATAATGTGCTCAGCGGTAAGTTCTACCAGCCACCGATGAAATCATTAAGAGAAAACGAGACAATAAAGACCAAACTTTATTTATTGATCCTTTTCCACCTCCCCCTGATAGCCACGGGAAATAATTTTATTTCTCAGGTTATCATCAACATTATTCTAAATCAAGACCTGCAGAGTGTGGCCCAGCTATGAAGCATTCTTGCAATCTGTTCCTATTATTGCTCAAATTTTTATCATCTGGCTTTCAGGTAGGAGCCATTTGTAAGATATGTATCGGCTGCTACGATGACAGCGGTACAGGCAAGGCAGAGCCCTGAAACAGAGAGCTCGGGCCGCTTCCGTTATCAAAGACACTGACACAGCCCAGCCAGTACAGGAGACCAGGTGCCCGGGGAGTCCTAGGAGGATGTGCCTGTCCTCATGTGAGCTGGGGATGGCCACATACAGAAGCAAACTTGCAAACCTTATAGCAAATGCATCTACCGGAGTTCCTGCCTCAACAAACGAGAAACCTTTGTCTGCCTAAGTCTGCCTCTGAGAGATCTGGCATCAGGGGAGCATGCCAGTGTTCACCCAGACAGTCCCTCGGTGATGGGAATGCTGTGTGTGTACACATTAAACAAGTTACAGCCAACAGAGAATGTGCAATGAAGTCACACATGGCAGTATTTCACAAATGCCATCCCAAAGCAAATATGGTTCTACTAGAATGGTCTTCAAAAAAAAAAAAAAAGTCCAATTAAGTACCACCAAGTGGTGGCAGCAGCAGTGACTGTGCACGCCTTTAATCTCAGTGCTCTGAAGGCAGAGGCAGGCAGATCTCAGAGTTTGAGGCCAGCCTGGTCTACAGATCAAGTTCCATGATAGCCAGGGCTATACAAAGGAAACCCTGTCTCAAAAAAATTCTAAAAAGCAGCTCAGTTAAGAGCTCGCCGTTGGGGTTGGGGATTTAGCTCAGTGGTAGAGCACTTGCCTAGCAACCACAAGGCCCTGGGTTCAGTCCCCAGCTCCGAAAAAAAAAAAAAAAAAAGAAGAAAAGGAAAAGAGCTCACCGTTGTAGTTAGACATAAGCTTGTGTTTGAACACTTACGGTCTCCATATGGTGGTTGTGAATGGTTGTAGAGTAAGAGGTGGAGCCTAGCTGGAAGTATAGTCTGGCTCCTCGTTCCGTCTTCTCTCTACTTCCTGTTCTGCCATGAAGTGAGATGGTGGAGAACACCAGATGCGTGCTCTTGCCAGCATGGAATGACCTGCCTTCCACCCTCCATCAAGGGCCATATAGACCAAATCCGTGAGCCCAAAGAAGCCTATCCTCTCTTTCAACTGCTTCTTGTTGGGCATCTGCTCACAACAAGAAAATAACCAGTATATTAAGATACACTGGACAAATACGAATTATTAATTCAATAAACAACTGCAGAGCAAGAAACACCGTGCTAGGCCACAGGCACATGAGGTGTGCCAGGTGTCTGTCTTGAGGGGTAACAGGATAACAAGAGGAAGTGCTAAGAAGTGCTGTGAAGCTACAAGAAGAAAGCATTCCCCTCCACAGGCCTTGGTGAAGGGGCCTCCATGCAGGGCCATTATTCCAACTTACTTTGAGACGGTAAGGTAAAAGGAAGACTGAACAGAGACACAGAAGGTGACTAAGGGGAGTGGCCTCAACAAAGAAAGATCTCCACGCAGAGTGGGTTCCCAGAGCAGATGTGGCAGCCAGTGGATTACTACAGATCTGCCCCTCTACTGAATAACAGGGAAGGGAAGTGAGAGTCAAAGCCAAAGGTGGCAGCTGCACTGGAGGGTTTGGGAAGCTAATAGCCAGTGAAAACCCCCTCTCCAAAGGAAACAGAAGAGCAGGAATCGCCAACCGTCCTAATACTGCGCCCCTTTAATACAGTTCCTCACACTGTGGTGATCCCCAACCATAACATTATTTTGTTGTTGTTTCATAACTGTAGTTTTACTACTGTTATGAATCATAATGTAAAGATCTGATATGCGGGGAATCTAATGAGAACGGCTGCACCAGAGAAAACCAGTGAGGTTCAGACAGGTTGAAATGTACACTAGATAGCTGAAGGGAAGGTGTAACTAACAGGCCACATGGGTGAAGGATGATCCAGAGAGTGAAATCTGATTCCCTCAACGTGTGCATGATAGTTCCCAGGCCTGCAGTCCTCTGTAACCACTTATATCCAGAAATCTCTTAGCTTTCAGACGATGTTCCCTGGGTCACAAGGGAGAAAGGAGGCTTGCCTCCACCTGAACAAGAACTCGGTTCTTTCCAGCCAGTGCCTCCACTGCCTTGAATAACCACTCCCTCCTGCATCACAGACAAGGATGGTGCCGAAGACAGTCAGAGATGGAGAGCCTCCACCGAGGAACAGACTCTCAGGTCACAACGCACACACAGACTAGACCGTTGCTAACTGAACTCAACCTGACAGTGTGCTTCCAGTTCTGGGGCCTTTGAGAGGCTGTGGCAGGCTGAAACCATAAATCTTTAATGCTACATTATGAAACTGTGGGGCTCGAAGTGTGTCAACTTGGCTAAGCACAAACTACATTCTCCAGAATCCTCCTCTCCTGTAACTCCGGGTGAGAGCTGGACAAGACAGAAATGTCACATGAGATTTGGGAAGCCGAGGGCCTTCTGCTCTGGTGGGCCTCAAGTTTAAGGCAGGGGGAGACAGAGCAGACGTGCCCTTGAGCCCAGCTGGTCCTTGCTCTTTGTCTCCTGTCTCTTGCCAGATGTTGCTCTCAGGGACTCCATGACCGCCAAGACCACTGGGTACTTGGATGCCAGCACAGAAGTAAACAATGAGGTAGATGTCCTTCAGATCCCCACAACGGTCTCTGGAGACTCCAACTGCTTTGTTCCTGGTTTCGTCAATCTTCAATTTGCCAACACCCACCCAAGCTCAGGAAGGCCAATCTGAGACTGGCTCCTGACCAACTGACTCCCCTTTCAACTTCACTTCTTCAGCTCTTCTGGTAGTTGTGTGAAACCTAACTTATATTCCATAATAGTCACAGCAGCTCCACCTCCCCGATGGAACGTAACCTAATAGAGCAAACCAAGTGTTGACTCTCTGCCCTTAAGGACCAGAACCACCGGACGGTTACAGCACTGCTCTCTACAGTCTGTAAACTATGCTCACAAGAGTCAATGCTCGCCCAGGAGAGGATTAAATAAGGAAACTGAGGTTCAAAAAGTCATATGAGCAAGTGATAATTTTTTTTAAAGGAGATGCAAAAAACCGCCTTGAGGCAATCTGTACCATTGACTAGGCAGAGTAACAACCCATTGAACACACAATGGTTTAAAATGGCTCTCTTTCCATGGACCACAGACGAGGCTGAGGCACCAGTCATCCACAAGGATTATTTCAGCACATTCTATAAAATTAACAGCTGCTAGAGGCCCAGGCACTGCCTAGCATCCCTCCCTCCTCAGCCATCCTCTATCCTCTCCACCTACAAACCGGCCAGCATGGCCTGCCAAGTTCTGTGTGAACACCTGGTCCCGTCTGAGCTACACATTTAAAGAGAACAGAGGAAAGCATCAGGCTTAGACTCGAGAATGGGCAGGAAAGACGCCTGAGCCAAATCTGGGTAGACTCTCTACTAGGTTAGATTTTTGTATCACTCTCTCTTAAGCCAGGCTCTCCTCTTCCTCTGACCTGTGTGTCCCTCCTCCAGCAAGACCTAGAACCTGTTCTTGAAGTTCAAAGGTAGTGCAGGTGGGGTGGGGTCGACGCCAGCCAACTTCCCTGTAAGGCTTAGGAAAGAACCGAGTGTGAGCCCTTGTCATGCAAGAAATTAGATGGGAGATTCTGGGTTTGTCTGTGTGGCTTTTAAAGAAAAGATGGCCATTAACAAGGCAGGAATGAAACCGCTTGCATTCACAAACTCTTTGTGTAGACCCACCGCATGCAGAGCCATAGGGATTGACAGGCCCCCTATTGGCTGACGAACAGGGCAGTGATATAGCACAGCTGGGGGTGGGGTGATCCTGAAACAGGAAAAATATCAAGTAATTAAAGGAACAGAGGGACCCAAAGCACTTCAGGGAAGTCACAGCCTAAAAGCCAAACAGAAACAACTGTGTTCAACTCTCTCTCAACTCTTAGTCAGACGACATTTTCCTAAGACTCGTCTCTTCATGCCCAACCTTTTGATATAGAATGACCTCATTAAAGTCCAACCTTGGGAACCGCGTGGTCAAGTTACTTAAGCAAACAAGTAGTATGCTTTAGCCAAGTTTATGATTCCGTACTGGGCAACAAGTATGGCTCTCCTCAACTGCTTGCAACACACCTTTCCTTACAAGTCATCCTTTACTCCAGCTGCGAACTTTCTTATTCATTCAAAGTCAACTTTCAGGAGAGGGTAGGGTGGCACACATCTGTGATCCCAGCACTTGGGAGGTCGATAAAAAAAAGAATTCTAAGTTTGAGGCCAGTCTACGATTTATCACGTGCTTTCAAGACCCGCCTGGTCTCCATAGAGAGACCTTGTCTCAAGAAAAAAATAAACAGAAAATAAAAGAAACAGCCAACAAGCACTTATAAACCAGTGTATTTCTTTGCCTGCATTCTTCCATCTGCTTGGAAAACCCACCCCCTCTCAGCCAGACAAAACCTATACTGAATTTCAGGACCTAATGAGCTCAAATGAGTCCACACTGTTGAACCTCAGTGCCCACCCAGGCAGCGTTCAGATGGTGCCTGCAGAGGGCCAGCCCACCCATCAGCATTCCAGGCCGGCTGCCTCCCTCACTGGATGTGAGACTAGAGGGACAGATGGCTTCCTGCACGTCAAATCCCCAGCCCAGCTTGATGTTGTACCTGTGGCCACTTCTCACTCCACGAGTTCCTGGAATCCCAAAGGCATCATAAACCCTTGGCTCCTGGTCCAGATGGGTTAACAGGGGTACTTAATCTCATCAATTTTAGAAACAGTCCCTCACTAAGACACTTTAAAACAAGCTTTTGGCTGAGCTCGTCACAGAAAGTGAAGGGCACCTGTCTGGAGCAAGTGTGGCACCTGGCAAAGTCAATGAGCTGAGCTGCAAGCCGCACAGCAAGTGACACCCTGCCAGTCCCCATATTCTCAACACCAGCTCCCAAGATGTCACAGCACTCCTCTTTGGGGTAGTAACAGCCAGGTACCCAGGTGCTTCAGAGCCTTAATGAAAAGCTCTCTCTATAGACATGCCATTAAAGCCTTCTGAAAGGCACACACAGAGGCAGGGGTGACCCTGGCAGTGACACCAATGGGCAGAGAAGCACACCTGCCTTCTTAGCCTTTCTGCCAAAGCTCCTCTAGCTGAAGTAGCAGAAGAGTCTCCAGCTTCCTCAAACTCTTCTAAACTTTCGGTCTTTAACAATTGCTGGACATTTTACCAATGCCAACTCTCTTCCCATTGATGTCAAACCTGTCAGCTAAGGAACCAAGGGACCGTGTCTATGTCCTTATGTGCCCCAGGTTCTAGAATAATGACTGGCACAGGGTAGATAATAAATGATGGCTTAAGCGAGGCAGACAGTGAGACGTGGCACAGGCTTCAGGCAGCAGCTTCAGTGTCCTACCCTGAGACGTGGCTCAGAGCTGGCTGCCTGCTAAACAGTGATGACAAGCAGACGGTCTGTGGTTGGGACCAACCCAGCCACAAGGTCCTGGAAACAAGTCCTGGGGAGAAGGAAGCCTGGTCTCTTCACTGTGAACTCTAGGAGGAGTCTTGGGTGTGTGTAGAGGGAACAGATGTTGTTGTACAATGGGAAAGGCTATACCAACCCCACAAAGGGAGGAAGGGGTGGGGATAGTAAAGGGACAATACTGAGACTCTATGAGTGGCATGTCTTACACACAAGCTGCCAAGAGAAGAACAGAGGCATTCCACAGAAAGGATGGAGACTTTCTCACCGTGTGTATGCATGTGTGTGTGCATGTGTGTGTGCATGTATGTGGTGTGTGCATGTGTGGTATGTGTGTGGTGTGTATGCATGTGTGGTGTGTGTGCATGTGTGTGGTGTGTGCATATGTGATATGTTTGCCTGTGTATATATGTGTGTTTTGTGTACATGTGTGGTGTGTGTGCATTGTATGGTGTGGTATGTGTGCATGTGTATGCATGTGTGCATGTGTGTGCATGTGTGGTATGTATGCATGTATGGTGTGTGTGCATGTGTATGTGTAACATATGAATACTATATAATATGCACAAATCCCACAGATGCTTTCTAAACATGTAAGTAAATCCAACCATACAAAGACTCATGCTGCTACACACCGAGATGAACAAAAACCCTCCCTGCCTTTGTGACCCTCCACGGATGCCCGAAGAGAACTTCCTTCCCCATTACTGATATATCAAGCCCTTTCTGGGACTCATACTGATATTTCGGATAAACCTGTTGGTGGGAATAAATGGTTATTAAAGTGGGACTCCAATGAATAAGCTACACGACTAAATAAACCTTGTTTCCGCAGAAAACCCGCTAACATCCCACCCTTCCTCTAAAACTTATCTGTGTCTCTTCTCCGGGTGATAGTCCTTTGAAGAAACACTGTGTTAAACGACCTAAGGGGAACATCAGTAATTGTTTGGTGAGCTGTTTTCCTTGTAAGAAACAACCAAAAATAGGCGTATGGCCTGACTTATCACCTTCATTTAACAGCCTTGCTTCCTGGAAGTCCCAGAAGGCTTCATAAGCGGTGTGCGCGTGGCTGGGGCTGCTCTGTGGGCGCTGATGATGCTGCCAACACCTTTCAGGGTGACTTTGCACACAGTCTTCCTCTCCACCCACTCCCTTTCCCAGAATTTAATATCCACAGCCCCTGAGGACTCTTATTTGCACAGCTTACGTCAGGTAATCCCTAAATGGGATGCTGGGCTGGACATGTTCAACCCCCGTGGTCATTTCCCTACCTGGACATCTCTACACTTGCTGGTCTACCTGCTCTGTGAACATTTTCCAAGAGCAGCTCCTGGTTCCAGACATACCCCTTTAATTGTGACGGCCCCATAGACACAGCCATCTAATAACTCATTCACTCAGATCCTTAAAAGCACGAAGGATCCACCCTCTGTTCAGTTACAACTGGCTCTGTTTCTTCTTGGGACTGCCTTTGTTAATTCCTTTGTTATGTGTCACAGTGTCGGGAACATGGTAAATATTCCCCGGTGCTGCTGAGGGAAAGCAGGAATGCCTTGTCTTGCAAAGGAGACTAGCAGTCAGGCACAAATCATCTGTTCCTCCTAGAGCCGTGGCCATGCCCACCGACTAACATGACAAAGTACCCGCCATGTACCCAGCCCTGGGTCAGGCATCATCGTCTTAACTTGGATTTACCGTATGGATTTCTCAATCAAGGATGACAGACTGTAATGTCTTCTAATAAATAAAAAAACATTTGGATGTTCTAGCTTTCAGAAAATGGAAAAATGAATGGCTGTGCCAAGTGCTTTTTTTTTTTTAAAGGATAAAAAAATAAAAAATAAAAACCCTCTTCATTGCAAGCAATATACGCTAAGAGGCAACACCCTGGATCGACACAGAGTCTGATGTTACTCCTGGTCATCCAGGGAAAAGATGTATTCAGAAAGCAGGGCCCACCCCATCAGCTCTAGAATAGTGCAAAGTAGCAAGCTACTTAACACACACGATTCATCCCTGAAGGGGTCTCTCGGGATAGCACTGCTGAATTTAGCTGCACCTCAAAGCATCCAGGGAGGAGGACTGGGCAACAGCCAAGCCATATCAAGCCATAGGCCAGAAGCACAGGTTCCTACCAGTATCTCACAAGTGTTCTAGGTTGCATCCCTCGGTGGGACGGTACCCAGCAACATCCTCAACTTTCCCCTTTCAGACCAAGGGAGAAGAAGATCCCCTGAGAACACCAGGGGACACTTAGCCTACTAAGGGTCATGTGAGAGGAAGGTAGGTCAGAATTTGAACTCTCCTCCTTTAGGAAGGGTGTCAAACCCAGAACATTGTCAATGTTTAGACACATCTAAATATCAGTATCCCTTCTTGCTATGCTGGACATGGTGACACATGCTTGTAATCCTGGAACTCGGGAGGCCGAAGCAGGAAGACCATGAATTTGAAGCCAGTGTGGGTGGGAGGGAGGAGGGAAGCAGAGAGCAGTGGAGGGGAGAGAGAAAGGGAGATAAATGGGGAGAGGGCACTAGCTGGAACGAGTACAAGCGCAAATACACTCCTGTAGGGTGGAGCCATCAATCAGGCTCCATAGGAGACCCGAAGAATAAAGAATAAAGGCAGAAAAAAATACAAGTTACATTTCTGAAGGTTGCAACTTAATCACACACTTCCAACCTACTAACATTGTATATCCTCAATCGAAACTTCCACCAACAACAAATGAAAGGCAGTAATATAGTTACCCATCCCATCACTCACTTTGAAGTGCTATGTGGGTTTTGTCCTTTTGTTTTTTTTAAACCTAGAAATCAGTATGAAAACCAGTTGACCTGGTGATGACCACACCAGAACTCTAAAGAACCTAGAAAGAGATCCCACAGGAAATGGACAGGAGGAGGAGGAGGAGTTGCTGGTCACAGACAGAAGAGCAGACAACATCCAGAGTCTTAGTGGCACCAACCAGTGACCAGTCCCAGGTCAGTGAGAAAGACCACTGACAGGGGCTGCAGACCTGAGCAGTGCTGGGGAAGATGGCGATGGGCCAGCAAAGCCAGGGCCAACCAAGAGGCCCATATGGCCCACAGCAGGAGTCAGCATGCTCAAAGAAGTCTGGAGGCGGAAGGGGAGCCTTTCAGAACCAGCTAAACTAATCCTTATTACAGGGGCTAAGAGCGACTCAGCAATTTGTTCAAGGTCAAGAAACAAGTGAGGAGAAGGAATAAGGAGCGATCCAAGCCTCTGGTCTTCAAAGACAGTGAGAGGATTGTTAGCACGCGTTAGCTGCCTGTATCAACTCCTTCGCATGTACAGAGATCCATCTGAATGATGTGTGAGTTTGAGTTTCAGCAGCTCTGTCACTTACAGTATGACCCTGAGCAATTTATCTCACAGTGCCTCAGTGCCTTCATCTAATGGATGGGGATAATAACCCATCTGCTGTGGTTACAAAGCCTATTCAACAAGTCAATACGTGGAAAGTGTAACGCCTGGTACGAGCTAAACACCACAGAGGAGGTGGGCAGGGGTTTTCTGGAGAACTGTTATATTGGTTGCGCTCGGCCCTCAGTGTATCATAGTCAGCAGTTTTCACCATTTCCCTTCTATACCCAGGACTGAGGCTTCTAGGAAGTCACATGGCTCCTCCCTAAACATCTGAGGCCAACCCTAGTCTGGTATTAATGCTAAACTGCCCCAAACAGCGGAAAGGCTCTGGTTAAACGCTTATCTATGATCCCTCTATCACCACCCCCCAGATCCTCTGTTGGAGATTCTAGATTGTGAAGCCTCAAAGCCCTCTGCAGAGTCACAAGCCTTGACGTCTCATTCACCGGTCTGTCCTACTTGACCTCCTTGGCCAACCTTCCCTGTGAGGTTCTCTGAGGCTCTGAGTCCTTGGTCCCCCATCCTTCTAACCTCATTCCATGGGAAGGCATGATGTCATTCCTCCTATGTGCCAAATTTGGTGGATTTAACACAAAAACCAAGCTGGCAGCTTCCACCGTATGCCCACACTGCTCCGTCCTTCAGTGCTAACTGCTGCCTCCCACATCCAGCAAGCCCAGCACTAACCCACTGTGCTCACTGCCTCTGGCCCTGCCCTTTGCTCTATCACTCACTGGGAAAGCCATGCTGCCATATATGCTGCGTGCAAAGTCTCCTTGCAGACTAGAACGCCCTGCTCACTGGTGTGCATCTGAGCCTCCTAGGCATCCGGCTCAGCGGCAGACTCCGATTCAGCACATTAGACTGGATCAGGACAGTCCAGGCATGCTGTGGTTCCAGGCCACATTAGAAATGTATATGCGCTGACTGGAATGCTTGCATTTTAAAGATAGTCTTTACATTAATGACAATCCTCTAAGAGAGGCATTCTGCCCATTTCCCAGAGATGGAAAGTGAGGTTCAAAGTAGCAAAGAAACTTGTCTAAGGTCCAGAGTGTAGGAGGCAGAGTTCAAAGGAGGGCTGGTTTCAAAGCCTAAACCCAGTACTTCTTCTCCATGTAGGTTATTTTTAACCAGGAGCTGGGGTGGGATGGGAAGGGTACCATGTATAGAGACAGTTTTTAAATCATACGTGCAATGGTTTGTCTGTAACAAATTACTGCAGCCCTCTCAGGTACCATAACCAGAGAAGAGATGGGCTGGGCCTGTTCTCATGCAGGAAGCCTTGGCTGGAATATCCACCAAACACTTTTCTTTCCTTTTTTTTTTTTTTTCCAAAAAGTCGCCCAAGGGAGCTAACGAGATGGCTCAGTAAGCTAAGTGCTTGCTATGCAACCAAAAAGGCCTGAGTTTGATTCCCAGCCCACATTTGTAACCCCAGCACCAGAATGGTAAAGACAGCTGGATCCCTGAGGCTTGTGGGCCAGCAAGACAGACACACAGACACACAGACGCACGCATGCACTCATGCACACTCAGAACACGTTAAAATAGCCATCCAGGAGTAGGTTAACTCTACTGATCCAGACATTAGATAACACCGAGAAGAAATGAGACACACAGAAAACTTCTCCCTACACTGTCTGGGAACTATGGGGACATTCTAGAGCTGCAAAGGTTAAGAGGACTGACTGCAGGAACCGTGTTCCACACTATAGCACTCCTCCCAAACCCTGCCTGCACCTCCTCATCTCTGTTCGGACCATGCAAAGCCAAGGACTCTCCCTGAGCTCCAACCTCACTGACTCTATTCTGTGGAGTCCATCTAGGGCCCAGGCATGTGTAGTCCCTCTCCAGCCTGTTTCCCCGGCTGCTCTTCCACATGATGGGGTCTCCTGGATCCTACTGAACAGGTACCACCTTCAAAGCAGTCTCCTACCTGGCACCTCTTGGGGAGGGAGGTGAGCCTCTGAGTCAAGAATGTCCTCCTTACCTGCTGACCTCAGCACTTGTTTTCAAACCCAACTTTACTGTACAGTCAAACTTTAGTGTCCCGAGCCCGAGGGCGAGCTTGTGAGGGCTGTGTTCACCACGAGCCTCCACACCAGGCCCACACTTTTCTCTCGTCATCTTTCTGGTTTGCAGCAGCACTTCCCGCCTCCACTCCCTGTTTAGCAAGCCAGCTCCCACTCGGCTCTGCTCGGCTTCCAATAGGATGTTCATCTGGCTCTCTTCCCAACCCTCTGATGACTACTTCTAGAACTTTCCCTTCTGACCTGCTGCCAACTCTTTCACCCCTTTTCTGTGAAGGTCCTAATCCTACATCTAATGCACCTCGTGCCACCACACTGGATAGAGCTCAATCTGCCCTGCTCCCCCCTCACTTCAGAATCCACAGCACTCAGAGGCCTGATCTGTGTAAATGACACGGGCTCAGGGTCTGCTGAGTGGACGAATGAGCTGCAAACCATGCGTGTTTTTTCTTTTTTTCCTTCCCCCTTTCTTTCCTTTTCCTTTTTCCCCCTAAAGTCTTGAGAGGGCAGCCTAAGCTAGCCTTGAACTCTCAATCTTACTGCCTCTCTAAAGCTGAGATTTCGGCTAGCAAATCTGACTCCATTTCCATCTTCAAACCGTTCATCCCGAGGCAGGACGGGATGCTGAGGTTCCCTGAGTGCCCTCTAATCATGGCCTCCCAGGGCCGACCACCAGATCCTGATATATCTGCAGCCCACACGAAACTAACGGGGATTCCTTACCCTGGCCCCCAGGCTGCAGCTTGCTCCAGCATTAAACAAGAACAAGGGAGAGCCATTTCCAACATATTCTTGGCTCATGGTTGCTTTTAAGGTCTGAGAAGTAACCTATCCGGCGGCAAAGTGCCTCCATGTCATTTAGATTCCATGGCAGCACGCCTTCTGCAATGAACCTTGAACCCGCGAGCACAACTCTGCTCTTTAATGTTCTCGGCCAGATTCACCCGAGACACAACAGCATCCAATGCACGGTCCCTCGGTCCCCTGAAACACTCCAAGTGATGCTGACACATCCGCGTTCCAACTGCTCACGAAGGTGTGAAACAGGCTGCAGGTAGAGCCTTGGAATGCTTAAACCTGAATCGTGCCCCGTAGCGACTCCATCCTCCAGCACAAACACTAGGGAGCACCGAGTGAAATAAACATTCAAAGAACATCATAAACACACGCTTCCATTGTCTTGTCTCCTGGAAATCACGCCGCCAGTGTGTGACGCTGGGTCTGTGTGTGCTCCTTTCCAAAGAGGTGTGTGTGTGTTGGGGGGCAGGGGTGGTAGCCCAAGATCTAAAAAAAAAAAAAAAACAAAAACAAAAACCCACCACCAACTCTGCCAACTCCAGCATTTCGTCTTTCCCGGAAGATAAATTATTTAGAATTTTTTTTGCCAGCTCGAGTTATTTTCCCAAAGCAGAGTCAAACGGCCTAGCAGCCCTGCCTTACAGAAACCAATGCAGTTAAACCAAACAGCTATGAACTGGTCCTGACAGCTTCCACCAACTTCATTTGATAAAGTGAGACACAGACACACTCCGACAGACCAGCCCACACTTTATTCACTGCCAGACGCAGCGCCAATCCATACATATAGATTCATCTATAGGGAGAAAAATCAGCTCGGCAGTTCATCACCAAAACCAAATAGCCATATAAAAGCCGCCCAGCCCGGCTGCCTTGTAAGGAGTGTCACTGATGACTACCGCCCCTATCCAGCAGGCTAATAAGAATAATTATAGCCAGGGCAGGCATTAATCAGCTTGGCAGATACAGGAATTCTGTTAACAAGACTGAAATAAGTGCCAAGGAATCTCTGAAGACCACAGCACTTCAAAGGCTGTTTAAGCTAGAGGGATTCACGCTTGCTTCTCCTGCGAGCCTTCCTCCTTATGCGGTGCCCTGTGGAGCAGCAAGCTTCATTTGAGCCCTATTCCTCTGAGCAGGCAATGAGGACCTGCAAGGTTGTCACATCTGAGAGGTGCATGCTGACACCATTACTCCCTTCTGCACTGCACCTGGGCCCCACACACCCTGGATCCTATTTTTAATTACGGCTTTGCATTCTAACCACGATCATCTTTTCTTCATCTAAATCTCAAACAATGGGCAGCGTGCGGGCGGGCACAGTGAACAACGGTCAGCGGCTCCTTAGCGCTGACATGATGGAGTCCTGTTCTGACTGAACAAGTTGTTGCACAATTCCGGGTACCTGATTCCTCATCTATAAGAAGAAAACAACTGAGCCTTTCCCAAGATTTGAATGATTGACAGATCCTGACACTCAAGTGGTAGCTACTGGTGCTCCGTGCCTGCCAGGAGCAGAGGCCTTACAGAAGCCACCAGAGAAGAGCAAGGTTCAGGGTCATTCTCTAGTTACCACCAAGTAAGCAAATAAAGGATAAAGTTTATCTTGTGTCATGCATCCTCCAGGAGACTGCTTGGTGCCTCCAAACCCCAAGTCCATCCTTCTGTTTTTCACGGTAGCCGGCAGATGGCTGCCGGTTTCTGCTGTGTTCTCTAGCTTCCCTTGCAGCTAGTATGATATGGAACTAAACTGTCTCCAGCGGAATACACACGGAAATGACGTCACTTCTGAGCTTTGCCCATGGAGTATCCATTATACCATCCAAGCTGCCTCCCTCCTTCATGGGGCTAGAAGAGTAAGGATGATGGTTACGTGATCCTGAAAACCAGGGGAAGGGATCACCAACCCGGGGACCAGTGGGCTGTGTGAAACAAGGGCCTACCCAAACTGTCCGTCAGAAGCACGCCACTGTGGTGGTGGTGGTGAGGGGGGGTGGGGGGGGTGGGTATTGTCATCCTATTTTACCAGGAGTGTGCAATTAAGGCAGTATAGCCTACCTAATTAGCATAATACCCTTTTACAGAAGCTGAATTTGAAAATATAAGTGTGATACTGTTGTCATTTAAAAGCTATCTTAGTAGATTTGCATTTTTTAAAAAGATGTAGAGAATGTATTAATGACTCTCTTGTCTACTTACTTCCCACAAATAATAAAATTTAAAAGAGGACATATCCATTTACATGTTCCCAGTTAGTCAAACGCATCCTGTGTGTCATACAGCCTAATATTAAGAGAATAGAGGGCTAGCAAGACCAATAGGGCCCTGCCTCTGGAGGGTAACCAGGTGAGGATGTAAGACCTGGGGACAGACAATGACACTGGTGTCATGAACAGGGGCCATGACATAAAACAAAGGTTGCCTGGCCACCCACAAGGTGCCAACAATTCACAACTCAGCCTGTTCCACACCTCCCTCACACCCCCTACCTCTTCAGTCATCTTCATCCCTCCTCCCCCAACCCTCCTCCCATCTCCTGGAACAACTTGGTGCCATTTCTACAGGAGGGATGCACTTTACTCACCCACAATATGCTTTCCCCAGAGCCCCGGGACGCCCTTCTATCCTTTCTTCCAAAATTCTAATTATTCTCAAGGCTCAGCTCACATGTCACCTCTTTGGCAAAAGCAACTCCAACCTCCAAATCAAAATGAACCCCCTCCTTCCTGCTTCTCCCCAGTGCTGAGCTGGGGTCAGGGCTTGCACTGTTTTTACCACTATTTTACACAGCCCAGTCAACCACTTTGTGTGGTGCTATACTTCTGTCATTTGCTGGGTGGGACTGAGTGGGTCTGGCCCACTGGTCAGTAGGCTTAATGAGAAAGCTTCAAGGGGAGCTTCAGGGGCAAAGGGACTTACGCGGGGAAGAGACGGGGTGAAAGAGGGCTAGAAAACGCAACAGATTTCATGAGGAGTAGCAAAAAGGTGCTTAGAAAGAAATCTCTAAAGCAGAAAGTAGAAAGCAAACACAAGAGGCGTCTCCGAGAGAAAGATAACAAGAGTTCAATGCACACAGGTGGGGGCACCGAATCATCCACTGGAAAAATAGCGACCTTAGAGGAGAGCTGGAGGAAACCAGTCAAGTGAGGGGTCAAGCTGTCTTCGTGGGGAGCCTCCAAGGCCTTGGCTACAATGGGAAAACACAGGGTGGGTGAGTGGAGTGTGGGGCTTTCAGAAGGATGGACACAGCTTGAACTTGTGCTTGGGAAAAGGTACAAAAAGGGATGGGGTTCAGGTGGAGCCCACAGAGGGTCACCATACAAGCGGCAGTGACATCACGACTCCATTCTGGCAGCAAGACCTGAGAGATGACCATCTTGCTTATCAACACGCTCCCTTTCCACACTCAGAGTGTGTGGGAAAATGTATCAACACTGGAAGGATGCCTCAGAGGTCAGGCTGGAGCTGCACCTGGTACGGTATCAAGGGACAGAGTTTATAGATGGCACATCAACCATTCAGAGAATTGGTGGGTGAATCTGCACTGGGCAATCACACCCAAAATTCTTTTAAGTCTCATCAAGGTTGGATGCATGGGTATACCACCATGATTTTCCCTAGGCTGTGCTCCCCCACAACCCCCCTGACCCTGGGCTGTTGGATGTGGCTTGTTTATTTGTCTGATATGATGGATGGAATCCAGAACCCGGCAAAGCTACACAAATACAGAGCTGCAACCCCAGTCCCTCAAGGGCATCCTTTTTAAACTTCTACCTCACGCTACCCTCTTAACTGGTTCATACATAGACTGACCACTCTAGGGAGAGTCAGTCACATAAACCACAAAGTGAGTAGCAGATGGGAGTGGTGCCCTATGCAATCTGTGCCACCACAGGCCACGGCCCTGCTTGACCCAGACATATAAGTCAATTAAATGGTGGGGACTATCCCCAGCAATGTGCAACAAATACACAACTTACAAGGACAGGTGCCTGGCAGGGGAAATTTAAAGGGGACTAAGATCAGAAACCACAGAGAACCACTGGATGTTTTCTGCACATGGGCTGTAGCTGGAGGATTTTGTCTAGGTGAGTTCTTGGAGGGAATCATTGCCAGAAAACCCCTCAGAGGTGAAGTATCTTAGTAGCAGACAGAAAGGCTAGTTTGCAGGCAGCCAGGACTCATGGGGGCTGGGACAGTAATGTCCTAATGCCAGCAGAAGGGGAGTGGTGGAGGGAGGTCTCCACTGGGACCCCCACAGCATCAGAAGTGCAGTAATTTAGCCTCTGTGCAGCTGAGGCCTGGCTGGGATAGACAACACATACTATGTGCTCTGAGAAAGCTTGAGATTTATCTTCTGCAGGGGCTTGGAAGGGAACCAGGGCTGGGTCTGGAATCCTGCTTGTCCTAGATGACACTGGTCACAGGGATCCAAGCATATAACCACACTAGGGGATCTGCCTTCCTGAACCAAAGCAGGCATTAAATAAATACATCAAGTGACTGGTTAAGATCACCCTGTGTATCTACGTGAAGATGGTGTCTGTGTAAGGAGTGAATGGAAAATGGAGAGAGGAGGGGGAAGCTCAGGAAAGATTCCTTGGGTGGGTGAGGGGATACCGGGCCAAACCACTGAGAGGCACCAAGGATTTCCAGAGGGTAAAAGAGAAAGAGCCAGTAACAAGGGAAGTAACAGGTAGAAAAGTTGGAAAAGCTGGGCTCTCGGGTCTTTGTGTATTAATCAGAGGCTAGCCAGCTTCAGGAGACGCTGGAAGGCAACACTGAGGCTGATTTGGCTAGATGGCAGGGATGGTACAAGACTGTCACAGTAACGCTGGGCAACCCAGTGACCTTCGTGGAAGATAGTTGGATTCTCTTGCTTCCCTGGAAAAGCAACTCAGCATGGGCTAGCGAGTGAAGAACGATCCCGACCGGCCTCAGCTATGGCGGGACACAGCAAAGGCTCACATTTCCGCCCAGCCGGGCACGCGGGTTGGGGCCGCCCGCACCTTCCGGGGCCGGGAGTTCAAGGTGAGCCCGGCTCCCGGTGGCCAACAGGTAGAGAGCGCTGTGGTGGAACCGGCCACGAGCCACTCCCCCGGCACACGTGAGAACCCGGCTCGGTCAGGCCGGGCGGCTCCGGATACCCAGAGCGCGGGCCCAGGAGGATGTGCACCGGGCTCCGATCGGCCCCACACCGCTCCCCTCCCGGCCGGCGGCCCGGCGCTCGGGATCCCGGTCTCCCGGGAGCCGCCCCGGGCACCTCGGGTGCCCCAGGCTCCAAGCGGCAGCCGCGCCCCCCCGGGACCCAGCGCCCCGCCGCGCCCCACGCGCACTCACCCAGCGATAGGAGCGCCAGCAGCAGCGGCCTCGGCGCCGGGCGCCCCATGCTCGGCCGGCGGGAGCGACTCTCCGCCTCCTCCTCCTTCCCCGCCGCCGCTCCTCCTCCTCCTCCTCCAGCTCCGGCTGCTCCAGAGTCGGCTGCTCCGCCGGGCCGCGCGCCTGCTCCGCTCTCCCCGCCGGCCGAGCGAGCCCAGCGCCGGCGCGGACGTGCGCACCTGGCTCCTCGCGGCCCTCCGCCTCCTCCTCTCCCGCCCTCCGCCAGCCGCCGGGCCCCGGAGCCGGCCTCGTCGATCCCAGGGCGCAGCAGCCCGGACCGCCTTCCGAAAGCAAAAGGGAAGAGCCTTAGCGTCCGCCCGCCCGCGCCTCCCACCCGGCGCTGTGCCAGCAACAAACACAAACTTTCCCAAGCCCCTCCCCGCTCCAGGTAACGGAGGAGGCGCCGGGGCCACCGGCTTAAAGGGGAGGAGACGCCCGAGCCCACCCAGCCTTCCCCTCGGGCCCCCACCCTTCGAGAAACTTTCCTCCGACCTTTAAAAGTTGGCCTGGAAGACTTGTCTGGAAACCTCATCGTTTGGGCCCTATCCCGGGACGCCCGACATTCCTTCGCGGTGGAATCCCCACGAGTGTCTCACAGCCAGCAACCCACATGTACACCCTCTGGTCTCCAGCTAAGCATGCCACCAGCCACCTGCTTAGCCCTTGCTAAAAATAATTCCACAGATAGGATTGAAAGAGCTTCAAAGGCAGTGAATTCCCACCCCCTCATGGTCCAGAGGCCTGATGTGTGCTTGGGAGAGTTGGCCAGGGACTCTCAGCCAACCATCAGAACCAACAAGGCTCTAACCCACCACCCTGTAGTTGGGTGGGCCTGCCTCCCTCCTGGCCCACCTCCCTCCTCTCCAGGGTCCCTGTGGTACTAATTAGAACAACTTCCAACGAAGGTACCCATAAAAAAGAAAAGAAAACCCACACCATCTATTAATAGCTGTAGTGCTTCAAATGGTATGTCTGCCGCCTGAGACTATATTCATTGCTTAAAGTGGACACGACTGGGTTTCCATTAAAGACTCTTTTTTCTCCCACAATAGAGTTTTGTGCTTTGGATTTGAATACAAAAGACCTCACAGCTCTGGGGGGGAAATCAGTGTTCCTTGTTTAAAGCTTGACAAGGATGATTCAGACACTCAAAAAAGGCTCTCTGGTATCCAGTGACCCCTTCCCTTCCCCCGGCCTTCATTAATATATGTGAAACAAATTACAGATGTTCCTGGGAAAACTGCCCTCTTCGGTGCAGAACATCAAGCTTGCTCTGACTTCTGCACGCGTTTCTCATTTCTGCTAACTGACATGTGACTGACTGGCCAGGTGTGAAACCTTCCGAAAAGAGACTCTTAAAAATTTATTTCCAGTCAGGCATGACGACCTCCACTGCACTCTGTACAGAAAGGCAGGATCCGTTCAAGGTCATCCTTGGCTTCAAACAGAGATCAAGGCCAGCTTGGGCTTCATGAGACCCTGTTTCAAAAGACCAAAATAAATAAATTCCTGGCGGCTCAACAATGGACATTTACTCACGGTCACAGAGTGGCAACAGTTAAACAGTTCAGATGGTATGGTAACTTTGGTGTTGAATATATTTCACCTCAAGAATTTTTTTTCTTTTAATTTCCATCTTGCCATCAAGCCTTTCACAGAGTTTCCCCCACCCCCACCCATGCCCCTGTTGTTTCTTTTCCCAGAATTTCTGTAGGAAGTTTAATTTTCTTTTGTTTCTCTCCATTCTATCAAGCCTGAATATAAGCCCAATGTTAAGTTCTGAAATATGCTGGAACTACAGGAAAACATAAGGCCTGGCTCTTCCAGAAGCTCAGATTTCAGCTCATCAATCTTTCTGCTTTCTTACCACCCAGAATGCTTAACGTCTGGGCTGCACATTTTGGCACTTGATCACAGTCAGCTCAGCACACTATGTATATACTGCTTCCACCTCTGTCTAATAACTGGAGGACCTAAGAGGCTGACACGTTGTCATCTTGCTTCCCCGCATCTGGAGAGGAGTTCTGGACCCTTTGTTTAACAAACAAAATCTGGACCTTAGAAAGCCCTCCACTTGCTGTCAGAGAAGAGACTCTGAGCTAGACCGTGGAACCGAGGCCATGAGTCAGTTGCTGCCACGGGAATGCTTTGAGCCTACAGAGTGATTTAGTGGGTGTGGCAGCAGGTGCAAAGTCCAGTCACGACCCACCCAGGAAGCGGTCACTTCCCCAGTGCTTAACTGTACAGTAAGAATGACAGTCCAGGAGCTCGATAGAAGGGAGGTACATGGAGGGACTTACAATAAGTGTACACATATTGTGAAGGGGGGGAGGGGAATCCTTCTCTTCTCCTATCTCAGCACCCAAGAGTTATTAAACTAATGGTACATTTTATAATCACGGTAATAACTGTGGTGAACAACTGAACTCGTAGGGATAAGTGAGGCTATCCAGGCAAAGCCAGTGGGAAGAACACTTAAGTGGATCCAGGCTGTCAGCTGATTGACTGATTGACAACCAGTCAACTGTATCACGAGAATCCACCGATGTAGCAAAAAATAAGCACAAATTAATGACACCAGACCCTTGGTTCTATTACCAGCGTTTGCTCTGACTACCAATAGATACAATGTTTCCCACTAGGAAGCACCGAGCCTGCTTCAGAGGCCCACAGTAGCTCCATTCATCTCCGTGGGAGCTGCTGATTCCTCCATGATGACAGGCATTTATTTGCCAGTGAGTAACTTTCTACACAGGTACGCCTCTTGCCCCAACCTGTGGCTCTGTTTGTTCCTGTATAGATTTGCCTGAGGCAACCAGACTCACTTTCTAGTAATCCTAATTAACCCTCCCCTACCCTCAAGGTGGATGAGTCCCAGCTTGGGTTTCACTCAGTGACCTTCAAGGACACCATTCCCAACCACTCTTTATTCGTGCTTGATAAACATCTGTTTGCAGCTGTGGGCTTTGAATACCCTACAAAGATCCTGGCGTTCCCTCCTCTGAAACAGGTTTTCTTATTGAAATCCAGCAAAACAAAACAAAAACACTGTATCGTTCAACTTTGAGAATGAAAATGTTAAAATGTTCCCAAATAAGTGAGTTTACTCATTTTCCTTAAGATTCATCCAGATGTGGTAGGTTTACCACATGGTCTCCAAATGACTTTGACCTCCATGGCAGTAGGTCTTAGGGAAAATAGTGTATTTTGTCAAAACATTTTAGCCCAGCAATCACATTCATTCAAAACTGTCTTCTGTGTCTGGAGGTAACATCCCCATCGAAATTAAGGGATTACTAATCTAAGAGAAATGTAAGGGTTGGGGACATTGCTCAGAGGTTAGACACTTGCCTACGGGCTCATTCTCCAACAATGAAGAGATGGCAGGAGGGAGGAAGCATACATGGTAGAATTAGAAAATATAATTAGAGTTTTAAAAAGAGAGAGACTAATGGAGAAGGGAAGCCCACTTCATGAAGGGTGAGGATTGATGTATGCTCTAGTAAGCCTGGCTGCCCTCTGACAGACAAGGGAAGGGGTCGAAGCAGTTGGCTCGAGGCCTGTTCCTGCTTTGTGACCCCGCCTCTCCCCCACACTGCCAATTCTTATCCTTTCTGCTGCCCTAAAAGACCAAGGTGGGAAATGTTCAAGATGATGTTCTTAGGCATCATAGGAGGAAGCCCTACCATAAAAGCAATCCGAAAATGTGAGCCCCAGTGTGATGTCTCTGTGGCCCTGGCCCTAGAGGAACTCCTCAAACAGTAATAGAGAGGGAAGAAAGGAGAAAAGGAGGGAGAGAAGGAGGGAGGGAGGAAGGGATACCTGGTTTGCACCCAAGGCTACCCCTTCTGGCCCATGCTTGCCCTCAGCTGAAGCCAGGCAGAGAGCTTTCTGTCTCTCGGGACAGTCTTTCCCCTGGTTGTGCACATGTATGTAAGGGGCAAGTAAAGGGGCGGAAATGGTGGGGTGTGATCTTTCTTCTCTCCTTCGCCTGTTCCTACTAACCCTCCGGGTCTGTCGTCAGCTGTGGATGTGGAGCCTCAGTCCCAAGCACTAAGTCTTTACAGTGATATTTACAAACCAGTCACAACGACTGTAGGGTCACAGGCCAAAAGACAGGGTCTCCATTAAAATCTGATTTTCAAGTAATCAAACAATACCCTTTTAGTAATATGCCCTAAATATTATATAAAGCACAGCTAAATTGTAAAGTCAAGGTTCGTTTGTCTAAAACTCCTATACAGCTCAGAAGCCCACGGTTTTACTTGCCTGAGCCTGTGGACCCTCTTCCAGAGAAACACTACCTTATATGGAAACAGGCCCACCGAAGGATTGGAGAAGACGACGGGGAACTCTGAGAAAGCTGTCTTCAGATTGTGTTTTGAAGTTTTGTGTTTTAGGAAAGGAATCGTATTTGTTTGGACTGTTTCAAGGAGTCACTGGTTAAAAAAAAAAAAAAATGCCAAGAGAACCTGCCTGCTTTGTAATGGTCAACACTAGTTCAAGTGGAGCTACCCTCATCTCTAAAACACTTTCATCCTAAAGTTTAGTGCCCCCCAGAGAAGCAGTTTGCAGCATTTGGAGGATCCACAGACCCACTACCTGGGAGGACGTCCTTTCCCTAAAATGGGCGGTTCATCCAAATGCAGCTTACTCTTTCGAAGTTCAGCCTTCGTTCTAACTGTTCCTTCTTTCAGTTAACAAAACCAAGGAGGGGATGGGCTGTGCGTGTCCTGCAACTTTAGACCAGAGGAGCTCAACTGCAGATGCTACTGTTTTCCTGGCCACCTACCTGCGGACTGCCAACGAGAAACCATCAACTGCTGTCATAAAACACAAAACACGTTTTTCAGTACACATCTCCGAAAAGAAAAAAATTAATTTTTAAAACATTATGTGCATGGAGTTGCAGGGGACATGTATGTAGCAGTTGTGTATGGAGTCGCAGGATAGATGTATGTGGCAGTCGTGTATGGAGTCGCAGGTGTATGACCGTGTGAGAGTACATGCCCATGGAGCCCGGAGGTGTCAAATCTCGAGCTGGAGTTACAGACAGTTGTGAACTGTCTAATGTGAGCTGAGAATCAAACCCAGGTCCTATGCAGCACTGAGCCATCTCTCTAGTCCTCTGTTTAAAAATCTAATTTATCATTAGTATGTGTACTGCAGTGCAGTTCGTATGAAAGCCAGAAGACACTTGTAGAAGGGATCCACCGGCTGGTACTCTGGTTGTCAGTTTTGAGGTCAAGCACCTTTGTCCACTGAGCCATCTCCACATCTCCACATTCTTGGCTTCTTTGTATCTCGTTATTATTCCCTTTAGCTCAGCTAGCCCATCACTTGCAGGGCTACATCGTCTGTCTTGGAGTGGTTGGTTTGCAGCCAATGATTTCATGGGGACTTCTAGAATAACTTCTCATTCCAACGTGGCTAGGTCCACACCTTATTACACAGAGCTCGTGAAGTCTGAGGCAGGATGCACAGTGACTTTCTGGAACACTTGAGGTCTACTTCTGAATCATAGGCAGCTGCCCCTCACCAGGTGATGTCAAGTCTGCCCTGGCTGGGATGATTAATCTGCAGAACAAATGATCTTATGCTTAACCCCACCCCCGAGAACAGCCAACATGCAGAAGGTGATTTCAAACATACTGTCTCACAATATTTGTTTTTTTAAAATTCAACGGAGAAAAACAATATTTATGGAGGACTACTTGAAGAAAATGAAGTCTGTACATTCCAGAATCCTAAGATCGTCCCCTGAGTTATGAAGGAAATAGACTGTCAGCTAGCTTACCACTAGGATGCATCACATCGGCGCCCCCATAAAGCTGCTTTTACTGATTGCTCTTTGTCATGATGCCATCAGCCCTTATTGAGGGATGTCCTATGCAAGAGCCCTGAGCACTTTGTCATTGTGCTGTGCACAGGACCGGTTTACAGATGCTCTCTGTCATGCCTGGCAGCAGCCTCTCTGCCTACAACGATGCCGAAATTGTATTCTTGTCTCAGCTTCTCAGATGCTCTTTTGCTAGAGACTGACTTCCGTTCACCTCTCGGACTCTGTAAATACTGTAACAGTTGGTGTTTTCCTTTCCACGGAACACTTAAGGATGGAAGCTGTGACTCCCCCACATAGACAAGACCCCCACAGGTCCTTCATCCCGGCTCCTCCTCACCTCCCCGCCCTTATTTCCCCTCCCCCTCGCTTTACTCCCAGTTCCTTGAGTAGGTCCTGGCTGTTTTGCTTTGCTCCTTATTATCAAATCCAGGCCACAGCTCCTGCCCTTCAAAAGACATTTTAAATCCCAACTCCTCATTTGCAGATGGCATGCAATGAGGTAATCATCTTGCTGGGCTCGCCTTGCCTGGGGAAGGCTGCAGTGAGTGGAGACCTGTGGGGTCAGAGCACGGGGACCCTCGGAAGGCCACCAAACTCTAGACAAATAGAGCCTTGTTTCCAGGAGCAGCCAACAGCACTTGTGCCTCTCCTCACCTAGGAGCGTACCAGTCATCCATCTGCACGGGATGAGTAAATATTAGGAGTAGTTTGCTTTCTCTAAGTACACAGTGTTTGAGGAACTGGAGTGGCTCGAGTGCCCAGCCCAATGGGTGCCAAGTTAGTCCAATCCCACACTACTAACTGCGGAGAATCGGGTCGGTCTGGCCAATGTGAAGCTGCCCAGAACTCCCTTCTACACCATGCTGACTCTGTTTGTCCTCTGCCTTGGCAGTGCCTCTCGCCCTCTTCACATGGCTCCAGACACTGATGTGCTTGAGTCTTTCCTGAGGAAATGATCTCAGAAATCAGCAATGAGGTAACAGAAAGCAGGGCAGGGAACTGGAGAGCCAGTGAGGTGTGCTATGGAAGTTTGTGCTGCTATGGCTCCCACCATGTAAAGGGGCCCCTAGAGGTGTTCTTGGCAGACTTTGACTCCCTCATCCCCGCTCTTTGCACCTGAGGTTGGCTCACAGTGGCACTAATTCTCTCTCTCTCTCTCTCTCTCTCTCTCTCTCTCTCTCTCTCTCTCCCCCTCCCTTCCCCTCCCCCTCCCCATGGGCTGTGCTCTCTCTCCCTCCCCTCCCCTCCCCATGTGCTGGCTCTGCTTGAGCTCTCTCTCTCTCTCTCTCTCCCTCCCCGCTCTCCTCCCCCTCCCTATGCACTCTCTCTCCCTCCCTTCCTCCCTCCCTTTCTCCCTCCCTCCCTCCCTCTCATCAGCATCCTCCTGAGCACCCAGAAGTTGCCTGACCTCGTCCACTAAGGTGGTAGAAGAGGCTGTGTCCTAGGCCTCTGGCACCGTGCCCAACACACGATAGGGCAACAACTGCTTCCGGTCCAGCTATGAGTTCTGTTTTTATCATTTTTTATAGACCAGAGTGTTACATGCATGCTCATTTGGGGGGAAAAAAATCACCTGAAATCACTAATATTGCCCAAGCCCCGCATTTTAAAGATGAGGCATGTGCAGCTCAGTAAACCTGGGCACAGTAATTGCGGGATATCTAAACAAGTCCACAAAGTAAGCCAAAGACAGACCAGGGAGTCAGTCAGCTGGAGCTGCAGTACAAATTATTAACACTTCAGATGTTTGACCCACTCTATGCTAGATTTCCAAGAGGAAACTGCTTGAAATAAATGAACTTGGAAAGTTCCTGAGCTCTGATTAAGGAGGTGAGCAATATGAGAGAGGTTTTCTCCTCTGGCAAGAGATTCGCCTTCCATAAATATGGTGGTCTGAATGAGAATGGACCCCATAGGCTCCCATATTTGAATGTTCAGTCACCAGGGAGTAGCATTACTTGAGAAGGATTAGGAGGTGTGGTCTTGTTGGAGTAGGTGTGGTCTTGGAGCAGATATGGCCTTGTTGGAGGAAGTGTGTCACTGCGGGTGGACCTTTAGGTTTCAAAAGCCCAAGTCTGTCCCAGTGACTGACTGACACTCTCTCTCTCTCTCTCTCTCTCTCTCTCTCTCTCTCTCTCTCTCTCTCTCTCTGCCTTCAGATCCTGTAAACACATGGTGCCTGTTTGTAAAGTTCTCAGCTACATCTCTTGGTACCATGTATGCATGTGTGCTGCTGTGCTCCCCACTGTGACGACAGTAAGCCAAATTTCTGAAATTGTAAGAAGCCTCAATTAAATGCTTTCTTTTATAAGAGTTGCCTAGGTCATGGTATGCCTTTACAGCAATAAAACAGTGACCAAGACAGCAAGCATGCCAAGGTAAGCTAGCATGGATTTCGAGTGAGTACAAACTCTCTGAGAATTCTCTTCCTCCAACCTGTTTAGCCAACAATGGCAGCATAGAGACAGCAGTAAATTTGTTTGCAGTAAAATATAGGTTCTAGAATGTTCTACTGTCTTAATAAATTATAAGAGCCCTCTAGAGTCTCCCACCTCCTCAGCTTCCTGGCTCATTCCTACCTCTGCATACCCTTGCACTGCTGTCTTTAACATGTGTATAAGACACATAATGCCAGGAACTTTCAACAGATACTGTGAAAACCAGAGGGTTAGAGGGCTACTGCAGGGGTGGCAGAGACAGGTGGACCTAGGAAGCTAAATGGCTGGCTGGCCTGGCCAAATTCCTGAGCTCCAGGTTCAGGGAAGGCCCTGTTTCAAACAGTACGGTGGGGGCTGGAGGGATGACTTAGTAGTTTCGAGTGCACGCCCTGCTTCATTGCAGAGGCCCCATGCTTGGTTCCCAGAACCCACGTCGGGCAGCTCACAACTAACTGCCTGTGACTCCAACTCTAAGGACTCTGGCACCCTCTTCTGGACTCTGTGGGTACCAGCACTCACACATGCACGTACTCACGCAGAAACACACACACACATACACATAATTAAAAATAAAATAATATATGTTATTCTAGAAGAAGAACTGTGGAAAACACAGTGTCCATTTTTGGCATCTATATGCATATTCGTACACACATACGGAAACACACATGCACACGCACCAAGATCAAAAGCCTACCACTTCTCCCTGTACACCATCATTACAAGTCTAGGGAAATACACAGTGATTGTGTCCTGGGAACTATTTGTTCCTGCCAAATGAGAGGGGTAGGATTTATTTGAACAGACACACTCATACTAAGTTTGTTTTATCTGCACAGACAAGGGTCAACAGTACTGTAGAAAAGAGTGGCTGGTTCAGTCTATGATGCCTGCTGCAAAAGCATTCAGGGGGAGGCAGATACCGGGCTTCGTCTGTGTGGCCCATCCCCCAATGTCTTTTGACATTGATCTGAATGGAACCATGATGCCAAATGACAAAGACAAATGGTAAAGCTCTACCCCATCCCTGAAGCCACACAAAAGAAGCTAAGAGAACAAAATGTTGCATCTCATGGCCTTGGGGCTCATCCACCACCTCAGCTAGTTGGGTAACCTCTCCAACCTTGGATACCTTACTTAACTGCTCTGGGCCTCGGGTGACGACTGAGGTAACGTATATAATAGGAGCTTTTGCTTTGCAAGTACTTGGGACATTAAGTATGGATAGTTCCCACTGGGGCCAGCTTTCCTGCCAGGAACATAGTTCCCACCCCCAGTAGTGGCTGGATATGGTTCTTCTTGACTCGGAATTGAGCAGAAGTTGTACATATTAAGATAGTCAAACTAAGAAACAGTTCTTTGGCTTCCTCACACCTTTTCCCCTTGTCTACTAGGTGGAACCTGAGGCCCAAGATGACAACTCGTCAGAGGCCCCAAGAGTCCACAGAGAAGAAAGCTGGCCCTGGTCAAGAATGCTGGGACTGTCACTTGGGGACTCGAAAGTTTTGACCGTGGTAAGCAACTAAAGCCCAGGCTCACTTCTTACAAAGCTACAGACACCCTGAGTAACACAGCTCCCCGGGTTTTCTTACAAAGCTACAGACACCCTGAGTAACACAGCTCCCGGGTTTTCTTACAAAGCTACAGACACCCTGAGTAACACAGCTCCCCGGGTTTTCTTACAAAGCTACAGACACCCTGAGTAACACAGCTCCCCGGGTTTTCGGAACAGGTTCATTTGTCTCTATTCAAGGGACGTTGGCTCCATTCCCGGCCCAGGGTATGATCCCGAACTTTTATATACCTGAGCACTCTAAATGTAGATTTTAATCCTCATTCTTTACCAGTGATCGGCTTAAGCATGGGCATTGGAGAGAATGCTGGCACTGAGATTTGAGATGTCTCCTAGGAAGAATTCTTAGAAAGATCCTTGCTTTCTGTTGTACAGCCTTTGGCTTTCCTATGTCCCTTGGAGTTTTGTTTTGTTTTGTTTTGTTTTAGCAAGGGGGGTTTTTCATTGTTTCATTCTTTTTCATTGTTACATATGATACAAAACAAAATCTATCTGATTAAATGAATACTTTGATGAGTTTTGACAAATGTCATCTTACCATCACTGTAAGGAAGAGTCCCCATCCTTCCCTGAGGTTTCCTGCACCTGCTAACAAGTCAGGGTCCTGGGGTTGGGGATTTAGCTCAGTGGTAGAGTGCTTGCCTGGAAAGTGCAAGGCCCTGGGTTTGGTCCTCAGCTCCAAAAGGAAAAACAAAAAACAAAAAAAAAAAACAAAAAAACAAAAAAAAAACAAGTCAGGGTCCTCTCTCTACACCGGTCCCTGATAGCTTGCTTGCTGTCACCTGGCTTTTTGCCTTTTCTAGCATTTCATATAAACTGACTTATGTAGATATACTTATTTTTTTAAGTCAGGGTCTCACATGGTCTCCTAGTCTACCTCAAACTTACTACATAGCTCTCACTGACCTAGAACCTAGTGATCTTCCCATACCCCTCCTGGAGGTTCACAAACGTTGTTCTGAATACAGCAGGCTGCTCCACATTACTGCTGGGAACCCTTCCAGCCTGCAGCCATGATCAATGGTTCAACCAATCACTGATCAATGCAGATTTAGCTTCCTTCTACTTTTAGCCTATTAGGAACCTGGATATCAGGAATCCTTGTGAGTAAGTTTGTATGGGAACACATTCTCTCTCTCTCTCTCTCTCTCTCTCTCTCTCTCTCTCTCTCTCTCTGAGGAAAATTCCTTGGGCATGGAATTATAGGATCATATAGTAGACTTATATTTAAATTTATAGACACCTCCCCAAACTTGCAGCTTCAAATACTTTAGCATTTCCAGGGGAATACATGAACATTTTCGCTCTTCTGCCCTGTCAACACTTGGTCTTGTCAGGTAGGTTTAAAGGACTCTGCAGTAGAGGGTGGTATCTTACTGTGGCTTTGATTTGCATCCCCTCTGTGACTAATTATATGTAGCAACTTTTTGTGTGCTTTTGCCATCTAGATATTTTCCTTAGGGAAATGTCTGTTAAAATATTTCCCACTTTTAATTGGTCTATTATTAATAAATTATGAGTTTATTATATATTTTGAATATAAACCATTTGTCAGGGAGTTGGAGTGTAGTCCAGTGATAGAGTGTGTACCTAGCACGCATTCAATCCTTAGTACTGGGAAAAACTTATCAGATACGTTTTGCAGGTGTTTTCTAGACTCATGCTTGTGTAGATATCCTGTTTTCTTTACCTTTGCTTACCTGTGACTTTACATTTAAAGGGAAAGTTGAAGGCTGCCAAGATGGCTCAGCCGGTAAAGGAGCTTGCTGCTAAGCCTGACAACCTGAGTTCAATCCCTAGGATCCACATGATGGAGCGAGAGGGCTGAGTCCTGGGAGTTGTTCTTTGATTTTCACATGCATAGCGTTCATATCTACATGTCAAGGGCACACACATATACACTAAACACACATGTGCACACACACATATAATGCATGCACACACATACACATACACACACATGCAATACACACACCCAGGACTGAGTATTGGGCTGGGCACAAACACAAATAGAAGTAAAAATGCAAGTATAGTAGATACTCTGTAGTTATTGTTACTGGAGTACTTGAAACATTCACCTTTAATGTCCTTGGAGAGGATGTTTACTTTTCTCTTTTTGTTTACCCTGTCTGCTCTTCTTCTGCCCCTCGTTGGGTGTAAATTTGCTCTGTTTCATAGTTCACTGAGTTGTCATGGGCTTTTACCTATCCCCTCTACTCTAACCTGTGTTTCCGAGCTGCAGCCTCTAACAGTCGGCCTCCACCTCAGGTCAGGAGGAGCAGAGGTTGCACACCTCTGCCTTGTCTCCTCCCTTCCTGTGCTGTTCTCATGTTAATTTTCTACATAGATCTCAGACTGTGTGAATGTTATTTTTGTTTTGACTAGTCCAAAAAAAAAAAAATCGGAAACTTTAACACAAAAGAAGGCTTTTGTAATCATTAAAATGTTTTCCTTTCCAGAGCTCTGTTTCTTTGTGTAATCCCCAAATTCCATCTGCTCACTCTCCTTCTGGATGAAGAATTTCCTTTAGCTCTTGTTTGCCTGACGATGTCTTTGTCTTCATTTTTAATCTATTTCCCCTGAACATGAAATGATAGTTTGCAAGGTTGTGTATATACATGCATGTATACATAGATGTATATGGCTTCTTTCCTCTCAGCTTTCTGAGGACATCGTTCTACTATTTTCTAGCTTTGGGGACTTAGGACAAGAAGCTATGTCATTCTTGTCTCCATCCTGTCTCCTTGCTCTTTGGAAAATTCTCACTTTAAGTCTGCTATAGAACAGGATCCTCTGAGAACTTTCAACATCTTGGTCAAGTCACTTGGGCTGCTTTCCAGAGTCCATCACGAACTATCCTATTGGCTGCTGACATTTTCTCATAGAATATCTTGTTTGACTTGGGGAACTTCACCGAACCCTTCCCAAGACTCCAGCCTTTCATCCCAGGCATGTGTATGCGATTCTGTCCTAACTTCAGGTGGCTTCAGAGTCTCAGGAGGTGCTAAGAGTACACAGACGAGGGAACATGTGTGCACAAGTGTGTGTGTGTGTGTGTGTGTCTGTGTGTGTGTGTGTGTGTTTGCAAGAAGCATGCAGGCATGTGCCGGGGAGGCCATCACACACACTGGGTGATGGCTTCCAGTATATTATTTAGGGATCACCCATGCTTCTACTTCTGCAGGTGACCCCTCACCCACACCCTGTAAGTTAACCCAATAAACCCATTGATTTCCCAAAGTGAACTTTAGTGGAGTGTTATATTGGTTTGTCATTGGGAATTTATGAGGAGGGGGTAAACAGTGTTTAAATCTCCCTAGGGAAGGAATTTTCCAAACAAAGTCTGTTTCTAGTGCCTACTCCTCTGGTATGGGTCGTATTTCCCTGCTACTTGGCGTATGTGACAGCTCTTGGTCGCTAAGCATTACAGCTGTTACTGCAGATGATCTGAACTCTGCTGTCTGCCTCTGGAGGGTAAGGGCTGTTGGATGGATGGCCGAGTTGCCTGCAGGTCAGCTCCAGATCCTCTTTAGGATTGTGTGTTGAGTGTTGTTGAGAATGATAGCCTTCACTGTAGAGCTAACCGAAGCTTTCTTTGAAGGTGTGGCCCTACTGGGCCCTTCGAGAAGGCTCAGCTTTCTTTTTCACCTGCAGGAAAGACAAATGGTTCTCTTTCGTTTGTGAACAGAGAGATGGTGCTGAGCACTGTTCTCCATGAGACATTGTTATTTCCTAGTCTATGTGGTTTCAGCCGGGGTTGGCACAATTTCATATTCAGCCAAACATTCCAGCCTTCCCTTTATGCATAGTCCTTGGATTTTTCTTTCTGGGAAACATTTCTCCAGCTCCCTTCTCCACACTGGGACAGTCAAAAACACATTGCAAAGAGAGCGGGAAAGGACTTACTTACCCTCCCCCTCCAACCCTAGAAGTCTGAAAATGACAGAACTGTGAATAAATCCTCTCAGAACTCAGCTACCGTGCTCCCCTGGGGACTTTGCACCTCTCTATAGGTATTTTCTTTATGAAGAGATCCAGGGGCTGGAATGTTGTATGTTGCCCTTCAGTTGGGGTGACTCTGTGAGCCCCTGCCCAGGAGTTGCCTGCTTTGTCTGATTTCCCAGTCTCTTTGCCAAGAGGGCATGTGTGACCCTGGCAACTCTTCATGCTCAAAGACGGAAGAGGTGTTCTTAAAGAGGTGTTGACACACACAGTCTTTCCTTCCTTGAGAATCACTGTGCCTGGTTGTGATCCCGCTTGTGAGCCAAGGTCTAGACATGGCAGGAGCTGGTCAGTACCCAGAGTGAGTGTGAGACTGGCAGGAAGCAAAGGTGGGAATTGCTGGGATTTGTGTGTTTGTTTTTGACATAGGATATTGCTACGCAGTCCAGACTAACCTTGAGCTCACCACAAGCCTCTTGCCCTAGCCTCCAAGGATCAGGATGGCCAAAGACACATATGATCATGCCGAATATTACCTGTATTCTTAAAGACATTGTGGGGGTTCGAATGAAAATGGCCCCTATAGGCCCCATAGGGAGTAGCATTATTAAGTGGTGTGGTCTTGTTGGAGGAAGTGCATCACTGGAGGTGGGTTTTGAGGCTTCAGATTGTCAAGTCAGGCCAAGTGTCATTCTCTCTTCCTGCTGTCTGCTGATCCAGATGTAGGACTCTCCACTCCTTCTCCAGCACGATGTCTGCCTGCATGACACCATGATAATAATGAACTAAACCTCTGAACCATAAGTCAGATCCAGTGAGATATTTTCCTTTATTGAAGAGTTGCTGTGGTCATGGCATCTGTCCCCAGAACAAACCCCTGACTAAGATAGACATCAAACATACACTGAGCTCACCAACTCAGGAGCTGTCCCACCATGGAAGATCATGGCTGCATAAGAAAAAAATTGTTTTAAGTTTTCAGCTAATTGAACTGGGTTTTATGTGCAATCAAACATACTCCACCTAGTATAAATTAGTGTATTAACACAGTAGCAATAGTCTTACTCAATAATCGTTAGCAAATAATTCTGAACGTTATCACAGAACATGGCTTAGACAGTATACTGAGTGCCACACACCTTTTCTTACCCAATGCACAGCAAGCGTGGTGTGTAGGCAGCTGTCTTAAACCCAGTGTGTGGAGCTCTAATTCAAGGCACATTTTCAAGCTTGCGAAGTTTAATCTGAGGCTCAGCCAGGCTCCCACCACTGATGGGCTGTAACTTTTTCTAGATCTCAGAACCATAGTTCTTTTCACGTTAAAGAAAAATTGATCAAGGAAAAGCAACATTACAAATGAGTCTTATCCCACTCATAACTCTGTGCAATTATTTCTCAGCTACACTGAGAAAGGTCTAGCCTGAGTCACTCCTCCTAACTTAACCCTGCCTGCCCATTTCTGAAGAAAGAGGTTCACCATTAAACTAAATGGAGAGAAACTTGAAGCAATCCCATTAAAATCAGGGACTAGACAAGGCTGCCCACCCTCTCCCTACTTATTCAATATAGTTCTCGAAGTCCTAGCCAGAGCAATCAGACAACAAAAGGAAATCAAAGGGATACAGATTGGAAAGGAAGAAGTCAAAACATCACTATTTGCAGATGATACAATATTTATATTTAAGTGATCCCAAAAGTTCCACCAGAGAACTACTAAATCTGATAAACACCTTCAGCAAAGTGGCTGGGTATAAAATTAACTTAAATAGATCAGAAGCTTTCCTCTACACAAAAGAGAAACAATCTGAGAAAGAAATTAGTGAAACAACACCCTTCATAATAGTCCCAAATGATATAAAATACCTCGGTGTGACTTTAATCAAGCAAGTGAAAGATCTGTATGATAAGAACTTCAAGCCTCTGAAGAAAGAAATTGAAGAAGATCTCAGAAGATGAAAAATCTCCCATGCTCATGGATTGGCAGGATTAATGGCCATTTTACCAAAAGCAATCTACAGATTCAATGCAATTCCCATCAAAATACCAATCCAATTCTTCAGAGAGTTAGACAGAACAATTTGCAAATTCATCTGAAATAACAAAAAACCCAGGATAGCTAAAACTATCCTCAACAATAAAAGGACTTCAGGGGGAATCACTATCCCTGAACTCAAGCAGTATTACAGAGCAATAGTGATAAAAACTGCATGGTATTGGTACAGAGACAGACAGATAGACCAGTGGAATAGAATTGAAGACCCAGAAATGAACCCACACACCTATGGTCACTTGATTTTTGACAAAGGAGCCAAAACCATCCAATGGAAAAAAGATAGCATTTTCAGCAAATGGTGCTGGTTCAACTGGAGGTCAACATGTAGAAGAATGCAGATCAATCCATGCTTATCACCTTGTACAAAGCTTAAGTACAAGTGGATCAAGGACCTCCACATCAAACCAGATACATTCAAACTAATAGAAGAAAAAGTAGGGAAGAATCTTGAACACATGGGCACTGGAGAAAATTTCCTGAACAAAACACCAATGGCTTATGCTCTAAGATCAAGAATCGACAAATGGGATCTCATAAAACTGCAAAGCTTCTGTAAGGCAAAGGACACTGTCGTTAGGACAAAACAGCAACCAACAGATTGGGAAAAGATCTTTACCAATCCTACAACTGATAGAGGGCTTATATCCAAAATATACAAAGAACTCACGAAGTTAGACTGCAGGGAGACAAATAACCCTATTAAAAATGGGGTTCAGAGCTAAACAAAGAATTAACAGCTGAGGGATGTCAAATGGCTGAGAAGCACCTAAAGAAATGTTCAACATCCTTAGTCATCAGGGAAATGCAAATCAAAACAACCCTGAGATTCCACCTCACACCAGTCAGAATGGCTAAGATCAAAAACTCCAGTGACAGCAGATGCTGGCTCCTCCATTGGGTGGGATTGCAGACTGGTACAACCATTCTGGAAATCAGTCTGGAGGTTCCTCAGAAAATTGGACATTGAACTACCTGAGGACCCAGCTATATCTCTCTTGGGCATATACCCAAAAGATGTTCCAACATATAACAAAGACACATGCTCCACTATGTTCATCGCAGCCTTATTTATAATAGCCAGAAGCTGGAAAGAACCCAGATGCCCTTCAACAGAGGAATGGATACAGACAATGTGGTACATCTACACAATGGAATATTACTCAGCTATCAAAAACAATGACTTTATGAAATTCATAGGCAAATGGATGGAACTGGAAAATATCATCCTGAGTGAGGTAACCCAATCACAGAAAAACACACATAGTATGCACTCATTGATAAGTGGCTATTAGCCCAAATGCTTGAATTACCTTAAATGCACAGAACACATGAAACTCAAGAAGAATGACCAAAATGCAGATGCTTCACTCCTTCTTTAAAAGGGGAACAAGAATACCCTAGGGAGGGAATAGGGAGGCAAAGTTTAGAATAGAGGCTGAAGGAATACCCATTCAGAGCCTGCCCCCCACATGTGGCCCATACATATACAGCCACCAAACTAGATAAGATGGATGAAGCAAAAAAGTGCAGGCTGACAGGAATCAGATGTAGATCTCTCCTGAGAGACACAGCCAGAATATGGCAAATACATAGTTGAATGCCAGCAGCAAACCACGGAACTGAGAACGGGACCCCCGTTGAAGGAATCAGAGAAAGGACTGAAAGAGCTTGAAGAGGCTTGAGACCCCTTATGAACAACAATGCCAACCAACCAGGGACTAAGCCACTACCCAAGGACTATACATGGACTGACCCAGGGCTCCAATTGTATAGGTAGCAATGAATAGCCCAGTAAGAGCACCAGTGGAAAGGGAAGTCCTTGGTCCTGCCAAGACTGAACCCCCCAGTGAACGGGATTGTTGGGGGGAGGGCGGTAATGGGGGGAGGATGGGGAGGGGAACAGGCATATAGAAGGGAGGGGGAGGGGTTAGGGGGATGTTGGCCTGGAATCTGGGAAAGGGAATAACAATTGAAATATAAATAAGAAATACTCAAGTTAATAAAAATGGAAAGAAAAAAGAAAGAAAGAAAGAGGTTCACAAACTTTTTAGCCTATTCAGAAAGAATATCTGAAACAGAAAATAGAACCAGGCAACTAGGAGCTAGGATTAGGTCCTGTAAACTTGGAAAAGAAAGAGAAGAAAAGAAGCTAAAGCCATGGCGAAGGCTCTACAGGAATGATGTACTAAAGTCGTGATTGTGGAGGGCTAGCATGTTACATAGCCAGAGCCAGATCATTTTCAGTGTCCTTAGTTGCCTCACCGGCCACCTTGGATCAGATTTAACATCCTTTGTCTATTGGGAGAACCTTTAGACCATATTCTTAGCAGCTCTCTATCTTCTACCTACCCCAGACCTAGAGTGTGATCAAATAACACCCGAAACCTATGGAAAACCTTTGCCACTGCCCACCTCCTTGAGTGGTCACTAATGCATTTGAAAAGTACCTCCATTTATGACTTTTGTTCGGTAGGTATAAAAACTTCATGCAAAATGTCTGCATTGGAATATATCAATCTGGCAATAGGAATCCGCATTCCTGGGCCTTGCTCTCCCATGTTTTCCCTAAGACTAAACTGTCTCCTATTTCCTTTGAGGTAGAGCTGTGTTTTTCTGGGTTAACAGTCCCTACCCACCACCCCCAACAAGTGATCTAGATGCATGAAGGATAAAATAAAGTAGCCAGGAAATATGGATGCTACTTAATTGAAGAAAGGCTCTAGGTCAGGAGGTGAAGGCCACTGGGGGATAGCCCAGCCCCTGTGTGCTCACTCTGCCCTGCACAAGCCCTAAAAGATGCTAGCTCAGAGGTGCTAGAAAGAGCCCATGGCCCCTAAATCTTTCCTGGTCTCTCTCGGAATGCCGCCAAAGTCACCGTTTTAAGACTTGGAGAGATGTGTGAAAAATGGACTATGTTATAGCAGTGTACAAACACTATAATTCTTCTTGCAAGGGCTCAGCCACTCAGTGCAAGTGAGGGTTCTGAGAGCTGCTATCAGCAGCGGGAGGGAAAAACCCTCCCTGAACGTGACTTACACATCACAGTGGCAGACGGTTGTTTTTTTCAAACCCACAGTTGATCGGTCACACATTAGGGAAAGAGAAAGGACACAGAGCAAACGAATCTAACAACCAAACAGTCCAGCTCTAAACGCCGCTGTCACTGATGTCCAGAGACCACTTTCACTCAGGGACAGGGGGAGAGGTGGCACAAGTGGTCCCAAGTTCAGTTGCCCAGGGCCACCACATCCACAGCCAGTGATGGGAAGGACAGAGAATGGGTGTTGCCTCTGCAAAGCCTCAATCATGCTCAGCCAGGCCAACTACAGGGCTGGAAAAGGAAGCCAGAGCTGAGCTGGCAGCCGGAGATCCTGGAAGGGTCCCCTCCTGCTAGGGTAAGTGGCTCCTGTGTGTCCAGGAATGTCTGAGACCAGTGTGGTGAACTGCCTGGGGCCTGGGTTTTATGGCCAGTTAAAGGCTTAGCTCATCCTTGAAGATTTTTTGGTCCTTGCTTCTGATTGGTGCAGGCTTTGCTGGATACACCTACTGCTCACTTCTGGGGTCAGCCCATCTGAATGTCAGGACCGCCTCCAGTTTGGTTCTCTTTATTTTCTATCCTAAGCGTTCACTCAAAAAACCCAGAGCCAGGAAAAGAAAGACAGTGCAGAATGGTTGACCCTGAGCTGCTGAGGATTCTCTCTCTCTCTCTCTCTCTCTCTCTCTCTCTCTCTCTCTCTCTCTCTCTGTGTGTGTGTGTGTGTGTGTGTGTGTGTGTGTGTGCAGTTCAGAAGTTGACATTGAGGCGCTCTATTGTTCTTTACCTTATTAAAAATTTTAAATTACATTTATTTAATGTGTGTGGATGCCTGCATGCCATAGTAAAGGTCAGAGGACAGCTTCTGGGAGTTGCTTTGCTCCTTTCAACACATGGGATCCAGGGCTGGAACTCAAGGTCATCAGATTTGGCCAGCACACTTCAGGGATCCACCTGTCTCTGCTCCCACAGTGTCAGGGTTACAGAACTCTCACCTTGGCCAACTCCCCCCACAGCCTCATACCCGTCCGTGTCAGGGGTCTGAACTCAAATCCTCCTGGCTTTGAGCCAGGCACACCTAGTTTTCTCCCTAACCCCTCATGACTTTTGTAATGATCACCAGGCATAAAGTTCAAGAGACATATTTCCTTCCTGCCTGCTGCTTTTCCCACAGAAATTGGGCAGAAGCAGCAGAGAAACTGGAAACGCATCACCAAGCAAGGGTCTTACCTTCTATCCTTCAATCCCAGAAAGCCAAAGAGAGTGAAAATTTAAATTAAACCATCTTCAGACATAAGGGGGAAGATAGAAAGCAGCTTGTAGAAGACCTAGCACTGGGCAGGCAGAAGCAGGAGGGACCTGGGCTCAAGGTCCTCACCTATATAGTTTGAGGTAGTCCCAGGATACATAAACCTTGTCTCAGAGAGAAAGAGAGAGAGAGAGAGAGAGAGAGAGAGAGAGAGAGAGAGAGAGAGAGAGAGAGAGAGAGAGAGCGCCCTATGGCTGAGAACACAAAATGAAAACAGTTACTTTCTGGGGGCAGAAGTTGGTATTATGAATGCTTTAAAAAAAAAACCCATCTGTTATTTCGATAAACAGCGTTTTAAAGAATGACATCTGTGTATCAAATTTTGGATTTTGTCAGGATATCCCTCAGTCTCTCCCATTCGTTCCTGGAATCACACTCCCTGCCCCTCAGGCTGGTAGCACTTTGAACTTATCCGGCGAACAAAGAAGAGAGTCCTTGCCACATTTTAACGGTCTCCAGCTGTGGATCAGCCCTTCCGGCCAGCAGGAGTCTCAGCCACGCCCTCCCCAAGCTTCTGGGCAGCTGTGTGCCTGGATCTTGGCTGCCGGTTAGTACTATGCGTTGGCCCCTGGAAAATGTTACCGCCCAATGCGGCCACTTATAGAATCTATCCCAGAAGTCTTTGGCACAAAGATCCGGGCTGGCTCTGTTCTTCAGGTGTTAGGTGAAAGAAATGCATCCTGTACTTGCCCCGGGACGGGGAGCTCAGTAACTGGCCGCACTGCAGAATCAACAGTTATGCTAAGAAACCCCGCCCGCCCGCCCGCTCGCCCGCCCTATCGGACAGTAGGAGGCTTAGCCTGTCCTTAAACCTTGCTGGCTTAAACCTTGCGACCCACAGCTCCACCCACTCCCTCCTCTCCTCAGTTCCCCTCCTCCTCTCCCTCCCCTTCACCAGTGTCTCCTTTGCATCTCCAGGAAAGTTCACAAGACGGGGGAGGACCGCCTGACAAACCTGCACCTTTGACCGGTTCTCCCCCAGCAAGAAGAACCTACCGAAATCCCCAATTCACAGACTCTGCAGATGCTGATATTTTTAAAATTTCAAATTGAGAGCCTGGAATGGTGGCTCACATCTGTCTGTCATTCTAGCCAGAAGAATTGTGAGTTTCCAGGTCTGTCTGGACTGCAGAGAGAGTTCCAGGCCAGCTTGGGCTACAAAGTGAAACCTGGTCACAAAATTGAGAGGCAGGTAGGAGGGACCATGCTTATAATCCTAGAACTCCAGAGGGAGAGACAGGAGGATTGCTCACAGTGGACTACGTAGGGAGAACCTGTCTCAAAGCACCACCGGAAGTTCCTCAAAACTAGAGTCTAGATCCCTCTCCCAGGACTATAGTGAAAGGGTATGGAGGCAGGACTCAGCCCCTCTCACAGTAGGTCAAAGGTGCAAGTGACTGAAGTATGTCTCAACAGATAAATGGCAAGCAAGGAGTACCACGTGCCTACAGTGGAGGAGTATCCAGCCTGAAAGAGAATGAAGTATCTTAAGACGGTCTGGTTGTGTGGGCCCAGCTGACCTGGAACCCACTGTGTAACCCAAGCTGGCACTGAGTGCGAAGGGTCCATGTGACCCTCCCAAGTACTGCAGTTATCAGCATATACCTCCGCCATGGTACTGTGGATGAACCTTGAAGACAAGCTAATTGAACTGTGCCAGTGATGAAAGGGCAGGTAGTGTATAATCCGGCTTGTTTGATGTATCAGAAGAGTCAGATTCACGGAGACAGAAATGGAATACTGATCACCAGGGGCAGGAGCAGTAGGGAACAGGATGTTATTGTTTGGTGGGAATAATGCCAGTTGGGAACAATGAAAAAAATCCTGGAGACAAATACAGTGATGGCTAAACGTGCTTACCACCACTGAATTATCCATTTGAAGTGTTTTAGATGGAAAATCTATGCTGTGTTTGTTCTACTGCAGAGAAGAGGAGGAGAAGAGAGGGGAAGAGGGGGAGGAGGAGGAGGAGAAGAAGAAGAAGAAGAGGAAGAGGAAGAGGAGGAAGAAGAAGAAATAATGGAATGTCATAATTGGTTGGTTCATTTTGTCAGTAAGCTGCTGCGGAGACCTCCAATGCCAACGCTGAACTAGGCAGAGAATACAAAGGTAAGCGAAGGACACTTGTGTTCCCAGGGAGCTGCTCCTTGCTACAGTGTGGATCTTCAATGTCCCCAAAGACCCTAATGTGGACCCAAAGTCTTGACTAATGGAGTGGCAGTTTGGGGAGGCAGGAGAGCCTTCAGGAGGCAGAGCTTCATGAGGGGTATACAGGTCACTGAGATCATGCCCTCGAAGGGGGGTTTGGGACTCAGAATCTTCCTCACTTCTAGTGTTTATTTTGGTTTTGAGGCAGGGTCTTATGTGGCTCTAGCTGTAGTCAAAGATGACTCTGAACTTAGATCCTGCTGCTTCTACCTCTGTAGTGCTGAGTTTATAGGAGTGTGCCAGCACACTTGGTAATGGAGGAAGGGTTAGCCATGGCCCATATTTGGAAAGAACATCCACCATGAGAGAAAAGACATGGTGAGGCAGAGGCTCTCTGCTGTAGGAATGTGAGGCTGCTGGCTCATACAGCTCCAGAGCAGAGCAAGATCAAGAAACAGAGCCAGGCTACAAACCACCAAGCGCACTACCATCTACCCATCTGGGCTCCACATGCCCAAGGCCCCTCATGCTCCCAAAACAGTGCCACCAGCCAGGGACCAAGTGTTCAAACATATGAGTTAGTGGGGGACATTCCACATTCAAATCACAACATCCAACTACCCTCATCTTCTTCCTTGTCAAGAGAGGCCATAAAGGCCCGAATGGAAACTGATTTTCAGACCTTTTTCTTTCAGTGCTGGGAATCAAACACGCAAACCAGCAGCTTGTATTTACACTGCCACCACTGAGCTACATCTCCTGGCCCTGTTTTTGTTGTCGTTTGGGTTTTTGCTTTTCTCAAGTGACAGATTCTCACTCTGTAGCTCAGGCTGGCCTCAAATTTGTAATCTTCATACCTCTGTCTTCTCAGTACTGGGATCATAGGTGTGGTTCATCATGCCTGCCCCCTCCCTCCCTCCCTTCCTCCCTCCCTCCCTCCCTCCCTCCCTCCCTCCCTCCCTCCATCTCTCCTTCCCTTAGTCCCTCCTCTTTCTAGTCCTATCACTGTAGACACTGTGTTCCTCCTTCTGATGAATGACAGGGCACACACGAAGCTTGAAGACCCAGTCTGTTCGCATGGACACTTACTTGCAATGCAGACTCTCAGCTTCACCCGAGCCCTATTTAATTGAGCACCCAACAAATCAGCATCCACATGCCAACCTGTGAGGGCCTGAGTTCCACTCACTGGGTGACTGGTGGGTGTGTGGGTGCCAGTGTTTGCTCTCTCATGTTTGATGGAATCTGGCCACCCCAAGAGGAGGCCTGAGGCAGCACCTTCAAACATCCTCTGCTCCTTCACTCTGGCTTGTTGCTCCTGGGTTTCCACCAGAAAGGTGGCTGAGCTGGGCTTACGTAAGACATGAGGGAAGCTGACTGGCATAAGGAGACGATTTCAGCCGCCTGGGTGGGCGATGGGGCAGCGGCTGCTTCTTCAATCAGATCTTTTTACCACAGCGACACTATTGTGGAAAGTCCCTCATGCAGGAGGTTCCTGGATTCCAGCTGACGTCTTCTTTCTGGAGGAGATTCAGTGGTTCCTGTGATTCCAAACATTAACAAACCCTAGCTAAGCGTCCATCTTCGGTCCTTTTGTCATCCAATAGCAACTGATGGGCTGGGTGAGTCTGGGGGCAGGTGCTCTGGTTTGCCCCCTTGTCCGGGGCTAGATCAAACAGTCAGGAAAGGGTTTGTTTGTTCGTTTGTTTGTTTGTTTTAAAAGGCATTCTTACCTATGCAGCCCTGGCTGGCTAGGACTTGCTAGGTAGACCAGGCTGACCTTGAACTCACAGAGATGCATCTGCCTCTGCCTCCTGAGTGCTGGGACCAAAGGTGTGTGACATCATGCCCGGCTGGGACCAAAGGTGTGTGACATCATGCCCAGCTGGGACCAAAGGTGTGTGACATCATGCCTAGCCTGATCTTTTATTTATTTATTTATTTGAAATGTTTGTTCAACATTTATCTTGGGACTCCAAGAGTAAATTACTTTTCTATTAATAAAAGCTCTCTATAGGAGAGTTTCCTATTGCTTTATTCCCACTGGCCCAAACAGAGTCTAGGTACTGATGACACTCGGCAAGATACAATCCTCTTTTTAAATGTTGCTCTCAGTGCAGCTTTGAGAGTTTCCCAAGCAAGACCCTTTCACGATATGACTATGAAAGGGCTCGAATGTGCAGAAGAAGAATGGAATTACCCAGTTTCATTGAGCGCTGCATCCCCCCCACACACACAAATTCTGGTTCCCAGTGTACCTAGTATAAGGTGCAGCTTCAGTACAGCTGCATCTAGCTGTTTCCACATGCACTACCATGAAGTCCACAGAGATAGAGAATAGGGTGTGCCTCATGGGTTACCTGTCAAGGGTGGTGTACAGTACTGGGGAAGAACTATTCACACAACTGGGAGGAGATCTGAATCAAGCGGCTGCTGTTTCTGGTTCACACTGGTGTTCCCAGGTATTCCACGGCCTCTTCTTGCAGCTCTGATTGAGATTCAGAGGGAGGCAGCCACCAGCAGGCTTTTGACAAAAGGGTGGAGGAAGGGTCTGGAAGGAGAGACTGTTGGACGAGTCAGACACACAGACTTGTGGTACCTCCCATTCTCTAGTAGATGTCTATGTGCCCTGGAACAGCAGGAAGGGCTCGAAGGCACTTCTCGGTGCCCTCCCTTCTGCTCCCATGGGGAGCAGCTGAGCAGCGGTGCCTTTCTCAACTCCCTGGCTGTAGGCATCACCAATGGGTGTCAGTGACTGGGGACTGGAGGCAGATGTCACATAGCCACCAATGGCTCTGGTTCACACATATACATCTGTTTCCTTGGGATCTTAAAAATAAGGAAAGACAGGGAGACTGGAAACCCAACCACAGGGATAATTCTTTTTATAGCCCAAATTGAATAAATCACAGGGCCCTTGCTTCATTGAGGGGCCACTGGCCAGTTAATGACCTCTCTGACCCTGGTCTCTCTCACTTGTAAAACAGGTCAATGCTGGGACTGGGGCGCTGGCTCAGAGGTTTAGAGTCTGTATTGCTCTTGCAGATGACCTGATTCTAACGCCCACTTGCAATCCAATTCAGAGGTTAGCCGCTCACCTTTCAGGAGACTGCTAGGGTGAATGTTTATGAAATGCATGAAAGCATGTTGTTAGCTACCAGAGGAAGTCAGACACTACTGTTTTAGCCTGCAGAAATGTCAGTCAGCTCCCAAGTTCTGATCCTTGAAGGAGGGAGTGTAGGCTAAGACGAGATGCAGCCAGGAATCTAACATTTGAGACTTTACAGGGTTGGGGATTTAGCTCAGTGGTAGAGTGCTTGTGCCAGGAGAGCTGAACGACAATAGGAAACACCCAAAATGTGTCGGGATAGCCAGGGTGAAGTGTGACCCTGTGCAGTAAAACAGCAGCCCTGGTCCTTTGGAACATGCGACATCTCTCCTTGTTGTACTGAAACTCGACTTTGCGTCTAATTGTCTGCAAGAGACTGTATTGGGTGAGATTGTCAGCGGCGTACACCCAGTTAGAAAAGAGAGGCAGGAGGGTTTAGAACGGATAGATGGAGTTGTAGGCGGACACACTGCCTCCATAGTACCCATGGGCAGAGGCAGACAAAACTTAACCTAAGCGTTCCCTGACCGGCATGTGCTGGCTTGTCTAGAAAAGGACTTTCCCTGTCTGGGAGGAAACCCGCTGTTCATGGTCATTGCCTCTGTGTCAGCGTCTTGGGATTTTGATAATTGAACAAGCATCGGACTGGAATGCACAGGTCCCGACCTGCAGCACTCCAGTAGGTTCTGGCCACACAGATCCGCAGAGCTTCTGCGGGGTGTCAGCAAGTGTGTTTGCTTTGCTCTGGTGGATCCTTCACGATGGAGACTCCGGGTATTCTCACAGATGAAGTGCCACATGCTTTCCTTGGAAAGAAATGTCACCGAATGCTGTGCTAAACACATTTCAGGAAAAAAAAAATACTACAAACAGTTCCTTGTTTCACACAGAGAGCCTTAGCCCCAAACCAGAAAACAGGCTTGATAGAGCTGTCTGGGTTCTTAGAAAGCCACTCAGTGCAGACACCTGGGGTCAGATCATTGGAGCAGAGAGGTGTTCCTTTCCCATCTGAGCCAGGGACAGCTTTGGGGTCCATCCCCCCAGGGTTTCAGTCAATATTCAGAGCCAGCCATCAAGGTTCATTTCCGCTTCAAACCTTTAGGTGTCAGACAGCAACTGTCCAGAGGGCAAGTAAAGGCCCCAGATATGAACTTGGGGACCACTCAGGCAACATGGCCTTCTCCCAACCCTGTCCTCCCTTACCAGATAGGACAGTGAGAAACCAAGAGAGCAGCATTCTCCTCTACCCCCCTTCCTCTGCTAAAGCACTCTAGACATCTCCAAAACAGCAAAGCTCATGCTACTCCGTGCCAAGACTGTGTTTGCTTCTGTTTTGATGCAAGTCTTTTAACAACATGTTACCTACTACCTGAAAAGTGATGGCGATAAATTAGGCAAAATACAAAAACCAATAGTAATAATTATAGCAACAACAACTCAGTATCTTTTTTGTAGTAACACTCTACTCTTTGAGAGAGAAATTAATAAAAAATATTCCATTCAGAATAACTCCCCTAAATTAAATAAATAGTAACTTATCTAACTAAAGGAAGCCCTCAACAACAAAAAGTAAAGATATTCCGCCGGGGCAGCCATCTTCCAGTAACTCGCCAAAATGATGAACACAAAAGGAAAGAGGAGGGGTACTCGGTATATGTTCTCTAGACCTTTTAGGAAACATGGAGTCGTTCCTTTGGCCACATACATGCGAATCTACAAGAAGGGTGATATTGTAGACATCAAGGGAATGGGCACTGTTCAAAAAGGAATGCCCCATAAGTGTTATCATGGCAAAACTGGAAGAGTCTACAATGTCACCCAGCATGCCGTGGGCATCATTGTAAACAAGCAAGTTAAAGGCAAGATTCTGGCCAAGAGGATCAATGTGCGGATTGAGCATATCAAGAACAGAGACAGCTTCCTGAAGCGGGTGAAGGAGAACGATCAGAAGAAAAAGGAAGCCAAAGAGAAGGGCACCTGGGTTCAGCTGAAGCGCCAGCCTGCGCCACCCAGAGAAGCCCTCTTTGTGAGGACTAACGGAAAGGAGCCTGAGCTGCTGGACCCCACTCCATACGGACTCATGGCCTAATGTATACAAAGGAAATGAAGGACCTGGACTGCAAAAAAAAAAAAAAAAAAAAAAGGAAAGATATTGAAAAAGAAAATCCCAGAAGATACAAGGTGATGGGAAAATATTCTATGCTCCTGGATAGGCACAATTAATATTGTGAAAATGTCTATACTACCAAAATTAATTTACAGAATTAATGCCATGCTTATCGAAATTCCCATGTCATATCTCTGGGGTTTCGAAAACACAGTATAAGAATTCATACGTATCCACAAACGATCACAGATAGTGAAAGCAATCCCAAGGAGTAAAAGCATTGCTGGAGGTATTGCAGTACCTGAGCTCAAATTACATCATAAAGCTATAGTGGCAAAGACAAGCTGGTCATAGCATGGAGATTTGGCATATACAATGGCATAGAATAGAGAGCCTGTACATAAAATGGCACAGCTATGTTAACTTAATTTTTGACAGAGGAGGCAAAAACTACTTTGGGAAAAAAGATAGCCTATCCAACAAATGTTGCTAACAAAATTGGATTTCCACCTGCAGAAGAATGAAATCAGATTCTTATATTTCAATTAAAATCCCAAAACACGGAAGCCCTTAGAAGAAAACACAGGAGACACCCTTCAAGATATCAGGGTAGCCATGTGCTTGTTAAATAGAAGATCAACAACATAATAACTAACCCCAACATCAACAGATAGGACGACGTGGAAACAAAAACGTTCTGTTGAGCAAAGGAAGCCGTCGGCAGAGTTAACAGACAACCGGCAGGATGGGAGAAAATCCACACCAGCTATACTTCAGACAAGGGGCTAATATCCAGAATTTACAAAGAACACCGGAAATTAACTACCCAGGAATAAAACTGCCAGTTGACAAATGGACAAATGAGACGAATAGATTATTTCCATACAAAGACATACAAATGGCCAATAACTATAACCGTGTTCAAAATCCCCAAGCCATTAGGAAAGTGCAAATTAAAACTGCTTTGATGGTCAGAATGGCCATCATCCACAAATGCTGAAGTGAGGGAGGAGGTTATTCACTACTGGTGAGATCGGCAAGGGTGCAAATTGATGTAGCCATTGTGGAAATCAGTTTGGGGATTTCTCGAAAACAAGAACAAAAATATTTAAACACAGAACTACCATGGTGACGATACTGGAATCGTTTTCTTTAAACATAGTAAAATGTTCACTTGCAGTCATTTACTCAAACGCTTGTTGAGTGACCACTAGTTACCATGCATTGCTAAGTACTAGGGGAGCAGTGCTAGAGACAGTCTGGAAACCCTGTCTTTCAGATGTGCCGAGATAACAGGGACGGTGAAGACGTGAGCCATGGCTTCTCTATGATGAACTACTGCTACTGTAGGAGAGACTGAGGCACCACTGAGGTTTGGATGGGCAGTGTCTCCCTGAGACTCTGCACTTGAATCTGTGGTCCCCAGCTGAAGGCTGTTTGGGAAAGGCTACAGAACTTCTAAGAAGTGGAGTCTGGCTAGAAGAAACGAGTTGCTGGGGCGCTGGTCTTGGTAGTATGGCCCCACTTCCAGCTTGCTCCTTGCTCCCAGAATGTAGAAGCAGGGTGGCCAGCTACTCCATGCTCCTGCTATCATGCCCACCAGCCCGTGCCCCCCAAAATGGCCTATATCCTGTGAGCCAAAATAAGCCCTTCCTCCCTTAAGTTTCTTCTCAGATTATAGCATGAGAAAAATAACTAACAGATACTTCATCTACTCCTGAGGTTAGGAGAGGCTTCCAAAGCAGTGCATGGGCGGAAGGACCATGAGTATCAGTAGAAAGTAGACCATCAGGGGTGGAGGGGAACCTTCCAAAAGGAGAGAACCGTGAAGCAAATACTCAGGCAAAATAGAATTGGGAGGGAAATGCAGAGGAGATTAGAATGGGTTCAGGATGGACGAGGTCCTCTGGTGGTTTGTATAAGGCAACGGGCACCTGTGGCACTTGAGACCAGAGACACCGACTTAACTGGACATGAACAGTCTCCTAGGCCACTGCCTACACATTGGATCACCATACTCTTTTCCAATACACTGTGAATTTTGACTGAACAGTAACAGATATGAACTGGTCGCCTCCCACATGCCAAGTACTGATAACAATTACTAAATGCACGTAGCCACTATACGCTAGACATGATACTACAGGCTTGCATGGATTAGCTGTTCAGTCCTCAGGAGATAGAGATCAGTGTTACTCCAGTTTATGGAGAGGAACCTGACGGTCCACTAATGAAGATGGTGGACCCACACAGCTCCTCTGGTGCAAACAGCATTAGATGACGCAGACAGTGAGTCCCGTGGAGGCCTTTGCAGGAGTTATGGCATTTTTATAACCAGCCTCAGAAGTTGCATCCTCACCTCTGGCAAACATTATCTCTGGAAGACATCGCAAAGAGCCTCAAGCTGAAAGAGAGGTGGCGGCTGCCATCTTTGGAAAATGCAACTTGCTTCCAGGTTCCTTGAGGGAAACCGTAGTAAGGGGAGGAATGACTCTGTTCTCTGCCTGAAACCATTATGCAATGTAAGATCTGCAGACCGAGGGACACCTACACCCCAAGCAATTTTGATTTGCAGCTGATAGTAAGTTACAGGCGCAGAGATTGTTTTCTGGATACCACACTAGCTAGAACCTTGCTTTCTTGGCATTGCCAAAGTCCTAGCAGCAACGTTAGTGAGTGGTAGTGGTGGTACATAAGTAGTGTTAATTTAACGATTAAGTTTGGTTCTAGTCTATCAGAAGTGGGGCAGCTGCCAATGGAAGAGGCAGGAGTTGTTATGTTTATCGATGCAATTTCTTATACCTGGGCTGCCTGAGCAGACACTAGCAAGCAACGTTCATTGAGCATCAATGGTAGTTACCCCTGGGCAGCTCATCCATGAAGGAGTGTCCTATGACAGGAGTGGTACTCCTATAAGTAAAGTGGGAGCTCAATATATTTGTCAGTGTGACCTCATCTGTTGGTGTTGCATTAGCCAAGAGTTAGAACAAGGACATAGGGGCTTAGATACCTAAGAACGCTTGCAGAAGACCCAGGGTTGACTCACAACACCCAGGTGATAACTCACAACCATCCATAACTCTTGTTCCAGGGGATCTGAAGCCCTCTTCTCACTCTGCAGGCACATACAGAACACGTACATACACACAGGCAGACACGCATACATATAACATAAGAACAAGAAGAAGGATTGCTGTTGTTGCAGAAGATAGGTACGGAACAGACAGGTCCCTTTACTGCACTAGGTGGTCTAAGCACTAGGCGGCTGGTGACCCAGCCAGAGAGGTGTTTGAATGGGTAAAACCATTTTTGAACACCAGGCTAAGAGGTTTCATCTTCCTACTAGATGAGGGGCTTCCAAATATTTTTAATCCTGAAATCCATTAGCGTGAAGTTTTTGGAGTACCCATTGTTAAAATGAAGTCTCATTTCTCCTGTATGAATAAAACATCCCAGCGTAAAATGTATTAAAAAATAGGAATCAAGGGAGATGAGTTAAAGACAACCCTAATGTCTCCCTCACAACGTTGGATTTAGGAGCACGTGGTTTGCACAGGAGCTACTGCCTAAGACAATGGGAAGATTCAAAGGTCTTGCCCTAAAGTAGCCATGCTGTCTGTGAACTGTGAGGAATCTGAGCTAGGGGAGCCTTGGCCAGCCCTGGCTTTCTCTGTGCTTAGCAGGATATCTATTATTCAAACATGAGTTCACTGACTCCCTCCTTGTTTTTCACGGGCGGCTCCTTTCTCAGCTGTCGAGGGTTGAATGACTGCTTGCATTGGTCTAAACACTGAACTATACAGGTCCGTGGACCTGAAGCACTTCCGACAAAGGGAGGTAATGTCTTGCTCTGTTAAAGCTTTTTCTTGCTCCAGTCTGAAAGGCTGTCTGGCCTGCTTTTCCCCTTCTACCATGTGTTCTGGTTTCTCTTCTCACCCGAGTCTGGATGGCTCCCTTTTTCTGGCAGCTTGTGTCAGATCCTGGTGAATCACCCAGCAGGCCAATACTGCCACTCTGTGTAGGAGGACATCTGATAATATTGTGCACTACGAACCGAGCAGTGTGAATACGCACAGCTGCTCGATGCTAATTCCCTCAGTGGGATGAAGAGCACAAGTGCCAGTCCATACTGAACTCATGGTTTGGGTTGCTCTGTCCTTTTGTCAACATGCCTGGGCTGCCGCTTGAAGTCCACGGGCTTTCGTTTCCCAGCTGGTCATGAGAAGGTCATCTTTGCCCTTTATCTTACTGTTGTAGATGTGGCCACTGTTGTTTGTTTGTTTGTTTTTAGCCTGCCGATGTTGGGAAGCCAGGTTTAATGAGCTATTCAGAACCCAACACAGCAAGCAGGGTCTTGGTAAGGGCAGCAATGCACAAGCCAGAACCTTGCTGTGATTTTAGGGCCAGGCCAGGTCAGGGCTGTGACAAGTGAGGTGCCTAAGACACAGAGTTTAAGTGTCTTTCACACTCAGGGTCATACAGGTATAGGATCAGTATCTGCAAAGGAGGTGTCTAAAAAGTGAACATTGTTGGACTGGAGAGAGGGCTCAGAGGTTAAGAGCACTTGCTGCTTTTTCATAGGAGTCAGTTCTTTTTTTTAAATTTATTTTTTTATTATTATATATAAGTACACTGTAGCTGTCTTCAGACACACCAGAAGAGGGCATCAAATCTTATTACAGATGGTTGTGAGCCACCATGTGGTTGCCGGGATTTGAACTCAGGACCTCTAGAAGAGCAGTCGGTGCTCTTAACCACTGAGCTATTTCTCCAGCCCAGGATTCAATTCTTAGCACCCACATGGTGGCTAACAACTGTCTGTAACTCTAGTCCCAGAGTTCCCCCTCTTCTGGTCTCTATAGGCACTGGATGCACCTGGTACACAGACATACATGCAGTAAAATATTCATACAACATAAAAAATAGGGTTGGGGATTTAGCTCAGCGGTAGAGCGCTTGCCTAGCGAGCGCAAGGCCCTGGGTTCGGTCCCCAGCTCCGAAAAAAAGAAAAGGAAAAAAAAATACATAAAAAATAAAAATGAAAACAAACAGATTAAAAGTAAGATTTGAGCACTTTGACTCAGTTTGATCCACTTTGCCTGCCCAGATCTGAGTGTGAGATTGGGAGAGATGGACTGTCTTCATCAAGATCCCATCTGATCCAGACATATACAGGATCTTGAGGTTTTCCATGAGATTGACCCCAGCTGAGACTAGGGCCCCGTTCATGGTCCTATAGTCTGAAGGACCCCAATCCAAGGCTAGGAAAGTGCTGTAGAAAGAGAAGTCCCCACTGACCACCCAGAAGCACCACTGTCTTCTGCATTGTCCACTCACTTCACAACAACCTGTCCCAAACAGGTTCACAACTTCACTGTCCCAAACAACCCTTGGCAAGTGGACAATGTCAGTCCCTCTGGTTACAAAGAACATTTGGATCATGTACCTGAGTCCTGCTGATTTAGGGAACCCTGGCACTTTGAGCTCAGGGCGTCATTACCATGTTCAGTGTGGCCTCTGTAGGGTGGATGCTCCCCCTGGGACTGGTGTGTCCGCCCTTTCTAGCATATTGGCAGTGGTGTGAGGGTTATTCCATCCATGCCTTTGTCCCCTCCAAGTCCTCAGCAACGAGCAGCATCTATTAAGTCCTTCCAGCTCCTGTACCGCTAACTGTCCAGCCAACCTTGACTGTAGGCCAAAGGTTATCCAATCCCCCAGAACGCATGGGTTGAATGGCCCTCCCCAGCCTGTAAAGAAACCCAGAAAAAGAATAAAAAGAGGAGCAGAGGGTTTGCTTTTGTTGCTTTTTAAGTGGTGACAAGCCAGACATCATCTAAGAGTCCAAAATAAGAGCCTTGGCTGAGTCAGTTTCAGTACCACGAACTCGAAGGAACGAGTGTGGTACAGCAATTAAAAAATAACCTTGTGAAATTGTGCTTAAAGCACCCTGTTACAAAACCAGTGGAAAGAGAGTAGAGAATTTTACTTCACTGTGTGAAACAGGAGCACCCAGGCAAGCCAGGCAAGGGAGGGTCAATGGGTGATTCGGGATGGTTGGATTAGCAGTGACTTCTTTTTCTCATTTAAACACTAACGTTTAATGATGTTATTTACACAATGATTATGTGATGAATTCTTCTCTTTTTTGGTCTTATAAGATTCCTCAGCACTTTGGGGGCGGGGTGTGAAGATGATCTGAAGGCTAGAGATTTATTGCCAATGGATTGACAGCTCTCTCTTGCTGTCCCCCTCCCCAACCTGCTTTCTCAGACCGCATGTGTGCCCTGGGTTCAAACTGGGTTGAAACCTTAGTCTTCCTCTTACCTTGCCTGTCAAACACAGATGAGAATGGTATCTGTTTCTGTCTTTGTAAGTCACCTTTAGTCACATGCAGGGAAGCTCCTGGCCCGGAGTGAGTGCTCAGTAAATATTAGTTCTCATAATTTGATTGCAAGTAAGCACTGTACTCCAAGCCACATCACCCTGGGTAAAACCAGAGGTCACTGGACTCTCCCTGGCCCAAGAGGGACCAATGCTTCTGGGTCTTTCATGATTTTTCTTTCCTATAAGTCTTCACAGGTATTTAGCAAGCCCGGGGCTCTTGCTGCCTCAGCTGGCTGGCAAGAAGGGAGGCCCCACTGGCCCCAGTGGGTGAGCTGGTATCCAGTCCAAGGATGTGGAGATTTCTGCTGCTGCAGCTGCAAGGCTGGCAGCGGAGGTGGACGCTACTGCAGATGCCACAGCTGGCTCTGCCCAGAGCTCAGAGTCACATGCCCGCTGCCCTGTGCCAACTACTCCATCCTGCGTGAGATCACAGCTTTTGACTTTCCGTGTGCACACAGCTGGCTGGGCACATTCTAGCAGGACAGAGGACAAGACCTAGCCACTCTCTCTTCTCACTGTGGCTCTTCTCAGCTCTGAAACACGCCAGCTTGTGTGCTGTGTGTAACTAACCCTTCCTTCTATCCCCAGTCGAGCCCACAGACTTCCTGCACTGCCTTCTGTTTGTCCCACGGACAAGTCCAGACCTGACCGAATGCTATGTGAGGGCAGTTTTGCTCTTGGGGGGACTCATAGAAGATGAAGTCAGACCTGTAGCCAACTTGTAGAAAATGTTTGAATGCAGGGATCAGGACCAGGAGACCACAGAGACAAGGGCAGGGTTGTTCAGAGTAGAGGGAGAGGGTTGTGCTGGGCAAGGAAGAGGGAGGCTGAGCTGCTGCTGCCTGGATGCTGAGGAAGGTGATGGAGAAAGGGAGGGGGAGGTAAGGCAGTTCCTGGAGACCTAAAGAAAGGACCCCAGCAGATGCTACCCTGCAGCTCTTTTGCCTAAATCAGCTTCCACCTCCCAGGGTATCTGCCCTGTGTGCTCTCTTACACTTAATATAAATACAAAGTGTTTAAGGTTGGAAGTGGGGGGGTTTCCTAATTGCAATGGACTCAACTCATGCCAGACACAGATGTATTTTCTCAAATGATGCTTCCTCTTCCTTCACCCAAGTGTCATAGGAAATGGGGACAGCATTCATTAATAACAGAAGGAGGGTCTGAGGAAAACTAGATGCTGTGTAAAGAGAAGAAGCTGCAAACTAAGAAGCCCTGGTGGAAATGAAGTGCTCAACCAGTCCTGCATCCATTAAAGTAATAACATCATCGAATGGCGGGTTTATCACTCCCTTGCAGCCCCTCAGCCTGGAAGCTGCGGCTCTTTTTAAAAATGAGAAAGGAGTTGCATGCTGCTCCTCCAGTGTGGAAGAGCAGGTCTCCCTGTGCCTCCTCCCAAACGCTTTCCTCCCCAGCCTTGGACTTCTCCCAGCCTCTAGGACCATCGCTAAAATTCATTTCACTCTTTAATTAGATTTCATGGAGTAAGGGATTGGGAGGGGTGCTGGGAAAGGCGTGCATATGCCCTCTTTTCCTGGAGAAGGGTAATGCTGCTGATAGGGGAGGTGGGACAATGGTTGCTATGGAGACATATTCCCAGACATACAGACACACTCATTTTAATGCCTTTTTTTTTCCAAGCAGGGGAAGGATCCAGTGCCCTATTTTTAGTGTCAGATTTCAGCAAAACAATTCACTTTCGTTTCCTCTCTCTCTCTCTCTCTCCCTCTCCCTCTCCCTCTCTCTCTCTCTCTCTCTCTCTCTCTCTCTCTCTCTCTCTCTGCTGGCTTTTTAAGTAGGTCACCCCTTCTGACTGTATTGAGAGCTCAGATCTGTCTTGCTTGAGTAATGCAAGGTTCCATGGAAGATTTTACTGATAGAGGGGAGGATCTCACACTTGCCTTGATGCAGCTTTCTTTCGTCTCAGTTTGACAGGCATTAGGACAGGCGGGATGAGTAGCTGTAGGTAAATTTACATTTTAAAGATGGGTGCAAGATGTCGAGGTTCTGATAATAAGGAGGGGAGGTATAAAAATTACAAATGACAAATGTGTCTGCTCTTCCATTATCAGCTTATCACTGGTGATCACAAAAGATACTCCTTGCTTGTTAATACTACACAGCCCATTGGGAGAGAAATAAGTCCTGGCTGGGAACTGTCCGATTTGAATTTTTGATCTTTGTCCCAGATCAACCGGGTATGACGGAATATGTGAATCAGAAATTGGGGGTTTTATTTCTGTCCCAATCCGAGTTGCAATTCTTGACTGTTTCCGTCTGATATTTTTTCCCCTTTGTGATCTTTGCCAAATCTCACATCCCTCTGTGATGAGAATACCCCCATTGGCTGGGATAAGCACTGGCTGTTCCCTTAGCAGAACTAGCCCAAGGCAGGCTGTGAATTGGGCAAATGTCTGTTCTCAGGAGCCCCAGGCGCACACGCACCCTCACCTCCTATTCCCACAAGGGCCAGTTTCTCTTTTCAAAATGGTGACAGTCCAGACTAATTAGGGCTCTCTTCACTGGGAGCCCCATGTATATTAACTGGAGCCTTTGGGTAGTTCTTTCCACACCGTCAGAGACTTCTGGATTCTCTTTCATAACATAGAGTAAGGAACTCCCCATGGATATAACCAAAAGGGTATCCCATGGTCCTTTAAAAAATAATAGCCTTGGGGTTGGGGATTTAGCTCAGTGGTAGAGCGCTTGCCTAGCAAGCGCAAGGCCCTGAGTTCGGTCCCCAGCTCCTAAAAAAAAAAGAAAAAAGAAAAAAAAATAATAGCCTTGTAGCTAAGAAAGATGGGGATGAAACCACAAAGCTGTAATGGTGCTTAGTAAAGCACTATTTTACATGAACAGTGTAAAAATGCAATAGAAATAAAATCCATAGGATTTTATCTTTCTATAACATTTATGTCTTCTAAACATTGCCCTATTAATTAGAAAATAAAAGATAAAAGCAAGACTGGACCCCAAAATGGGTGTTATGGCTGCTATTTTATAGATGAGAAAAAGATAACAGGAGGAGAATCTTCCCAGGGCCTTAAAATAAGTGTGTGTGTGTGTGTGTGTGTGTGTGTGTGTATGTGTGTGTGTGTATGTGTGTGTGTTGGGGGGAGCAGCAATGAGAATCCATCAAATGACTGTAAAAATTTAAACCCCAGTTATATCATCTTAATCATGTGCTCCTCAGATGGATAAGAAACATATATTAAACATTTATGAAATATTAAGCATTATATACATATTTGAGGTATACTACATCAAATTTGCATAGAGAGTATGTCTCTTAAACAGTATTCCACACTTAAGAATGGAAGTTCATAAGGGTTAACTAATTTGCCCAAAGGCATAGCTAGTACACAATAGTGTGACTAATTGAATGCACCCTTACTGTAGCACATTGGTGCTAGTGGTTCAGGTTAAGAGACAGAGAGAAGTATAAAGTGGGTATTTTAAAATACAGACACCCCATTGTCAATACATAAAACTATTTACTATCTAGTGACATTTTCCTGTTGTATATATCAAAGACCTATTAGATTTCGCTGCAGTCATACATCTGACAGGAGGCCTTCATCCAACTATCCATTCTACTGGGTGATTTACTTGTGGCAGTCAGAGTTGCTGTATCTCTGGAGTATCTTTCCTGGACAGCTACATGAAAGAGAAATACTTTTATTTTGTAGAAGAGTAAACTCTTACATCTATTATGCAAGCAATTTACTTTAACTAAAACACAAATTAGTACCAGGAGTGGGGTGGAACAGTATCATTACAAAATCCTAAAATAAATGGAGAAATATCATTATAAAATTCTAAAATCTGTGAGCAGCAGGAGAGCAAGAAATAAAAGCTAAACTTACCAGTTTTTATATTAGGGAAGTGACACAGGTTATACTCTCTGTCTGGTCTGTCACCTAAATTGACTAGCAATTCAGTGATCCAAGAACTTCAAAGTAAAAAAAGACAAATGTGCTGACCCTGAAACAATACATTCCTAGGTAGTAGCTCCAAAGCTAAATTCTATCCAAGTGGCTTCAAAAGCTCTCTGTGAGGTGCTGGGTAACAGCTTCATAGCAACTATCCAATTAAAACTGTTGCTTTCCTTCCAAACCTTATTGTTAAAGATAGTCTCAATTTACTGGCATCAAATTTGGGGGAAAGTGACTAGAGAATACACAACTATAGGTAAAAGACATGAATTTTTAAGTTTAAAACTTATTTTTAGCAAGATCTTTAACTATTGTTAGTTACACATGGAAATAACAGGAAGCAAATGGAAGAGGTATTACATTTTGGGGGAACTGAATGAACCCAAATCTATAAGTCCAACCTGATGTTAGCCTAAGCTGCTTCAAAACCTCAGGCAATCCCAGTGCCTGGAAATCTCTATCAGCATGAAGTAGGTTCTGAAAGCTATCATGTCCCAAGAGAGCAAACTTTTTGCTTCCTGCTTCAGACATGGCAGTAGATGATACTAGACCCCAAATATCTCCCCTAGGATGGTCAGCCATCTCTTCTGTTGGAAGGGTTCCCTTCGTTCTTTATCACAGAATCTGATCATTATTTTAAGATCCCCCAGAAATCTGATCATTCTGAGGATTTGCATTTTCTGAAGAGTGATTTTTTTTTTCCGGAGCTGGGGACCGAACCCAGGGCCTTGCGCTCGCTAGGCAAGCGCTCTACCACTGAGCTAAATCCCCAACCCCCTGAAGAGTGATTTTAACTATGGTTTTCCTGTCTTACTTCATCACAGTTAAGGAGTGGGTGAGAGGGCAAATAAATAGTTTTTGGCTCATGATTTGGGCTATGGTTTATATGTTTCCTCTCCAAAGTTCATGTTGAATATAATTCTCAATTCAACAGTATTAGAAGTGAAGGCTTTCAGATGTATGTAACCTGAAGTCCTGGAGCCGAATGTCTCTAAGGATATCTATAGATAAGGCCTAACACAAAATTGTAATTGTACACATTATAAGATTTTAATGGGGTAAGTTTTTTCCTTTGGTTGAGTGTTGCAGTGTCAAAAGGTTGAGCGCACCTGTGAGAGTTTAACCTTTGTGAATAGGAACACTTAGGATAGACGGCATAAGGAGGTCTGTTTGGTTATTTTTCAAGATCTATTGCTACATTGTAACTATTTTGGTCATAGAATGACAAGATAATAGTTTATAATCTCACAATACTTTGGATTGAGTAGGGCCAACTGAACAGTTCTTCCTTAGAAATCTCTAACTAGGGGGTCAAATGGCAGCTAGTACTGGAATCATCTGAAGAGCTTGGTTGTCACCCGATATCAGCTGTTGACTAAAAAGGCTTTGCAGAAGCAAGATCTCATCAAGCTCCAAATTTCCTATCATTTTGATCTTGGACTTGTTAGTATTCAGAACTGTGAGAAATAAATTCCTAGTATTTATAAAAAGTCAATAGTCTAAGGCATTTTATTATAGCAGCTTGAAAAGATTAAGCCATAGGTGGTGGTACGTACCTTTAATCCCAGAATTCAGGAGGCAGAGTAAAATGGATCTCTGAGTTTGAGGCTGGCGGTTGACAAAGTGAGTTCTAGGATAGCCAGGTCTACACAGAGAAACCATGTCTTGAAAGAAGGAGAGAAGGAGGAGGAGAAAGAGGAAGAAGAAAAAGAAGAGGAAGAACAAGAAGAGGAGGAGGAAGAGGGGAAGGGAGGGAAGAAAGAAAGACACGGGATAAGACAACAGATAGTTCAAATTGTATCTAGACTCAAAGAGGGAAACTACCCAAGATGGTGATGATGGCCGTCATCTTATCTCTTGATAAAACTTTGTGTTTTCTTCTCTTGAGGGGATGTGTCCTATGAGGGAGAAGAGAGATGCTAAAAGTGTAGCAGAGACCGTTTAATCTGCACACCCCACCTCCATCTTCCCTCAGGTTTTTAAGTCAGGTTCTTATAAGGGGTAGGCTGTTCCTAAAACTTGCTACATGGCTGAGACTGGCCTTGAGCTCTTGATCTTCCTATCTCCATCTCCCAAACAAATATTTATTCTACTTTCCTCAATTCTATAGTATGAGACTCCTTTATGCTTTGCCTGGTACATGATACTACAAAGATCCTACTTCCTGGGTTTCTTCCTGTCAGTTAAGTAAGGTGACATAATGGAGGCGTGGCCACTGGGATGCTTGAAGCAGTAATAAGCTTGAAGCAGTGAGTAGCTCATAGCAACTACTTTTTAAAAGAAGGGAATAGTCCCTTCTCTTTACCTATGCCTTTTTTCTGCTGAATGAAATGAGGACATGAGAGCTGGGGCTTACATAGTCATGTTGGGCTGTAAGATGATTAGAAAATGTAGATGATGCAGATAAGGTTTTTTAAAAAAGTAAGAAAAAAGGTCTGCGTCACTGACACTGGAGAGAACACCACGGTCTCTAAGCTCCAGGCTGGGATGGAGAGAAGAGTCTGTAAATTGTTTAATCCACAGTTTGTTTGTTTGTTTGCCTGTGAGGGGTGGATTGGGTGATGGACCTATGGCGTTAGAGGCAGAAAGAATTCTACCTCATACCCAAAAGCCTAATTTTAACACAGGGGAAGTTGTTCTTTCTGGGTTGCTCCAGTTTCCCCCAAATGAGCCTATTTGGGCCCTAAAGACAAAGATTAAAGTAAGAATAATCCCACCGTAACTTGGGTATATTGGATAGGGGAGGACAGGAAGCTCATGCCCCATCATTGGTGAGGACCTAGCTCATTCCGCATGGAGTCCATGAGACTTGAGATCTTCAGACCCACATTCTCTGAGTTTTAGCCAGAAGCTTGTCTGCAAAGCCTCTCATTAGATAGCCGCCTGCCAGCGGCTCGAGAAGAAGAGTCCAGCTGGCAGAGACCCTCCAAGGCTCTGGAAAAATGACTGAATCCTTCCAGACAGTTTGAAAAGTCAGTCCATTTTAAACATTCCATCAAGTTTAAATTTTGTCCTACCTGGTTGTGTGTAAGTCTATTTTTACTGTCTAGATTCCTTCATTTCCCACTAACTCGGTGTGTGTGTGTGTGTGTGTGTGTGTGTGTGTGTGTGTGTGTGTGTGTGTGATTTTAACATCTTCTTTTTCCAAATCATATTTTATTAATTTGGTGCAATTTGTAGCCTGCCTCTGATTCCACATAATTGCTTAGCCATGTCAGTATATCGATTCAAGCATTTTGCTATTCGTTACCTAAACATTACTAGTTCCTTTCCGTTTCCGCCCTTGTACAATGATAACACTTGTTTATAAAACTGCTTTGAATTTATCAAGGGAAAAGAGCAACATCAAGACGAAGTGCTCTGTTGTTCTTCCCCTGGAGTTATGCCTTGGCTCCATTTTCAACGTGGGGCATAAATTGTAAGTGATTCTGCCAAGAACACTCCAGTTCTGATCGGCCATAAGAGATGAATTTCTCCAAGCCAGCTTGTTGTGCATCTTGATTGAGATGAGAAAGAGATCCAGGCAAGAAGGGCGTTGCATGCCAGGGCTACCACCATGCTACCACTGACTCAGAAGCCCCTCTTGGTCCTTCCCTTCCTCCCACTCCTGTCCTTAATTCTTTGTTTCTAATTTTTCAGCAGACTCCTTCTTTCTTAGCACATCCCTTCCTTCCTGCCTTCCCTCCTCCCACACATGCTCACTGAGCGTTTTGTGTCCAACTCTTAGGCATAGGATAGACTTGGCCATGTAACATGCAGATACTGCAGCCAATGGCCCCACCAAGCATCTGGTCAACAGCCAGCATCCTGTGATAGCCACAGATTTCAGGTGACTCCAGTTCCTGTTGAGATACAACTACATAGTATCCCCAAGGTAGAACTTCCCAGTCGCTCTTTCTCAACCCAAGGGCTCATGAGATTATGGCACTCTATGGTCTTAAGTGTATCTGGTCTTTGCTACTTTGTGGGTTCTTCTTTCTCCCACCCTTTATTCCCCAGGTTTCACTCTCATTAGGTAGGAGAGAAAAGATAGAGGGGAGGGAGAGAGCAAGAAATCCCTGAAACTAATTTCTTTCCTTTTGTTTCTTCTTTGACCATGGCTACTCACAAATCAAAACCAACCTCCCTGAAGGACCAACAACCAACAACCCTTGCTCTTGGAGCCCTAGCGTTTATATACTCTCTGAGAAGTTTCCAGAAGTCCAAATGTCACACAGTCACAGAAACTATCCATAGTTGGCAAAACCATGCCTCTGCTAGAGCACGAGGCAAATCATAGTCAGCTGCTGCATATTTCACAACTGGGATTAAAATGAAAGTACATTCTTACAATATTCTTACAATATTTCTGTGGTTTTTTTTTTAAAGAAACTAAAGGTCCAGAATTCTCACTACACTTAAGTTCGAATGCTATAGGATAGTTTGTGATGTAGCAGAAGTCAGCTAGAATATGAGTGCTTATCAAGAGCTAGTCGATGTTCTAGAACCTAGAGAATAAGCAAATGTGCCCTATGAGTGCACATGCTAGAGAGAAAGGCAATCAATGTGTATACCTACACACACACACACACACACACACACACACACACACACACACACACACAGTGTAATGAAAGAAAATAGAGAACCAAAGTTGTACATAAAGTCTGAGTGGCTAGGATAGGGCTCCCTGAGAAGACAATTTTGTTTTTAATGTGCATTTTGCTTGCATGCATATTTGTGCACCCCATGTATGCCGAGTGCCCTCAGCAGTCAGAAGAGGGCATTGGGTTCCCGGGAACTAGAGTTACAGATAGTTGCAAGCTGCCAAGTGGATGATGGGAATCGAATAAAGGTCCTCTGCAAGAATATCAAGTGCTCTTAACTGTGGAGCCTTCTCTCTAGCCCTTGAGAACATGACTTTTGAGTTAAGGACAAAGAGAAGTTGGGAGCTGGTTATGTGGCTGTCTAGGGGAAGATTGTCTTAGGGAGCCCACAGACTCTCAGGTGGCAGTCAAGGAAAAGTGTGTGTGTAGTCAAGGAAAGTGTGTTGGTTGCTTTTCTCACTGCTGTGACCAAATGCCTGAGAAGCATCTGCTAAAGGAAGAGAGTGTTTGCTTTGGCTCATAGTTTGAGGGTGCTGGCCGTCATGCTGGGCATGGCAGAGATTCGAAACAGCTGGTCTTATAGAGTCGAGAAGCAGAGGGGGATGGGAAGGAAGAGGGAGGGGAGGGGGAGTGGAGGAGAGGAGGGGAAGAGAGAAGGGGAGAATGTTGGTCCTAAGCAAACTTTCTCCTTTTTATTTAGTCCAGGACCCCAGACCATTGAATGTGGTAGCTACCATTCAAGGTGGGTCTTCTCTCTTCAGTCAGACTTTTCTGGAAATATCCTCATAAAGACAGAACCAGAAGTGTGTTTCTATGATGGTTCTAAATCCAGAGAGTTTAACAATGAAGAAAGGCCATCACAACCCCACCCACTGTCGACTTGACACCCAGACACAGCACTTTAAATCTTACATTCCATCCCAAGCCCCAAAGGACTCCTTTTCAGCTCATAATGCAAAAAGCAGTTCCTTTGTAAGAATTCAGTCTTTAATGGTTTCAATCACTGTTCCAAAATACAACCTCTTCCGAAACTCAAAGCAACCTCTTAACTATAAGCTCCTACAAAAAAACAAAACAAAACAAAACAAAAAAAAACAAAACAAAACAAAAAAAACAAAAAAAAAACTTAGCTTACATACTTCTGGTATACAAATGGCACAGAATAAACATTCTTATGAGAAAAGGGAGGAATGTGGGCGCATCAAGAAAATATTGACTCACGGTCCGTGGTAGTGCACTCAGGAGGCAGAGGCAGGCAAATCTCTGTGAGTGCAAGGCCAGCTTGGCCTACAGTACAGCCAGAGCTACACAAAGAAATTCTCTCCCTCCCTCTCTCTCTCTCTCTCTTTCTCTCTCTCATATATATATGTATATATATGTATGTATATATATATATATTCAAAGCCAGATCCATATCCAACAAGGTACACACCAAACTTGGTAACTCGGTAGTTCTACACTGTACTTGTGATGGGATCGTCTGGACTTCAAAGGTTTAGACTTACCTGGCCCTCCAGTTCTTCCACCTGACACACAAGCAGACCCTCTTCTGGGCTAGCCACACTTCTTGACTCTCTTTCCTTGATATGCATCCCAGATTCTCAGGCATCTCCAACATCCCAGGACCCTCACTGAACCTTAGGTTTCACCCCCCACCCCATTCGTGCAATGGTCTCTTGGGCACTCCTTTCAGGAACTTTGGCTCGAGCTCAAGACATTTCTGGAATCTTGGTGCAAGCTCCCAACCCCACCCTAAACTGTTGTCTCTTCCACGCCTGCAAAAATCAGTAAGCACAATATGGGCGATGCTGCCAAGTTCTGCTGCCAGATGAGATATAGCCTGGCCTTGCAGTGACCTCTGCATGCTTCTGAGGCTAACCTTGGGGAAACACTTCCATGCAGGTGTTTGAGCATAGGCCCGCCCACTCCTACCCCTATGGTGGGCATTCTCAGTTTAGATTTTCTCCTTTCAAAAGGTATTTTCATAGGTTGAACACTTCGATGGGTGGGGTTCTGTCCTCAGACCAGCACTGCTATTTTTCCCAGTGTGGAACGTAGGCTTCTCTTTAGTGGTGCTAGCATCCGTACCAGGAGTGGCTGCGTCGCACCCCTGTCTGCAACTTAAACTGGCTTTCACTTCTTCAAAAACGGTACATTTCCACCTCTTTCTTCTCCACTTAGTGTTTTTAACTGAAGACCGGACTATGAGAATAGCCACCCTTACCTGGAAGAGGCAAGCCCAGTTGAGAAAATACTTGTATCAGATGTGGAATTGTCTTGCTATGAGAGGACCCTGGCCACTGTGGATGCTGACTCTTTGTTGGATAATAAGAAAGAGAATTGAACGAGCTTCGAAGAGCAACGCTCCTCTGTGGCCTCCGATTCGGTGCCTCTAAATTTGTGACTTGACTTGCAGCCTTGGCTTCCCTTGATGGTGGACTGTAGAGTGTAAGGTGAAGCAAACTCTTTTCTCCCAAGCTGTTTTGGGTCATGATGTTTATCCCAGCCAAGAGAAACCAAACTAGGGAATGTCCTCGAGCTTGCGTGGTGTCTTAGTTAGGGTTAGTATTGCTGTGAAAAAACACAACTGAGATGGGGGTTGTATGGAACTGTGGGTTCATCACCAAAAGCAGGGAGGGCAGAAACTCAAGCAGGGAAGGAACCTGGAGTCAGGAGCTGATGTAGAGGCCATGGATGGGTGCTGCTTACCGGCTTCCTTGACCTGCTTTCTTGTAGAATCTAGGATCACCAGCCTAGGGATGGCACCACCCCACAATGGTCTGGACCCTTTCCTATCAACCACTAATTAAGAAAATACCCTACAACCAAATTTTATGAGGCATTTTCCCCACTGAGTTTCCCTCTTTTCAGATTTCCTTTCCTTGTGTCAAGTTGACACAAATCTAGCCAGCACACACAGCCAGCACTTTACCCCCCAAGTTCTTGCTCTAGCCCTCTTCCTTAAGTCTTTTTCTATACATGGATCTGAGTGGAAAGATACAGAAACTTGCTTGAAAAAGTTAGTCCCTTGCAATGTTCCACAGAAGAACAAAAAATACTCATGTCCTAATTGATGGAGACCCACTCAGTGGCCTTCCTTCTCCTCCTTTCCCTTCTTGGAAAAGACTACCCTGTCCCCAAAGATACCCAAAATGGAACTTTGAAGAGACTACCCATCCCCATCTTCTCAATATTACTGTCCCTTTAATAGTCCCAATTCCTTTACTCAGCTCTCAACTCGTAAATACTGGCTTTTGAGTAGTAAGCGACCAGAATCTTTGTTCCATTCACAACCCGAAGCTATTTAGTTGAAAGTGTACACAATTCAATAACTATTAAAGGATAGATTTAATAAGGAGCTTTCCAAATTTATGAAAATGTAACAGTTCTCACAAGTGTCAATGGGAAATAACTACCCTGTGTTAAAGGAAATAAGATCGTGACATTTGAACACAGGTTTAATGCATCCTGAGTGGCATCTCCCACTGTGGAAGAGGTTATGTATAATCACTGTAGTCACGGAACAAAAGGAAGACCGACGTCAGCACATTCATCCATTACACTGCTGGGAATCCCAGCTGGCCTGCAGCTACAGCAAGATGAAACAATGTGTTCTATCGCTGTCCAATGTTACGCTGCTCCATTCTCACCTCTAAGCCTGATGGAGCCTAGAGGTCTAGCAAGCTTAGTGATACATTCTAGGAATTTTATCTAGTGCTCAGGATGATGCTAGGACAGTAACAGACATTGATGGCAATAGATAAGAGCGCCCAAGACAACTTTAGCTCTTGATCTACAACATTCCATCTCTCCACAGTCAGCCAAGGTGTTGTACAAGACTCTGCTCTAAGCAAACTGCTACCATTGTCAGGAGTCTGCTGGGTCCTCATAAAAGGAGGGGTCAGGGAAGGACATGGAATTATCACCTGAGAATCCAGCCACTCTTCCCAAACAGTTGTGTGAAATTCTCTCTTGGGGGGGGGAGGCGGCTAGAGGATATAGGTGGGGAAAGTTGAGGGAAGGGAGTCCCATCTATGTAGCCTTAGGGAAGCGATCATGGCTGAAGGGTACAGATCCTCCAGTGTGACTGACTACCTTAAACTCACCTGTGTGTGCTCATTCCCACAGCCCCTCACCCACTGCTCTGTAAGCAAGCCCAGTAAATTCACTGGTACCTCAGTTTGCCACTGGGACCCAAGGAGGAGGGGTAGATGTTGTTTCTGTCTCTCTCCTGAAGGAAATGTCAGCAACACAGGATAAATCAGTCTACAAGGCCTTCCATGGAGATAGGGCTTCCTCAGAGAATGCTAGTTCACAGGAGCCAACTAGCCAGCTCCCGAATGCCACAGCTTTACAGCTTCCTAGCCATCTGCCGTGTTCGCACACAGCCCCTCCCTGATCTTAGGCTGGCCCAGCTTGATGGACTCATACCTAGCACCAGACTCCGGTCAGTTGAGAGCTCAGATGTAATGAGGATCACTAGACTCCAGCCTCAGTAGGAGTCACACCTTGTGCTATCAACTCCTAACCGGAACTCAGGGAGCAGGATCCCGAACTTTAATCCCTTCCCTCCCCAGGATCACTAGGATCTTAAGGAAATAGGTCTCCATTTCCAGAATGTGAGGTCTGTGTAGGAAAGAAAAAGACTTGAGCAGAAATAGATTGAGAGGAGGGGGCTGGGGGTGGGAGGGAAGCACTGCCAAAATGTCTCCCAGGACAAAGCTTGTACTTGACCTCCATGTGTGTAACTGCCAGTCCGTACATGCTCTGCTACTGAGTAGACTATCTGCTCCAAAATGATGTAGCCTTCCACGGACAGTGGGTCCAATCTCACATCAGAAACCACAGGAAGCCACCTACAGTGGTCTTTATAATACAAAGAAGATACGCAGAATGCAGGTTTTGTTTTGTTAGTTCTTCACCAGAGACACGGTTCTGCCTTCCATTTTAGACGTTAGACAGGGCCCAAAGTGAGAAAACAATCAAGAGGGGAGCCCATCGTTCAGTTCTTTCTCTTCAGAACAGCCAGGATGCCCTTCCAAAATGCAAAGCAAAATGTAACCTAAATCCCCCTCCTTTCTTCCTCACTCCTTCCGTCTCCCTCCCAGGTCATTTTTTTCCTTTCCTTTCTTTCTATTCTCTCCATGCCTTTCCTTCTGTTCCTCTTTAAAAACTATTTACTGGTTCCTTGCTTTTCCCATATATAATCTATTTTGAACCCACTCCCCCTGGATCCTTCCTTCCCAGACCTTTCTATTCTTACTTTTATGTCGTCGTCGTTGTTGTTGTTGTTGTTGATGATGATGATGATGATGATGATGATGATGATGGTGGTGGTGGTGGTGGTGGTGGTGGTGATGCTGATGATGAACAACTCACCAAGTCTAGTTAAGGTCAATGTCCTGTGCATAGTTGTGAGGTTTTTCTTTCTTTGTTTTACCAGATCATGGGTGATTTTCAGTGTCTACACCTCTGAAGAAAAATGACTCCCCCTCTCCAGAAGTTATTAACTAACAATAACTCTTCATATAGGGGTGTGGCCTCATGTGTCTCCCCTGCATCCATGCTGGACCATTGACAGGCCTGTGCACGTATTCGGATAGTGAGGAGATATCATACCTTATATCATATCTAGATGTGAGTTGGTGTGTGCTACTTGTGTCATGTCTAGATGTGAGTTCACATATGCTACCTGTGTCCTTGTGTCATGTCTAGAAGATGACATGCCATATACCCTTTACCATCTGCCAGCTCTTACGTCTCCCCCCCCCCCCAGGATGTTTCCTGAGTCTTAGGGAGGGAAGAATGGTGCACATGCTCCATTAGGACTGAGCACTCAGTAGTTGTTTATAGTCATTTGTTTGCAATATTTCAACCACTAAGAAGCTTCTCTAATCAAGGCTGAGGGTATCGCTAAAATAGGAGTATAAACATTAATATTGAGAAGGGAGAAGGCAGTTGGTAACGTGTCCACTTGAAAAAACAGCACGACAAGTCCCTCACTAGGGCCTCCAACCTCCTAGCCGTGGGCTCTTGATCAGGTTGCAGTACTAGGCAAGGCATGAGTTCCCTCCTGTGACGCAGGCCTCACCTCTACCCAGAATGTGGTTGGTTACCTTCAGAACCGCTGTGCCACTACCTCACCTGGCAAGTCCGTACTATAGCATGTGCGCTCCACCACTTGGGTAAGCCCACTGATGACTTTTCTTCTTCAGTGGCCTGCATCATACCTTCTGATTCTGTGAAAGCTGGATAAAAAGGAAGTTTATTTTCCCGGTTGGCAAGCAAAAACAATAGCAGTAACCTGTGTTGTTTTGGGAACCTCTGGGATCTTTTTGACCAACAGCTCGTAGAGAGAGATCTAGTCCTTGGCTCTTTGTCTAATGAACCATATCTTGTAGGAGCAGCATTATGCACGTATGCAGGCTACTACCACCATTCAAACTTTTAAAAAAAATTTTTAGTTAGCTTACAAAGTGGGTTCTCATAAGGTTTTTCATATATCCTTAGTTTTGATCAATGTTCTTTTCCCCAACTCCCTGACAAATTCCCACTTAGACCTTTCCATCCCCAGAACCCTTGCTTCTTTCTTCATGAAAAAACAAAAATCTGAAGGAAGTAGATAGCCAGTTGAGAGAATGCTGCCCCAAGGAGAGCTGGGGGCATTGTCAATAGTGCTGGAAACTGGCTACATACAAATAGATTCACACTACCGGAGAAGGAAGGCACAAAAGTAGAAAGGGAAAATCCAGTTGGAGGAAACCTGCTATTGAATTAAAATTAGAGCTACTAGTATGAATAATGAGACAGACAGGTAGACGGACAGACAGACAGACAATCTACCCCTCATTTATACTCTGAGCCCAAGTAAAAATCTTGCAATTGTATGCCGTAAAGAACTTTCCTCAGAATGATAATTACAATATCAAAAGAACCTGAAGGGACTTCTGGCAAAATCAGAAATATTCAGAGGGTCAAAATACTAGTAAAGCTCCATTGATAAAATTTAGATCTAGGGCTGGAGAGATGGCCCCGATGGAGAGATGGCACTGTCTGCTCTTCCAGAGGTCATGAGTTCAATTCCCAGCAACCACATGGTGACTCACAACCATCTGTAATGAGACCTGGTGCCCTCTTCTGGCCTGCAGATGTACATGCAGGTGGAACGCTGTATACATAATAAATAAATCTTTAAAAAAAAATTTAGATCTAGATGTTCATACAGATACAGTGTTATAAATGAACAAAACATGCAAAGATTATTTCTCACACTACAACGTTTACTGACGACTATAGGAGAAAACTACTCCACAAGAGACATCACTACAGTATCTTAGGCGAGGATCGTTAGTAGAAGATAGTGACTGTGGGTCATGTGGTTGAGGCCAATGTGGGAGGGCGTGGCCCACAATCCATTCACTCTCTCCCCATCTTTCAGAACTACACCTTTGTCATCTGTCTAGCTGGGTCCACAGTCCTGTGTGTCTCCCAGTTTGACTCCATCACCCATGAGCCCTGTTATTTTGACCTTGAATTTTACCAGTTCCTTAAACTGCTCCTTAACTGTAAGCCCAGCACTCCACCATCTTCTGATGGAATGCTGATAGAGTAACAGCTATAGTTCATGGAGCCCCTGCCTATGCTTGGTAATTGATTTAGTTAGGGTTTCTACTGCTGTGATGAAACACCCTGACCAAAAAGCAAGTTGGGGAGGAAAGGGTTCATTTGGCTCACATTTCCACAGCACATTCATCATTGAAGGAAATCAAGGAAGTCAGGGCAGGAACTCAAATGGGGCAGGATCCTGAAGCAGGAACTCACGTAGAGGCAATGGAGGGGTGTTGCTTACTGGCTTGCTTTCCTTGGCTTGCTCAGCTTGCTTTCTTGTAGAACCCAGGACCACCAGCCCAGGGATGGTATCATCTACAATAGGCTGGGCCCTCCCCTGTTAATTACTGACAAATGTCTTACAGCTAGATCTCATGGAGGCATTTCCTTAAGAAGGATTCTTCCTCTCTAATGAGGACTCTAGCGGCAAGTTGATACAAAACCATCCAGTAATCTCTCATGTGTTTACTAAGTGATCGACTCCCAGGAATAGTCCTTTCAGAAAGATCCATTCTTGGCCACACTCCAGCAGTGAGATCACTGGAAGTCCCAAGACAGTAAAAAAAAAAACACCAACACAATGGAAGGAGATGACTTATAAATGCTCACAATGTGACACAAGGACATGAGTCTCCAGGAGAGATGACTGTCCTCAGAGTATACATCTGTACTTAACAGAATGGCCTGTGTAGATGGAAGGGGCCTCCCATAGGCCCCCCAAACACGAAGTCTATGCAACAGAGAGTGGCGTTACCACAGATCCACTTATTTATGGCACTTGCCTGCCGGTGACATTTATTCTCCCTCCATTTCTCTGCCACTGTCAACTGGAGGAGTGAATGAAAGTGGTGACTACTAGAAGGAGTCGGGAAAGAGACCTGCCAGGTGCAGGCAGTAAGGGGATATTAGTCTGTAGAGTTTAAAAATAATAACAAAACCAACTAAAAGCCATCTGGCTTATATAATCACCACAGCCATGGCAATTCTGAACAGTTGGTGACACATGTAGCCAAAGGCTGGTCTTCAATTTTCTAAAAAATGCCATTGGTTGGAAGAGATCCAGAGTACCAAGTTGCGACTTTTATGTAATTCCAGAATAATCAAGCATTTCAGCTGTAATAGATGCTCAGTAAACACTCAGTGGAAACCAAGTGAGTATAGGTGTGTATAGTCACCGGAGCTCCCCCAGAACCCTACCTTTTTTTTTAATCAGGAAACTCCTTGTAACACAGAGATCCTTTGCTAAAACACGCAGGAGAATTGAGGTAAGTGCCCAAGAAGTGTAGACAAAGTCAGAGCCCTGTCAGAATGACTCGAAGAACAGCCTCCCTCACTCACCCTGTACAGGGAAGGGCCGCCAGGCACACTGCCTAAGATTTTATTCCTATATTTTATTCTCCTTTCTTGGAAAACCTACAAAAATCACCTCGTAATTCAGGATATTAGAGAACCCATTAGTTCTGGGGTTGGGATCCTAAGGGAAACTAAATACTAACAAATACTCCCATTGACTGACACTCTGAGACACTCAAATTGCTTAAACCAGCTCCTAATTGGGAACAGCTGGCAGAAGAGAGCAAAGCCTGTGGCCAGGCCTGGAATCTGGTCGCAAATCTGGTCCCTAGAAAGAAACCACTCTCCATTAAGGGTTAAAATGTGGGAGGTCAAGAGAGCGGTCCTGGGGAGCAGGAATGGAGGGTTGCTAAATGAACTCCAGAACAAAGAGTGTTCACATCCTGCCTGCAGCCCCTTGCTCAGCCTGGGACTGAGTCTGTGAGGAGAGACTGAGTGGGTGGGGAGGAGCCTGAGCTCCAGCAGGATTTCTCTCGACATTATCTTTCCAGAGTTAGTATCACTAATCCTGATGTGTCTGGCCAATACCTTTCCCCAGAGTTATTCCCATTAGGAAGTACAGATCTCCACACCTATGGGTTCGGGGGAGGGTACTGAGTTTAACCTGGCCTGTGTCACTCAGTGTCCCTCCAGATCCACAGTGTCCTGCACTGTGCTAAGCCGCTCAGCGCTCAGCTTCTGGGCTGTGTGCCCTGACCATGCTGTGGTCTGGGCTGGAACCACAGCTCTGCTCTTGGAAAGCTGTGTGTAAGGCCCGCCCTCTAGGCCTTGGCATTGGGTCTGAAGCTCAGCCTGGGAACCGGAGAAGGGGAGGAAAGGTCTCAGGTGTGTAGACCACCCCTCAATAGAGTCAACTGGCAGCGTTGGTCATTGGTGACTGGTGGGCTGGATGCTGGTGGCAGTCACACTGGGTAGTTTTCAATGGTGTGACCTTGGCTCTGGTCTTTGGTGCCAAATCTTTTGGTTCGTGCCTGTTCACCGAACCAAATTTCCCAGGCTTCCCATCGATTCTGTGAACTACTTGAATGCTCTCCAATAATTTTTCTCTTTTTTTTTTCTACCTAAGAGTCGATTTGTAGTGTTAGAAGTCAAGAACCCTGCCTGGTACAGCATCTGTCCCTGCAAGACGTAGGAAAGGAGGAAAGGGGTGTGTGTGTGTGTGTGTGTGTGTGTGTGTGTGTGTGTTGTAAGAAAACAGAAGAAGCTGAGGGAAGGGAGCTAGACATCTGAAAAGTATGGAAATTCAGGAAGCAGGAGGAGGAAGGAGGAGGAAGGAGGAGGAAGGAAGAGGAAGGAGGAGGAAGGAAGGATTGTCGGGTGAGGGAGAGCAGCCAGGAAGGGGTCATGCACCTTGTTAATGCTTGTAATACGAGCCTTGGAGGAAACTGCCCCAGTGGACTCCCTAAGGTATTTCTGCACTGCTATTTCTGTCAGACAACGTGGTTTAAATTGTTTCTCGGCACCGTTTTAGAAACAACAGTTCCTTGATTCAGTCTCACTTCTGGAGATAAACCCGGGCGTCAGCTTTAACTTTATACATTGATCAAGCATGCAGCACGCTGGCAAGTGTACAGATCTATGGGCATGCATATGCATGGCGTGCTATGATATGATAAATACATGCATGAGAAAATCAGGTCTGGGGCTAGTTACGTGGGAGGGGAACCTTTATGTAGCACGCTTATTTAATATCTCAAAGGGGAAACATTACTTATTAAGCCACATTAGCTTGTCATTTGTCTTATGGGTAGACAGAATGAAGAATCTTCGACAATTAATAGAAATTGCAGGAAAAATTATGATTAACCGCCATCTGCTGGCTTCTGTGCATTTCGTCTTCATGCAGCTTCTAGCCTGCCCTCAGAATTCTCGGTGTCTGTCCTTCCGTTCTTAACTGGCTTTGTTAGCCAGGGCTGCCCTTTGTGGGTACGGGGCTGGGGTGGAGGTTGTATGCGTGAGAGGATGAAGGTAACTCAAATACACGAATCCATCTTCTAAATTCCGATTCGAGAGAGCTGGCTACAGCTTATTTTAGAATTCAGTTTTTGTAGCAGATTGAGCAAGCAGTGTGTGCTTAGCCAGTGTATAGTAGGGGGCAGCCAGTGCTTTGAAAGTGACTTCTCTCCTCTCTGAGACCGATAGGGTTTGCATCTCAAAAGCTCTGTGGGGCTTCTGGCAGGTGAGGTATTTCCAGGAGACACCGCAGCCTGGAGCCTGAGGAAGCTCCAACCCAGGTGGAAAGGGAAGCAGACCCCGCCCCAAAGCCCCTCCTAGAAGTGCTGGGCAGGAATAGATCTTCACTGTTAGTAAGTGAGGGTGACGTTTGCTTACACGGTGAGTCCAGACAAGGGCCACCCCCCACAATTCCCCACGTAGACCTGAGAGTTGGTTATTTATCTGGGTGACTCAACACTCCAAGCATGGTTTGAACTAATGAGATTGGTGTTTCAAAGTTCCCAAGTCATTCCAAGTCACTGTGGTTAACGATCACAACTTTAAAAATGGATTTATTTGTGCATGTGTCCGGGGTGGAGTATGCACACAGCAAGCATACGTTTAAGAGGCCGAAAGTAACAAAGCTGACTTGGAGCTGCAAGGCTACAGTGCGGTCTGCGAAGTGGAAATGCCTTACCAACCGGAAGCCGGACAGAGCTTTTGAGATGTAAACCTTTTGGTGGTGGTTGAGGTGGGGTGGGGGTGGGGGATGGGGATGGGGTTAGGTTTTCTCACTGAACCTGAGGCTGAGTGCAGCAGTTGGCTGGCCAGTCAATGAGCTTTAGGGATCCATTTGTCTCCATCCTGCTCTCGCCCCCACCCCTCCAGCACCGGGTTAGGGACACCCAGCACCATAAGGCTTTTATGTAGGTGCTAGGGGTTCAGACTTAGGTCCTCATGCTTTCACGGCAATCAGCTTACCACTGGAGTCATCACTAGTGGCTCTAGTGGGTCATTACAGCGCTCACATCTTTTAGTGTTTTGGCATATTTATGTATTTAAAATCAGTCTTAGAATGTCAACCATGCCTAACATTACATGTGTATACCTTATCATGTTAAGTTTGAGATGTAAAAACATACATCATGTAAGATAATAGAATCACAAGGAGCTATGTCCTTCCCACTATACAGATTGGTAAACTGAGGCACATTAAAACAAGCCCTTCTCAGTCTCACACAGATGTAGTGAGTGTACCTTATCAATTCTCTTGTCTCAATGGAAGCAATGCTGGCACCTAGTTCCAAACCCATTACCATGGTGGGCCATGTGATGAACTCTCCCTCTGGACATCTGAATGTGTCACTCCTGGGCCGAGGAGTCAAATATTCCTGGAGGTTGCTATGACTCCCTTCGCCTGGCAGACTGCTGCTGCTCACCTCGTGCCCCAACAGCAGAGGTTTTCTTCCACAGTGACCTCCAACTTTTGGTTGAAGTGGCCAAGGTAGGTGAGAAATGTCAGGGAGTGGCTATCTCTGGGATGGGTGACTTTGCTGACACATCCCACCTTTTCTTTGTCCTATGGGTGGGAAAAATACTCCCCTGCCTCGGAATCCTCCAGCCCTCCCTGTCCACCGACTCCCTCTCTTCTTGTTTCCCTTCCTTCTGTCCTAGCCAACTTTCAGCAGTGATAAAAACTCCCTGGACCAACTCAAGGGCAGAAAGGGTTTCTTAGACTTATGGTTACTGCTCATCACTGAGAGACACCAGGGCAGGGATTCAAGCAGGAACCTGGAGGTAGGAACAAAAGTAGAAGCCACAAATGAACACAGCTGCTCCATTCAGGTTCTTTCCCAAGACACATGGCCCCAGGGACTGGGAGTGTGGTCCACCAGAGGTCTTCAGCTGTCCGTCTCTGCAAGGTCACCTTAGCTGCAGAGGGCGGGATCTAATCATCTTGTTCTCTCTCAGGGCAGCTCTGAAGGGAAGCCCAAGCTCCCGAGACCCAGAAGGAAGGTTGAGGTTATCACTGGGTCTGTTATGCGAGAGATTCTCCTTCTGTTTTCTCCTGCTTTTCTTCAGGGATTTGATCCGAAGGGTTCCCCAGGGGACCCCCATAACTAACATGCCACGTGTTCGATTTTTGTGTTCTGACAAGTTCCTACGTGAGAGCCTTGCAGAACCTGCCCTTGAGGGAATCTCAATCTGCCACACATCATTAGTTTGGTTCCCTAAATACCTGTGGTGGAAGTGTTCTCTGAGCAAAAGTGACCCCTGTTTTGTCAGGTCAAGACTGTTTCGGGGTTCATTAATCAGGACAGCATGGCACTGCACATTTAAACTTGTCTCAAACACCCACATTCTTTCTAAGTATCAATCTGTTGCCTGAAAAGTATTATTTGTCCTCTGGCCTTGGCTGTGTTAAAGCACAAAGTAAAACAAAACAAAGTATCTCCAAGTACAGTGCTTGATCTGCTCAATACTTCAAAGCACTAGGGACTGAAAGCCTCAGATGTAGCCTGGAAAACAAGCTCTCTGTCTCTCAGTCTCTCTGTCTGTCTGTCTTTCTCCCTCTCTCTGACCTTCTCCCACCCTCTTGTCATCTCCCTCATAGATCCCAGAATTCCCCTTACCTAGGATGTGCCATGGAGACTCCAACCTCTCTCTCCCAAAGTCACCTAACAAGGCCACTCTCTCCCTCCTCCTCTGAAGGCTTCACTCCAGTGGGTCCAGTCTGATCTCGGGGAGAGAAGCAGGCTATACAGGGAGGACTTACCAGGTGCCCCACTGTCTTTTACATCAGGTCACATGTTTTAGGTGATCCATCTATTCATGGCTGTCTCTTCTTCATTAAGCAGAAGCAGAAAGACTTTTCCTGGTGGGGGGTCTTCATTCATGAAGGTTCTTCCATGATAGAAAGCTTTGATTAGATACGCCGATCACGGTTTCCACTTGCTAACCTGTCCTTTGTTGTAGAGGGATCAGTCATGCTCCTTACCATGGAGCAGAGGACAAGAGGCTTCCTACCTCCCTCTTCTACAGCTACGACCTTATATCTACTTACATCTTGATTGCATTTTTTGGCTGCTCCCATATGTGTCCCTTGGATTTCTGCTTGTTGTGGGGTGGAGTGGTAGAGTACCCCAAGCTACTGACCTCTCAGCTTTACCCCCTTCATACACTACCAAACATAGATTGATCGTGGCTATATAACAGATTTTGGGAACAGCTTGGCAGGAGGATGGGACTGACATCCCGCTTCAGGCTAGGATGTAGAAACGGTGATGTTGCCCTTCCTGTGTGCTCTGACACTGTCCCATGCTACTGTTGTATGGAGCATGGGGAGGGCTGAGGAACCCTGACACAGAACATGTTAATTCCACACACATCTCCTTGTGAGCGCCACACACAGAGATGAGAAGGGATCATAACGGCTTCGCTGGCAGCCTTGCCTTGGAGATGGATGGACGCAGAACAGCAATGCGATGTCAGAAGAATGAAAGTGGAGGCCAGAGAAGATGCCTGGGAACAGGAAAGAAGGGATCCAGGCCAGCCTCAGGAAGAAAGCGCTACTTGAACTTAAAGATTAGCTTCTGCTGTATAGCAAGGTAGAGGCAGCTTGAGCTGTATGAGATGCCACCTCTAAAGACAAACGACAAAGGAAAACTAAGACCTGCCTGAGCAATTTAGTGAGACTTTTGAGAATCTAAGTAATGAAACAAGGGACTAACTCAATGCCAGAATTTGCCCAGCCAACCTGGCCTTAGTCCTGGACACCACCAAGGAACGTGGGCTCCCAGCTAGGGAACAGTGTGTGCCAGCCACACAAGACTTTAGTTGACCAGATATGGGGATGCGCAGCAAAACCAGGGATGCCCTCCTGAGCCTTGAGAACTAGGGGCACTTGAGACAGTGACTTCTTGAGACAGATAAGCAAAGGACCAACACAGAGAGCAAGAGGGGCAAGTGAGAATAAGAAGACAGACGTGGCCTGGAAGTAAAGGGAGGTGAGCCCTCCAAGGAGAGGGCTTTTCTGATGCGCTTGATGCCTACATAAAGAATTGACCAGAAGAAGGAGGAGGAAGAAGAGAAAGAAAAGGAGAAGGAGAAGAGGAAGAAAAAGAGGAGGAAGAGAGAATGAAAGGAGGGAGGAAGAGGAGGGGAGGAGGAGGAGGAAGAAGAGGAGGAAGAAGAGGGGAGGAAGAACAGAGGAGGAAGAGGAAGAGAACGGGAAGAGGAGGAGAAAGAAGAAAGAGAGAAAGAGGAAGAAGAGAGGAGAGGAAGAGGGGAGGAAGAGGAGAGGGGGAGAAAGAGTAGAGGAAAACCTTGCAACAGTTGAGCACAGGGGTACTTAAGATTCTAGTGCTTGGGGATGCAGAGGCAGGAGGAACTCATGTTTGTGGTAGGTACTGAGAGCCTGTATCAGGAAAAAAGAAAAGTAAAAAGGAAATGTGAATGCTCTTGAGGGAGTGGGGCTCAGAGGTAGAGCTTCTCTCAGACATGTGAGGCCTGGGTTCATTTTTCATAGTGTGAATGTGCCAGCCCATCCCCCACCCCCCACCCCCACACTAAATGGCATACAAATAGATGGAAGTCGCTTTAACATCACTCATCAGCACTAAAGGATACATACTTTCACTTTTATATGGATAAAGACAGCAGACACCATTTGGTAACAGTCAGCGCTGCAGTGCTGGGCAAGGCACTCAGACCCGGGGCCACTGCCATGCTCTATGGGTTGGAACATTCATGCCGCTTTTATTTTTCCTTGACATAACCAGTTATCGCAATCCAAGCTGCAAATGCCTGTATCCGTGAGCCAAATTTTACACTTCTAAGAATTTGCCCCGTAGCAACCTCACAAGTGTGCAGAGATGTCACTTCTGACATCCTAATTATGATGAGGTTAACAAACAAACAAAAAGAAAAACCAGAAGCAAACTAAATGCTGGCCAGACAACAGTCGTAGGAATGATATGTAGTCTGTCTTTACACCTGGGGTGCTGGGGACTGGGAGGGGAAGGGTAGCGATGGAAATACACGTGCCTTGGAACACGGGTGCATGTGTCAGCACTGGGTGAGCAGAGGCTGGGGGTGAGCAGTTCCTGTTGGTAGCGTGGGCGACACAACTTTGTTTTGGTTGGACGAGGAGAGAAGCCGATGCTGTGTCACATGACCCTGCTCCTTGGCCCCATCAATCTTTAATAATCCTTTAAACTTCAGGATATATTTGGTGTGATGGGATTTCTTGTAAATGCTGGTCAAAGGGCTGAGTTCTGTGTCAAGTGTGGCATGGAGCTAGAGAGTCAGCCAAACAGACGAGATGGATGACCAACATCTGGGTCACAGATGCTTATATATACAGAAGCATTTCCTTGATGTGTATGCAAAACTCTGTTACCAGGGTAACCCCTAGAGAGTGAGGGCTGGGCCAGAGGTGAGGTTAAGCTTTTCAATCCATACTTTACTGGCAATTTAACTTGTTATTCTGTTTTATTTTTTATTATTTATTTATTGAGAAGGGGTCTTGCTGTGTAACTCAGGAAGGGCAATCCTCCTGCCTCTGCGTCTCTCATGCTAGGGTGACAGGCCCGGGCCCACACACTCCTGCACATTCTTACTTCTAAAATTACTTTTTAAAAATTTCACCATTCAGATGATACGCTGGGAAACTGTGAGGACTCCTCGCCAAGTTGAAAATAGCATTTCAGCTCTGCCCTAGATTTGATATTTGCATCACTGTGGGAACCCACCATGAGTCTGAAAATCAGGTATGGAGACCGAGACTGAGGCTGCAAAAGGTTTTGGGAAAAGTTAATATTCTTCTGAGGGATAATGGAGCGTCAGCAATACCCCGAACTCCAGGACGGAGGAACTGTTTTTCTGAATTATACGTTTCAACTCTACCACATCCAAGTCCCACTTGAACATGCAAATACTTCAACTGAAAGCACATGGCTGATCTAAAACACTCAAGCAGGGAAGTAACCCCAGATGCATAAATCCCAATTCAGTTACATAAGAAACGTGCAAAAACCACGAGAGCCCCTGCAGTAATGTCATCTAGTGAGACCGAGTGAGACGGGTCCCCGGGCGGAGAAGTCAGAAGAGTGCTCGTGAGTACGTCCTAAGCAATGAAGGAAGAAAGCGAGATCATGATTGAGAGTCCAAACAACCAAATAAAATAAGAAGACGATGTAACGTATGTAAAGAGAATTCGGCAAGGAGAAAGAAATCCCCGAGAAAGGCTAGAGACGAGAAGCGTAAATAAGATGTGTGAAAGTCTCTCCAGTAGGAAGGGTTCAGGAGATGAGAGAGCATCTGAGCCCGAGGACGAGGTGGGAGACTGCAGCGACCAGACAGAATTACATGGAGGGCCCAGTGTGAATAGCGAAATATATTCTTTCCTCTGAAGACGCCAAGTATATGGGTTGCAGAAAGCATTTTTAAAAGAGTTGTAGGGGGGAAATTCTCAGAACTAAGAAAAAAAGATGTCAGTGCACATCTAGAAGGCCTTTATGATTCCAAATAGAAAAAACTGGAAAAGAACCCTCCCCTTATATTGTAATTAAAATAGTAAATACACAAATCAAAGAAAGAATATTAAGGGGGCTGAGGGGAGATGCAGACTTGCCTATGAAGGCAGGTTGACAGAGTGACCGCAGATTCCGCAAACAAGACTCTCAAAGCCAGAAGGTCTTGAAATGATGTACTTCAATCTGTGAATGGCAACAGCTGTCAGCACAGACAAGCTATACCCAGCAAGGCTACCTATCCTAATTGAAGGGAAAATGAAAACGTCCCATGATAAAAATGAAGGAATAGAGAATGATTGAGGCAACTCTGTAGATGATACTTGAAGGAATCCTTCAGGCTGAAGAGAAAAACTAATCCATCCATGAGGCCACGAGACAAACAAACAAACAAACCATGCTAAACAAACAGAAGCAGGGGGAACCAACAAATGGCACAGTACAGCAGATGCTAGGCAGCAATGCACACATTTCCATAACAATTTTGAGTATCAATGGTCTCGATCTCCAGGCCAAAGGCACTGACTAGAAGATTGGATAAAAAGAGCATCAAACTATCCATCTACTTTCTGTCTCCAAGAGACCCACCTCATGACAAAAGATGGATGCTACCCTAGGGAAAAGGATGGTCCAAGCAGATGGACTGAGGAGAAAAGGAAACAGAATTAGTATCTGTTCTAATACCTGACAAAATAATCCTAAACAAAAATTGGCGGTAAATGATAAAGGAGAGTACTTCATGATGATTCAATGTTACAATGTTACAATGTTAAACAGATACACCCCAAACACACAATATAGACTAATCCTACCACAATAGTAATTGATGGCTTAGTTACTTTTCTATTGCTGTGAAGAGACACCAGGACCAAGGCAACTTACAAAATAAAGCATTTATTAGGGACTTCCTTACAGTTCCAGAGGTGAGTCCCTCATCATCGTAGCAGGAGGCTTGATAGCAGGCAAGCAGCCGCGGTGCTGGAGCAGTGGCTGAGAGCTTACATCTACAAATTGGAGGCAAGAGGCAGAGCGCTAACTGGGAATGGTGTTTTATTTGGTTTCTGTTGTTGCTGCTGCTTTTGTTTGTTTGTTTGTTTTGTTTTGTTTTGAGACAGGGTCTCTCTACATAGCCTTGGCTGTCCTGGAACTTGCTCTATAGACCACACTGGCTTCAAACTCAGGGAAATCTGCCTGCCTCTGCCTCTGGGATTAAAGGCATGCACCACCCTGCAAGGAAGGTATGGGCTTTTGAAACCTCAAAGCCCATCCTCAGTGACACAACGTCACAAGGTCACACCTCCTAATCCTTTGTACGCAGTTCCACCAATGGTAGACAAACCATCCAAATATGAGTCTGTGGGATCGTTCTCATTCAAACCACCACAACTGGGGACCAAAATATCGAACTCTCTCGCAACTTGACAAACCATTCTGCAAAAAATAAAATAGTAGAGAAATATGCAAGTTAAATAGACAAATAGACAAATGAACCTAACAGACATCGTAGAATATTCCATCCAAATCCTGCAGAACACACATTCTTCTCAGCAACCTATGGAGCTCTCTGTAAAGTAGATTACATAATAGGACACAGTGCAAGTCTTAAGAAATATAGGGCAATTGAAACAATGCCTTGTATTCTAGTTGATTACAATGGAGTCTGACTACAATTAAATACCAAGAGAACCCTCCAAATGTATGCAGCCTCTTAGAGATTAAATAATAACCTATTGAACAACAAATGGGTCCTTGGAAAAGAACAGAAAGAAATAAAAAAAAAGTCTAGAACCAAATGAAAACACAACATAAAAACCTATAAGAAGCAATTAAAGCAGTCCAAAGAGGGGAGTTTATGGCTCTAAATGCTTACATAGAAACCATGGAGATCCAATTTCTCTCTAACTTAACAGTATATATACTCTAGGGCCCCGAGAAAAGAGCAGGCTAAACCTCTAATGAGTATATGGAAAGATAGCAAATTTATATCAGAAATTAATAAAGTGGGAATAAGATAAATATAATAATACAAATAATAAATGATAGAGATGGATTTTAAGAAGATAAATAGATTGACAAACCTTTAGCCAAACTAAACAAACGAAAACTCAAATTAATAAAATTAGAGGTGAAAATGGAGCCATCAAAACAACAACAACAACAAAAACACCAACGAAATCCAGAAAAAAAAAATCAATGTGTCAGATCTTGAAAACATTTATTGCACTAGATTGGAAAAATCTAAAAGAAATAAATGAATTTCTAGATGCATATGGCCTACCAAAATTAAACCTGAACAAGATATCCTATTTAAACAGAACTGTGGCAAGCGGTGAGATTGAAGCAGTGATTAAAAATCCTCCGACTAAAAAAAGAACAGCTCCAGATGGACTCTCTGGTGAATCTCAGCAGACCTTTAAAGAAGAACTAACACCAATGCTTCAAATCATTACAAAAAATCAAAAAGGAAAGGATGCACCAATCTCTCTCACGAAGCTAGTTTTACCCTGACCTAAAGATACAACGACAAAGCTCTCATAGACCAATCCTCCTGATAAGCACAGACACAAATAATTATCAACAAGGTATTTGCCAAACAAGTTTAAAAGCATATCTAAAAGTTCATTCACCATGGTTAAATTGGATTTATTCCATATATATGCATTTGTACATGTGACTCTCTACATGAAAGACCTTAAAGACTCCAGAAGAAAACCTTTATTTACCAAACTGGCAGGATAAAAGATTATGCAAAAGCCATCCGATTTGCTAATGACAACACTGAGAAAAAAATTGGGAAAACAGCACCATTTACAATATCCAACAGCAGCAACAACAACCACCACCTTTGGAATAAATCAACTAAGTAAAAAACAATAAAAACCAATTAACTGAAGAACTACAGTGAAAATTTGAAAACACTAAAGAAAGAAATTGAGGGGGACACCAGAAGATAGAAGGACCTTCAGTGCTCGTGGATCAGAAGAAACAATTTGGAAATGATCTTCCTTCTGAAAGCAATGTACAGATTCCAAGCAACCCCAACCCAACTGTCAGTCACAGTCACAGAAACAGAAAAAGCAACCTCAAAATTCATGTGGAAGCACAAAAGACCTGGACGGGAAAGCCACCCTGAACAAAAAGAATGCTGCTAGAGTTATCCCTCATACCTGATTTCAAGTTACCCTACAGAGCCATAGCAGTAAACCAGCATTGTGCAATTGTGGAGCTTGGTCTACTTGTAGGAATTCTAACGGTGGGAGCAGGCGTTGTCTGACTCTGTTGCGTGCTTTGGGACCCTTTCCTCCCCCTGGGTTGCCTTGTCTAGCCTTAATATGTCTACTTGCTGCAGCTTCATGTACCGAGGCTGGTCAATATCCCTGGAAGGCTGGCCCTTTTCTGAAAAGAAATGGAGGAGGAGAGGATAGGGTTCGGGGAGGGAAAGGGCTGGGAGGAGAGGAGAGAAGGGAACAGCTACCACCACCACCACCATCACAACCACCAATGCAGCAGCAGCAGCAGCAGCAGAAGCAGCAGAAGCGGCATGGCACTGGCATAAAAACCGATCAGTGGAATAAAGAATGAAAAACCACACAAGTCACAAGATTGCGATCACCTGATCTTTGACCAAAATGCCAAAAATACTCATTGAATAAAAAACAAAACAAAACAAAACAACAACAACAACAAAAAATACCCCAAAAACCTAGTCTTTAACAATTAGTTCTAGGGAACTGAATCTCTACATAGAAAGGAATGAAAATGGGACTTTATCTCTCCCCTGACAAATATCAACTCCAAGGGGATAAAGAACCTCAACAGAAGCCTTGAAACTGAAATGATGGAGGAAGTCGGGAGCGCCCCTCCAGACACAAGCATAGGTAAGGGCTTTCTGAATAGATTGTTGGGAATTTAGGAAAGAAGGACAGCAGCGACAACTAAGACCTCATAAAATCAAAAACTTCTGTATGGAGAAAGAAACTGTCAATACAGTAAAGAGGAGGCCTAGCGAAGGGAGAAGAATCTTCCAGCTACACAGAGCATCAGCCCTACACTATACAAAGAACTTAAGAAACCAACAACAAGAAAACAAATCACTCAGTCAACAAATGAACAGACTTCTCAAAGAAGAAATACACAGGGCATTCTACAAAGTGTCCAACATCATTGGCTACTTTGAGATTCTGTCTTACTCCAGTCAGAATGGCTCTCATCCAGAAGACAGGTAGCAACAAAGGCTGGTGAGTATGCAGGGAAGGAGAACTCTTACCCACAGTTGGTAGGGGTGTAGACTGTACAAACACGACAGAAATCAATGTGGAGTTTTCTCAAAAAGCTAAAGAGAAGATGACCATACAGCCCGACTTCACACTCCTGGACATATAGCCAAAGGACTGCACCATAACACTGGGCGTACTGGCTGCTTTAGTCATCATAGCTGAGAAACGGAATCAGACTAGATTATGTCAACTGATGAATGGGCAATGAAAATATGCTATCTATATACAATGAAATTTTATTTACCTGTAAAGAAAATGAAAATTGAAATTTTTGAGAGAAAACTGAATAGAACTTGAAAGTACTATGCTAAGGGAAGTAGCCCAGGCCCAGCAGGACGGTTTGTGTTCTCTCTCACATTTGGAGCCTGGCTTTGAGGTTTTAGATTTGTGTGTTTAATTTGGAGCATCTGTAGAGGTCAGGAAGCAAGAAAGGGCCCGTGAAGTGTAGGAGGCCTTTAAGAGAACGGATAGTACTTTGATATGAAAGTAGTCGTGGGAAGGACTGCTGGAGGGTAAAGTAAGCAAGGATAGGAGGGCTTACTTGGGATTGGATGGGCTAACCAAAACTTAGGATGTATGAAAAAGCATATGGAGAGCCATTGCTTTGTGGGCAACTTTAAAAACAACAAACAAACAAGCCCGATGTTTGAGTGGAGGTAGCGTGCATGTGTGTACAATGCTTCTCCAATCATGGGTCGTTACGTGAAAATCTCAGTTCCAGATGTTATTGGTTATTGGTCATTGCTTATTGGTTAGAGAGACCCCAATCACCACCACCAAAACCCCACAGGCTTTGCCATTGTTCCTTATTGTTCACTATAACTGAGTGGTGAGAGCCCACTGATGAAGACAAAATGCACTTTGGTACTAAAGCATAGAGAAGTCAATGGTAACTGTCCTGGAAATGCCTCTTTGATGGCTAGCTTCCATAGAGCTTCTGCTGTATGGTGTTCTGTAGGCTACAGGAGGAGTTTGGGGTCATTAAGGGATTTACTTGGGAATGGATCCTACCTACTGACCTGCCAAGCTATAAATATAAATGTCGCCTTTATTTCCTCAGATGAAGGGATGAGATGAGAGTTGTACACAAGCTGGGCAAATACATAGCTTAGGCTGAGTTCCTAGGCCTAAGCCTGGGAACTTTTAGCCTCTGTACAATTTAATCTTCTGCAGGCCTCGACCTTGAAAGCTTCAGCTTTCAGCCCCAGTCTGCTAACCTAGGCCTAGAACGTTCAGCCTCTGAGACTTAGTGCTGAGTAAACTCACCCTTTCTAGCTCTTTCTGAACTCTGGCTGGCTGGTTCAACTCAGCTATTTGAGCTGTTTGACTTATTCTGTCAAAACTTTCTCTGATTTGTCACTTTGCCTGCCCCTCAATTAGATGTTATTGTTTGGGATTAAAGATGTATATCCCAATCAGAGGGATGAAAGGTGTGTGGTGTGTCTGCACTGCAGCTGGATCTTATCTTTAGATGTGATCCCTTGCCAGAGCAGCCAGCCATGTTGCTGCATGAAATTTCTTCTATACTGGGCAACATATAGGGTACTGGCTTGAAGGTAGTATGACTGTCCTAGGAGTAGCCAAACATTTACTAATTCTCTAAAAGGAAATTCATTCCCGGCACTCTACATCTACTCAAAAGCCTATAGGTGTGTAGACCACAGGCTCTGGGAGGAGCCACTACTGTCCCTCTGCTAAGTGGCATGTTGTCAAACCACACTGTCAGCATTTGTGCCTTGATTAGAGAAACTTCCTTTTACCGTGGTAAATGCAGACACATAACTCATGAAAGTCAGAGAATACATGACTGTTGGATGATCAACCCTAAATGGGGAACCTACAGAGAGAGAGAGAGAGAGAGAGAGAGAGAGAGAGAGAGAGAGAGAGAGAGAGAGAGAGAGAAGAAAGAAGAGAGAAGAGAGAAGAGAGAAAGAGATATCTTTTTTCCTGGCTTTATTTTACTTTACATCCCATAACATTTTATTCTAACGAATATCAACAACCAGAAAAATATTTTCAAAAACATGCAGTGAATATCATTTGCTGTATCCCACACAGTCTCCACTTGACATTCTGCTCTGTTTAATTACACATGGATGCCAGAGTTACAGTGTCTTCCTTCCCGGTCTGTAGGTGCTTGGAGCCTCGCCTTGGTCCTGCAGTATGCACACAACTTTTCTTCTTTCTTTGGCCAACATTAATCATTTCCTCTCTAAGCGCCCATAGCAATTACAGACTCAGTGATATGCACAGTTTAATAAGCAGATTGGTATCTGGTCCTCTGTATCCACGGAGTCAACAAAGTGCAGATCTAAAAGTATTTTAACAATAACAACAACAAAACATCAACAAAATTCACATCTGTACTGTGTATGTGCAGACCCGTCTCTGTCATCATTCCCTTAGCAATATGGAATAACAACCATTTACATAATATTTGCATTGTAATCAGTAGTATTACTTAGAGAAAATGTAGATATACATGAAGATTGTACATGCTAAATTTAAACACTCTGTCATCTTTTGGTTTTCTTTTGTAGTGCTGGGGATCAAACCTAGGGCCTCACACTGGCGGCCTGCATACCAGGTCTGCCTATAAGGGACTTGAGCATCTACAGATCTGGGTATCTGCAAAGGTCCTATAATCAATCAATGTGCTATAGATTCCCAAGGACAATTTCAGACACACACACACACACACACACACACACCACTAGAACTTAGTACGTACTTTGGGCCAGGCCCTGAGCAGAGGACAAAAGGCTTTTATAGATATGGTGGTATTAAGCTATTTTTGCCTGTTTCCTTGTTTGTTTTATGCTAGGTTGACCTGGAATTTACTGTATAATCGATGTGGGGCTTGGGTTCATGATCTTCCTACAGCATCCTCAATGTGTAAGACAATAGGAATTAGTCGCCATGCCCAGCTTATCGATTTTTTAATCTGTGAAGTAAGTGTTAGCATTGTCCCCAACTTTGTAGCTAAGAAAACTAGGGCACAGGTAGAGCCACAGCTGCTTATGACAAGCACTATTACCATAAGTAAAATAATTACCAATGAGCTCCCTTAATGTGCATATTTAAATCAAAACACATAGCTATATTTAGTGCCCCTGTTTGTATTTAAATATACACTGACAGGCTGCCACCCTTGAATGTTCAGTTCAGAGATGGTGTCTGATGTGAGAGTCTGCATGCAGCCACACTGACGTGCCTTTTTAGCTGTCGGTGTCCAGTCCCCAAAGAGCTTTCCTTTGCTAGTAGTTGTGGTTTAGTATCAGCCTTTTCAGCTGGACCATCCAATCCTCCACCCCAGAGAAGCAGAAGTCTCTCCTTTGTTTTCCAGTGTCACTCAATGGGAATACTGATGACTCAGTGTAATCATCTGGTAGAGAATTCTAGACAACAGCAGAAGACACCATGTGGTTTCAAACTCATTTCGCTACCCTAGAAAGTCATAAAGCGTCCCATTAATAACAGCAGTCATGGAGCCCTTGCTCCCATAAGCTTCACAACAGCACTGCCTACCAGTGACAATGACCTGCACTCAGACGCAACAAGGGAGAGCATCTTCAGCATCCCCAGTTAATAGTGAAACAGGGGATGGGATTGTGGATGTGGAGAAGTCCACAGAAGGGAATACAGAGGTTTTAAGGGCATGCTTTGCCCTACAGAAGCCTCTAGAGTGGTGGTTCTCAGCCTTCCTAATGCTGCGACCCTTTAATACAGTTCCTCATGCTATGGTGACCCCAACCATAACATTATTTTCATTGCTACTTCATAACTACAATTTTGCTACTATTACGAATCATAATGTAAATATCTGATATGCAGGATATCTGATATGCGACTTCTGTGAAAAGGTCATTTGACCCCCAAAGGGATAGCAGCTCACAGGTTGAGAACCACTGCTCAAGAAAATACTGCCCTCCTTTTTTGTAGCAGCCCTCACTGGCAAACTAGGCTATCTAGGCTGTGCTAAATTCAGAAGGCACTTCACAACCTACAATGCCCTTTCTAGAAAGGGCCAGACCAGGTTTTCCCAGTCACCAAGACAAGCTAAGTATCATCAGTGTCGTTTTTTTTCTAAAGCTCAGAAGTTAAGTGAAAAATCAGTCTTACCTGGATTGTCTTCTGCCTCACCAGCTAGAACGGAGGATTCAGGAATCGAAGACTTGGATTTGGGTCTCATTTTATATCCCACTAGCTCATGGGCTCTGGGGCATTGACTTAATCATTCTGAAATTATTTCCTATAAAATGGAGAGAGTAAGATCCCCCCGCAGGCCTGAGGTTAGGATTAAATTATGTATGAAAAGTACTCTGTAAACTGCAGTGTACTATGTAATTTGATTATTATCAATATACAGTTAATATGCTGATGTGGCATACATGGTTTCATGCCCTTTATTCTGGCATTTCTGAGCATATAGTGGAGTGCAAATGTGTATAATGAATGCATATACAGTGAACCCTCATGCCCCCATCGCTCCGGTTCACCATGGCGATGCTTACATACTGATTGTCAACCTCACAGGATCTAGACTCTCATAGGAGATGCACTTCTGGGCATGCCTTGAGGGAGTTTCCAGAGTAGGTTTGTTGAGGTGGAAAGACCCACCCTAAATGTCTGTGGCCAGGGTAAGGTCAGACTGGATAGAAAGGAGAAAGCAAGATGAATATCACCACTAATCTCTCTCCACTCCAGATGTGGTGTGACCAGCTGCCTTACACTCCTGCCTTACATACAGATGTGGTGTGACCAGCTGCCTCACACTCCTGCCTTACATACAGATGTGGTGTGACCAGCTGCCTCACACTCCTGCCTTACATACAGATGTGGTGTGAACTGCTAACTCACACTCCTGCCTTACATACAGATGTGGTGTGAACTGCTAACTCACACTCCTGCCTTACATACAGATGTGGTGTGACCAGCTGCCTCACACTCCTGCCTTACATACAGATGTGTTGTGACCAGTTAGTACACACTCTTGCCTTCACATACAGATGTGGTGTGACCAGCTGCCTCACACTTCTGCCCTTACACCTTCTCGGCCATGATGGATGATATTGCCTCAAACTGTGAGATGAAATAAACTGCTTCTTTTCAGCTGCGAGAAAAGTAAATAACATAGACCACGTAGACCCGGGAATGGTCCTTTATTCTGATAAACCTGACCGTATGTCCTTAATTCTTTGGAAATATTTTATAGGGAAGGAACACTGAAGTTTCCAACTATGAAAACCCTAGGTCTCTGTGTGTGGAATTTAATGGGTCAGTCTGGTGGCATTTGGAAGACCAGAATGCAGAGAGAAGTGAGGACAGTGGAGGCTTAGCTCGTAAAGTTTCAGAGGGAAATAAGGACTCTATTGGAAATGGGCTAGCATCCATTCATGTTATAGTCTAACAAGAAATGTAGCTTCAATCTGTCTATGTCTCCAAGGACTCAAAGGAGGCTGAATTAAGAAGAAATGGACTGATCTGTTTGGAGGAGGAAAATTTAACGCAAGACAGCACCCAGGCCTTGTCATGGTCATGGCTCACAGCTCTTATCTAGGTCTACAGTGAGAGAGGACAGCAAAAAAAAAAAAAAAAAAAAAAAAAAAGAGCAATGTATAATCTTGAGGGTAAGTAGAGGCTTAAAGTTGCAGACAAGTCTGTGGCTGAGAAAGTAGCTACAGTCTTTCGAGGTTAATGATAGGGCCTATTGCCCTGAGGGCAGGACCCCGCCCATGAAAGGCTCTATCCTGTGAAACTCATTTAAGTAGGAGAACCCACATGAAGGAAATACAGAAGCTGATGCAACTCTGGTCCAGGAAACCAGGCTATACCTTGAGTTGGCAGCAGAAAGTTGGCCGTGTTGTCCACAGAGCATGAAAGGTACAAGAGTAAGGGTATCATAGAGGCCTTATTGCACAGTTGCAGAAGATCACTGAGAAGAGGCAATGTGTGGCAGGGTCGGAGTCCATGTGAGGATGCCAAGAGGGACTATTGCATAGGGCCGAGGAGGTGAAGCCTAAGTTGGAACGGTGACCCCAGGATGCTAGCTTGCCAGTACTCTGGGACAGCTGCTGAGGCAAACTGCATTTACAGAGTGGATCTAGCCCAAGAGAGAGGCGATGTGCATTGCAGCATGAGAGGAGGAGGGCAGAGATCCCTAAGCCCTCCAGAGTCCAGATAAATCCCTTGTGCCAAACATGGAGTCGCAAGAGTTGATACCTGTTCCGCTGGGATTCAGTCTTTCCTTCTGATTCTTTTCTTGATGTGGTCCCACCCATTTTGGAATGGGAGAGTTCACTCTGTGCCAATGTGTATTAGAAGTATGGAATGTGTTTCTTGATGTACCTGAATCTCAGAGGAGACTGTACACTTATACTTTTGAACACTGCGTGTGGTTATGGTGACTTTCGAAGTTATACTGAATGCATTTGCTTTATGAGATGGTGGTTGAGACTATTAGGGACAAGGGGTGGTAGGTTATGGTTTAAAAGTGTTAATCTGGGTGTCGAGTGGTCAAGGGATGCACTGGAAATGGTTGACTTGAATTGTCAAATTGACAGGTACTAGAATTGCCTAGAAGACAAAATGCTGGGCGTGCCTGCAAGAGTTCTTACAGAGACCAAATAACTGGGACCATGTGAACATTCAGCCTCCAAAATGATGGCTGATACTATACTATACTATACTATACTATACTATACTATACGATACGATACGATACGATACGATACGATATGATACGATACGATACCATACTATACTGTACTATACATACTATACCGTACTTTACTATACCATACTATAATATATAGCATACCATAATATAGTATATAATATAGTATACCATAGCAAGTGTGTTGGTTTGAATGAGAAAGGTCCCCAGAGGCTCATATACTTGAATCCTTGGTTCCCAGTTGGTAGAACAGCTTGGGAAGGATTAGAGGTTATGGCCTTGATAGAGAAGGTGTGTCACTGGCTTTGAGGTTTCAAAAGTCCATGGCCTTCTAGTTAACTCCTGCGTGCTTGTTTTCTCTCTCCCTCTTTCCCTCCTCTACCCTTCCTCCCCTTCCTTCCCACCCTCCCCCTCTCTCATAGTTGTTGTTTCAACTCATAAACTCTCAGCTACTGCTCCAGCATCCTGCCTGCCCATGGCCGCGCTCCCCGCCGTGATTGTGATGGATGCTCTGATGAATGGGAAATCTTGCTCTTGAATGTGCTCCGGCTATGCAATAAGCAGGGGAAGCATTCTTTGTCACGGAGAGTTAACTGTCAGAGCTTTATAATTGGTGTGTCACAAGCCATACACACATTAAGGAACGTGCACTATAAGGTGACAGAGATTGGAAAACACTGATTAAATGACAAGCAGATTTGATCTTATTCATAAATAGCTCGAACAGTATTTTTCACCCCCACGCGTTTTACAAGGTGACCTTGCCTCTCTTCTAGCAGCAGGTTTGGCCTGATGTCTTCCCCTGGAATGTGGTCTGCTGGCTCAGGTGTGTCTCTGGCAATGCTGCAGAAGGGTGCTACATGACTCCGAGGCAGGTCACAGAGGGTCTTGCCTGGCTTTTTCAGGATGTCCTCCCAAGGGAAGCTGGATCTCCCAGTTCAGAGTTCAAACATCTTGAACTGTGTGTGTTAAAGGGGCCACGCGTGAGCTCTTAGCAGACAGAGCATTCGGCCAACGTTAGCTGGCAAACAGTGAAGTGGGCATTCTGGAATGGCCAGTACAATTGAGGCTTCCATTCAGGGGAGCTCCAGCTGACATCTGACTGTGGTCATGAAGACGGCCTAGCTATAGCCGTACTGAAATTTTGACCCACAAAATAAGGATTAAACTGCTAAGATGGTTACATTAAGGGGTTAACTTTGGGGTTAGTTTGTATCAGAAATAACAGCTGCTTTAAAAAATCAAGAAAGTTTTTCCTGCAGAGGTGATAAAGCAAGATTGGATGGATTCTGCAGAGATTTAAATTTTTTCTAAGCTTTGATCTGGGGATTTCTCAAATCCACGGTGATTCTAGATAAGCACCATGTTCCCCGAACCACCTGTCTCATCCGGTATGGCCTAGTACTGTCTAAATGGTCACTCTCCAGAACCTGTAGCTCTGTCACTCATCTGGGCACTAGCAGGAAGGAGCTGGTGTCTTTCCTTCTAATGCATGTTGTTGTATCATCAGAAGATTGTTACTGCTCCTGAAGAGGAAATAGGAGAAACCTGGATTCCAGAGTTCAAAGACCTGAGTTCAAGTCTAGGTTCACTCACACCCCAACTCTGTGATAACAATGAGTTCAGCAACATGAGCCTTTGCTCTGAGAATGGGAAAAAAAATAAATCCTGTCCCATGTAAATGGTGGGAGGTTTCCTAGTCTGTTTCAATGAACTTGACACACCTCAGAGTTATCTAGGGGAGTCTCGAATTAGATCGTCTCTATCAGATTAGCCTAGGGACATGTCTGTGGGAGCAGTTCCTTGACTGCCAATGGATGCAGGAGGGTTCAGTCCACTGTGGGCGGTACCATCCTTAGGCAGAGTGTCCTGGCTTGTGTAAGAAAGCTAGCTGAGCAAAGGTTTGGAAGTAAGCCAGTAAGTGGTCCTCTGTGGTTCCTGCTCCAAGTCTCTGCCCTTCTGGAGTTCCTGATTTCTGCCAACAATAGCCTACTTCCCAAAAGACGAAATAAACCCTTTCCTCACCAAATTGCTTTTGGTCATGGAGTTTATTACAGCAACAGAAACTTAACTAGAACAGACTGAGTACAATTATAATTATGAAACCTTGGGAACATCAACCAGCTGAGCCTCATTTCTTTTATGCCTTTTCACTCTGTTTTTTAAAACTCAAAAATGTAGAGCATATTAAAAAAGAAAAGATCAGCCATATGATTATGATTTGGGGGTTACATCAGTTTATTTGTTTTGTTTTGAGACAGAATCTCACGCAGCCCGTGTTGTCCTTGACCTTCCTGTATTTTTGAGGATGGCCTTGAACTTCTGACCCTCCTGCCTTCATCGCTTGCATTCTGGGACTCCAGGTGCCACCATGCCCTGTGTGCAGTGCTGATATTAGAAACCAAGGCTTTGTGCATGCTGGGCAAGCACCCTACCAGCTGAGCTACACTCCCAGGCCCCGCATTAATATTTTGACTTATTCCCAGTTCTCAAAAAAATTAAGTGTGTGTGTGTGTGTGTGTGTGTGTGTGTGTGTGTGTGTGTGTTTACTCCTGAAGCAATTTTAAATGTCTTTTTCAATTGCTCTCTACCTTATCTTTTTGTGATAAGGTCTCTGCCTCCCCAGGGCTGAAATTAACAAATACATGCCTGGTTTTGGTGCCTGACTTTGGTGCCTGGTTTTGGTGCCTGGCTTTGGAGCCTGGTTTTGGTGCCTGGCTTTGGTGCCTGGCCTTGGTGCCTGGCACCGGATTCTGAATTTGCATCTTCATGCTTGTTCAGCAAGTACTTGATGGAGCCATCTCTCAGCCTCTGGTCCGAGGTTTTTGTTGTTTGTTTGTTTGTCTAATTATGCTTGTTTTTGTAAAGCTGAGAAATATTACTTATTTATTAAAAATTATGTAACCATGCAAAATCAGTACCCTCAAATATGGAATGCTTCGTGATGGCATCGAACCACTTTGTATGAGGCCATGATAACCATTTCTACATATTTCTAGCCTCTTTTCCTATTGCTGTGATAGCCTCCCTGACAATAGCAACTTAAGGGAGAAAGGGTTTCTCCTGGCTCACAGTTTAAGGGTGCCGTCCACCATGGCAGGGTAGGGAAGGTTGCAGGGGCTGGAAGCTTTCTCATTACATCCACATCCGGAAGTCACGGTGCAGTGAACTCAACCACAGCTCACTTTCTCAACTTTACACAGTCCAGAATCCCCTGCTGAGGGAAAAAGTATTACCCGCAGTTGAGATGTCTTTCCACATCAATTAACACTATCAAAATACTTCCTCACAGGAATGCCCAGAGGCATGTCTCCCAGGTGATTCTAGTTTCTGTCAAATTGACAATGAACGCTCACCATGACACTGCACTACTTAAATATTTCAATATCAACCTTTCCACCTAAGCATAATTTTAAACCTGGGAATTTGCTCCATATGAAGAAGGTTAATTATATCTTCTGCCTCACCTTGCTATTTTCTTCACTTGTGGGTTATGTTTTGTGGGCAATTGCTTCTCCCCTAAACTCACTCAGGAAGTGATACTATTGCCCTAGTCAAGAGGGAAAATATCTTTGCTGCCATCCTGCCTTCTATATCAGCTCTGTCCCGTGTCTCACTGCCTGCTTGGCTCATGTTGTCTTCTGACCTATGATCACTGTTATAGAATATACTGTTAATGGAATCAGGTTCCACACTTTAAGCCATGTTTAGTAGAGCATCTGTCTAGAGTGTGCAATGGCCCAACCTTGTAGCAGGTTGGGTAGAAATTTGTGCCCCCAGCTGGGTAAGTGTTCATCTCTTCTCAGAAGGACTGTGCTCTGCTGGTTTGGGTCTCTGCAGGCAGGGCCACTGTCCTCCCTTACTGACAGAAGTAGGCACAGCACAAATACCCATGACCTCAGAAGCTGTGGTTTTGAGCTCATCTTCATACTCTCTGGAAGTCTCTAGGAGCCTTCCAGTCCTCTAGTGTCTGATGGGAACTTATCAGGATCCCTCAACAAAGCATGGCCTCCATTTCTACTGGCCATGGACCTGCGTCCTCATGTGAAACTAAGCAATGGGGGCTAAGAGAGGCTGCTGCAGGCTTCTCCTCTCCTTCCCAGTGTTGAAGCACAGAAAGCAGCACCCCAAATTATGACATTTAATAAGCAAAGCACATAGAATTAAAGGAAACTGGAAGGCCTTCCTACCGCTTTAGAATGTAGGTCTCTGTGACCAGCCCTGTTCTCTTTCTCCCTAAAGACAAAGGGGGAGGGGCTGTCTGTGAAATTCCCTATGCCAACTGAGGAAATTGATTTCCAACGAGATGTGAGGTGGATGAGAAGGAGGAGGTGGAGAAGGAGGAAGAAGATTTGCCCACTGTAAAGGCGTATCTCTGGAATAAGATCATTTCTTGTCTAAAAGTGCCTTACTGGCCAGCAAGATGGTTCAGAGGGAAAAGGTGCTTGCCACCAAGAAAAATGAGTTGAGTTTGATCCCCAGGAACCACACAGAGGAACAGAAGAACCAGGTTTACAAACTTTAACCTGACCTCTACATGTGTGCTCTGGGGTGGACACACACACACACACACACACACACACACACACACACACAAATGTAATAAAAATGTTAGTGCCTTCCCCATTTTTTGCTAGTCTTAGACCTGGCATATCCCTGGTGTTGGAGCCCCTAGGGTAGAAAGGAGCTGAGAGTTTCAGGTTCAGTCTGAAGACTAGAACCTAGCTAGAGAATTGGACATGGGTTTTTTTAGCCCTAAATATGAAGTGTTACAATATCTGCATATCCCTCAAGCCATCCCTGGGGCAGGGATATTCACCTCTGTGAATATAGTGACCCTAACTCAACTAATGCTCTAGGATGGTGGGTCCCAGGTGTGGTCCAGGGCTGGAGTACAAAATGAGTTTCGTAAACCCCAAAGGATCAGGTAGTTTAAAAACTTAGAGGTTCTCTATGTAGAGGAGAGGGGAGTGGGACTGTGGACATTTTTAGAGGGGGAGTGTGGTGGTTTGAATTAAAAATGTCCCTAATTGCTCACATATTTGAACTCGTGGTCTCTGGCTGGTGGCACTGTTGGAGGAAGTTGTGGAACCTTTAGGAGATGGAGCCCTACCAGAAGAAGTGTTGCTACGGGACATTAATGTAAAACGTGGAGACCAGTCTAGTCTTTGGCTCCATGTTTTTCTCTGAACAAGGAGATTTAGGGAGGAAGGCCAACACGATTGCATTTCAACCAGAAGAACGTCCTCCAGTCACTTAAGGAGCCGAAGGGAAAGCACTCCCTACACTTGAGGGGCAAACAGTGGTACATTGGCAAGATCTGCATCCTGCAGCACCATGAAGGCCCTCTGGTCTCCTTTAATTCAAAATGGTTAGCATATATAAACTCCATACTGTGGCGTATGCCTCTGACCCCCAACAGCTGCATTACCAAGAATCTCTGTGGATAGGTTTGCCTTGGGACTAAGTGACAGATCATAGACAAAGAGTGATGTCATTCATTCATCCTTGTACCTGGCCTCCTATAGGCTTGCAGCCTTGTTCTCTGCCCTTCCACTGCTTAATTATAATAGGACCCCAGCCCACAACCTCAGGGAAAACCTGGGAACTTCCCCTTGACAACAGCAGGCAGAGAGGCTGGGCCCCTGAATCTCTACTAAGAGACAGCCCTTCTTACAGGAACCCACACTGGGTAGTAAAGAGACACAAAATAAACTTGCATTGTGTGAAATCACTGAGCCTTCAGACGTGATCTGTTACTCACACAATGAGCCCGCACACTGCGAAGCCCCTGCCCACTTATCTAGCGTTAACTGCCGCTGTCAAGCCCAATGCATGGTGAATGTAATCTGACAGATCCTTCATTTGCTCGGCAGCCCTTCAGGTTCTGAGATCAGCTGTTATTGTGCTGCATGACAACCAGGCACCAATAATAAACATTTCACAAAGATGGTTGTAAGAGCTTTTGCTTTTGAAAAAAAAAAAAAACCAAAAAAAGAAACCAACTAATTTCCTCCTTTTTCTCCCTCCAGTACCTACACTTGACATCAGTCAATAATGGCTTCTGACACCACACACATTATCGTCCGTTAGCACATGGTGCGAAGAATTGTCTGATGTTCAGAAATGTGGGTGTGATGACCCTGGGGCGGTCTAGACTGGTTATGTTATGGCTGTGGAGGGCAGCATGTGTTTCTACCCTCAAAGATGCTGTGCTGGCATACAGGTGATTTCCACTCAAAGTCAATAGAGGAGAGCAGTATAAGCGATCTCTCTCTGCCCTCCTCCTATTTGCCTAAAAATTAGAAAATAGATTTGTATTTACATTCTTCCTTCTCTCCCAGGAAAGGCAGAGATGAATGACTAGAGAGAACCTTACCCCTGGACAGATCCACATAACAAACTCACCATTACCTACTCTTACGTTGCCCGTATGTTTGCTTTCTCTTAATCAGAGCCGGAAGCTGAGCCCTTTACCTGGGCCCTGCACACAAAAGTCCCTGTTCTTGCTGAGATGCTGTAACACTTTGATTATGAGGGGTGGAGTGTGTCTCCCCACCACTCCTGGGTTCATGGGTTCGAAGTGTCATCCCCAGTGTGAGGAGGTGAAGGGGCATCCTTTTGAATCCTAGAGCACAGCAATTAGACCAGGTGTGGGTACTGCTCTCCAGGGGAATCGCTGTGATTCTCCTGGCATCCTGGGGAGTTCTCATGAAAGCACTGTTACAAAAGAACAAGGCTGCCCACCTCTCTCTCTTCATAGAATGGGGGGAAAAATCCTAAAATTCACATGGAACCTCAAAAGAGTACGAACAGATAAGGCAATGCAATCTGAGCAGAAAGAGAGACACTGGAAACAGGGCAGCACCCCATCTCAAGATCTACTGTGAGCTATTGTAACCAGCACGGTGTGGCGCTAGCAAAAAACACCGACCTGTAGACCAATAGAACAAAACCCAGAACCCAAACTAAGCTCACAAACCTACAGTCAGCTGCTGCTCAATGAGGATGTCCAAAACATGCTTTCTGCAGAAGGCTGTCCCTTTAGTAAGTGGTGCTGGGAGAATTGGATATGCTAAAAAATAGAAATGGACCTCTGTCTCTCGATACATACAAGCATCAAAAGTCAGCCACAGCACCCCAGGGATTTAATTCAGGAGGACTGAGACGGCGAGGCCAACCCAGGCTACATAGCTGAAACTATGACAGTATTAGAAGAAAACATTTCAAGGCATCCACAGAGGCAGTGGTTTTTTCCTTAGATAAGACCTTCTACAAGTACAGGCAATAAAATAAAAGTACAGAAGAAAATGGATTCATATCAGATTAGGGAGCATCTACAAAGCTAAGGAAGCAACGCTGGAAAAAATGGCCAATGTAATAGGAATATTTGCAAACTACTTGTTGGAAAGGGGATTAATAACCAGAATGTATAAGGAATACTCAGTGGCTGGGCATGTTGGTCCACATCTTCAGACCCAGCACTGAGGAGGCAGAGGCAGGTGAGTTTGGGGCCAACTTGTCCTACAAAGTAAGTTCCAGAACAGCCAGGGTTATTACACAGAGAAAACCCTGTCTTGAAAAACCAATCAGAAAGAAAGAAAGAAAGAAAGAAAGAAAGAAAGAAAGAAAGAAAGAAAGAAAACAAAGCTCAACAGAATACAATCTAATTTTAAAATGCACAGACTATCTGAACAGATATTTCTCAAAAGAAGACATATAAATAGTGCAGAAGTATATGAAAATATTCAGCACCATGGGTTATCAGGTGAGTGCAAACCTCAATGACTACAAGACAGACGTTCACCCCAGTTACAAAATTCATAATCAAAAGGACAAGGTAGCAAAGGATATGGAGAAAGTGGGGCTCTGGCACTGTTGGCAGAAGTAAAAATTAGAGCAGCCAATATACAGGGCATTATGGAGGCCCCCCAAAACCTAAGAGGTCTGTCTACCATATGATCTAGTTTCCTTGAGTCCACGAATAGCTCCACAGGAAAACAAAGCAACACACCAGGGAATTAGCTACGCTCCAGTGTTTATTTAAAGCCTATTCACAGAGCCAAGATGTAGAACCAACTGAGGTGTCCATTGGCAAATGAACGGGCGTAGAAAACATACTGACGTAGACTCTTGACCTGTCCAGCTCCAAAACAGACTATGTTTGTTTGTTTTTTTTGTTTTTTTGTTTTGTTTTTTTTTACATCATCTAACCTCAGTTATTTTGTCATAGCAAAGGTGAACTGACTGAGACAGATGCTATAGAGGCCTAGATTCTCCTCCACATTTCTCACCGCTTGTCGTCCCCAAGCAAATACATGTTACAGATGTTAGTAAACTTCGGTCTGTTTTTCTCTAGCACGTCTGTCTTTTGTCAGTTTAATTTACAGGGCCCCAGACAATTAACGTGAGACAGGTAGAGAGAAAACAGTTTTCCTCCCCCTTGCAGCTGACTTTATACCTGAGTTCTCTCCACATCTACAGGGATGGCGAAGGGCTCAAAAACTGTCATCTGGGACCCAGCTGTGAGACTGAGCAAGGAAAGAAAAAAGCAGCAACTGTCTTAAGCTATTTGGAAGGCTGTCATGTTGAAGAGGGATTATATCGTGCTTGCCCTCAAGGGGCATAAGCAACACCAACTGGCTGGACGCTCCCTAGGAGAAATGCTCCAAGAGAGAACCAGGGCAAGAGAGGTAACTCTGCTGAGAGGAAATAGGCAAGAGGGAAGAGAGGAAGAAGAAAGGAACAGACAGAGGTGTCTATGCCGTACACTCAACTTCATTTAAAGGTTGGAAGCAATCCTCCGTCTCGGGTTAACTTGCAAGCAGACTGTTTCATTGTTCTGGAAAATGGTTTTAAAGGCACCCACAAAGAGCCTTGGCTATGCAAACAGAGAACAATGCGTCTTTCCTAGAGTGACAGGTTTGATAGCCTGGCGCGCTCAGGAGCTAAACTATATTGCATAATGATGAAAAATGTGTTTCATTCTTTTTGTGGAAAAAGTCGCATCTCTGTGTGAATTGGATTTCTGCTAGGGAAAAAAATGTTTTTGTTTTTGGGTTTTTTTTTTTAATGCCTCTGAATTTAGCCGACATGTACTGTGTATATATTGTGACTTGTCTCTGTGGCAGTTTGATGTGCTCAAAAGAGACTTGGAGGATGGTGGGAGGGCCTGGCTTCAGAAACAGCTTAGACTATTTACATCCTATTCACTTTCCAGAAATGGGTGACCCAGACTTGGGAAGGACTGGTGTGGAATTTTTAACTTTTGATGGATTCATTTGGGGGCTCTAGGGAAGTGTTCCCAGAGCCTCATCCAAAGATAGATATGTTTGCTTCAAGAGTAACTGTAGAAAAAAATACCCACGTGACCTGTCTTTAACCAGACTGGGGCATGACAGCAATATTGAGCACGATGGGTATCTTCCAGTTACCCATCTGCTTCCAAGAGAGATGACGACTGAGCCAATGTATGGTCGTCAGTCTCCTGCTCCGCTTAATGATCTTAATCCTGTATACCCTTACTACATGTGTGTGTGTGTGTGTGTGTCTGTATGTGTATCTGTGTGTGTGTGTGTGTGTGTGTCTGTGTCTGTGCGTGTGCGTGTGTGTCTGTGTGTGTATGTGTCTGTCTGTGTCTGTGTGTCTGTATGTGTATCTGTGTGTGTGTATGTACGTGCGTGTGTGTGTGTGTGCGTGTATGGCTGTGTGTTTGTTTCTGCATGACTGTGTGTTTCTCTGTGTGTCTGTATGTGTATGTTAGTATGTGTGTCTGTGTGTGTATCCGTGTGTGGGTCTGTATGTGTGTGTTTGTATATGGTGTGTCTGTGTGTGTATCTGTGTATGTGTGTCTGTCTATGTGTGAGTGTGTCTATGTGTGTGTGTGTCTGTGTGTCTGTGTGTGTGTATGTGTCTATGTGTGTGTGTGTCTGTGTGTGTGTCTGTGTGTATGTATGTGTCTGTGTGTGTATGTGTCTGTGTGTGTATGTGTCTGTGTGTGTTTGTATGTGGTATGTCTGTGTGTGTATCTCTGTGTGTGTGTATGTGTCTGTGTGTGTATCTGTGTGTATGTCTGTATGTGTGTGTTTGTATGTGATGTGTGTGTGTATGTGTCTGTGTGTGTTTGTATGTGGTGTGTCTGTGTGTGTATCTGTGTGTGTGTCTGTGTGTGTATTCAGGGGTCTCTTTGAATCACTTTCACCTTACTTTTTGAGAAGGATATCTTAATTCACGTAGACTGGCTGAACGGTGAGCCCAGAGATCTGCCTAGCCTTGCTTTCCAGCATCTGGCTTTTGTGTGGATGTGAGGTCTCAAATTTGGATCTCTATTACACACAGGACAGAATCATCTCTCCATTCCCTCCAAAACAGTTTTGTTTTTAGTTTTGTCTCATGTCATTACAGTTCCTCCTAGGGGGACCTAGACATCTACCTTCTCTCCATAATATCCCAAGGACAAACCTAAGTACAACCAAATTTCACTGAGGGGGTCCTTGAGTTTGTTGGGCTCACTTCCAGAGCATCAGTGGAGGCTTACTGGCTGGAGCATGAGTGACCCCCAAAACAACCACTCTGGAAAATCCGTACCATACCCAGAAGACTGCTCCCCATAGCTGCATGGATGGAGCCTCTCTCAACTAATCTCCCCTAGCTTGTGTTCTCTAGTACTTTCCAAGACCCTGAGGTCATGTGCAGTGAGGCTGGGAGGAGTGGCTGAAAACTCGAGCAAATCCAGTGACCCAGCAGCCCACTGGGAGCTTTGGTGAACGGATGCCAATGGTCAACAAGCACTCAGTGTCTGTTCGGATGGGCTCTCTTACATGCAGGACCACAGCAGAGATGATGAAAATGGTAGTGTTTCCCTTGGAGAACATTCCATAAAGTATGGTATTCTATTGTTCCTCTCTTCTCCTTCTCTATCCTATTCATGGCATTCTATGAACTTCTCATGATTCATCCATGTTAATGCTGGTTTCTGTGTTTCATTCCTTCCTAATGCCAATCGGAATCACATATCCTATGGCTTACTGACCAGTTAGCAACTGATGAACATGTGAGCTGGTTCCCTTTTAGTATTATTATCACTGTTAAGGTATCAGTGCGATATCACTCTAGCCCACATCATGCAGGAATATTTCTAGAACAATAGCTCATGTGGTGATTTGAACGAGAATGGTCCCATAGGCGCATATGTTCAAATGCTTGGTCCCAAGTTGATAAGACTGTTTGGGAAGTTTTGGCATTGTTGGAAGAGATGCTTTGTCAGAGATGTGTTACTGGGAGTGGGCTTTAAGATTTCAAAACCCCAAGCCATTCCCAGTTAGCTTGCTCACTCTCTCTCTGTCTCTCTCTCTCTTTCTGTCTCTCTCTCTGTCTCTCTCTCTGAATCTCTCTGTCTCTGTTTCTGTCTCTCTGTCTCTCTGTCTCTCTCCCTCCCTCCCCCCGCCCCACTTTTAGATTAATTGTAAGCTCTCATTTATGTCCCCTTGCCATGCTCCCACCATGATGGTCACAGACTCACCTTCTAAAAACTGTAAACAAGCTCCCAAAGTAAATGCTTACTTTTTATAAATCGCCTTGGTCATGGTATCCTTTCACAGTAATGGAAAAGTAACCGAGACACTTCTCAAAGTGTCCCAGCATCAGATCACCTAGGAAAAGTGAAATTTCAACTCTCCCAGCCTTAAGTGGAAGAGGAGAGAGGGCTGGCAGTCTGGGTTTCATTGTGTGCTCTGGGGAGGTGTGCTAGTGATAGGCTGAGGGTTTAAAGCCACGCCCACAGCCTGGCCGGAAGTTAGCATTGCCGCAATTCATCGTCACCTACAAAGTTTCATGCTTGAGAACTACTCAACAGTTATGAAAAGAGTCACGCAAAAATGTCTCATTTTAAGTAAGTTAATGATTTAAGATTAGTTGCCACACATTGATGACTAACGTTTCCTCCAGAGAAACTGTAGACTTTTTAGCAAACGGCCAGTCGGAGAAGCGATACCTCCCTTCAACTTGCTGGTCTCAGGGATGCAAGAGATCCTCAAAACAGTGCAGTTTATTGCCGTTGCTTTGGGAGGGTAGGACCCCATTGCTAATAAAACTGCTCACTTTAATAATCACAGGACTTAGCGAAATCAGGCTGATACTGTCTTTAAGGCCCGAGGGCTAGCTCTCATAGTGTCAGAAGGCATTATGTAACCGACAGAAGAAAAAAAGCAATCAATAATCCTCTCAGGTGTAAATCATGAGAACTCCAATTACAATCATCCCAGCGAGGTGTCCCTAACAGTGCAGCAGTGGACCTAATATCTGTGGGTAACCAGCAGCTGTCTGATAGGTTGTAAGGCCCACTCAGTAGGAAGGAATTTATGCCTGGCACTGTACACATACCTGAGAACCAGTAGCTAGAGGGGTCATGCCTAGATCCTAGAGGACACCCTACTACGACCATTTTGCTGGCTTAATATAGTTCCCCACTGTCTTCTAACTTCTTGTCCTTATACTATAGATAGATAAGTACAGCTGTCATTCCTCATCAAAGAAACCTCGCTCTGCCGCAGATGGAGACTGATGGTTACACACAACTACTGCTGTCAGCACGCCCAGAGCAAGTGTCCACAAAGCACCCAGCCCAGATGGACCATCTATAGCAACGGCTACACCTAAGGCTCGGGACGCACTGCGGAAACAGAGGCAGAAAGACTGAGAGTCAGGACTGGGGACACTTAGTGAGATCATTGACTTCTGGATGTGGCATAATATAAAATCAAGGATCTTATTCCCTGTTTGTTTCTAGAAACCATATGTTTGCTTTTCACAGTTAACGTAGGTTGATTCTCTTGAGTTTCACCCTTTGCTATGGCACATGCCCCGTGTCTGTCCCTGGGTCTTTCTCTATTTCTTTGTCTCTTACAGAGTCCTCGCACCAACATCAAGATGCTGTGAACATTACATAAGCCTTGATTCCAAGGGCACCACACCCATGCTTTCTTCTTCAAAAGGTTCTTGGTTATCCTTGGGCCTTTACAGTGTCATAAATTTTTAAGTGAGGTGGGGGTCAAATTCCAGGTCCCAAATCTCCAACAAACATTTAGACTTCTTCACTGGAATTGAATTAGATTTGTAAATCAGTTTTTTTTGGGGGGGGGCCGGGAGAGGTATATTTTTCACACTAATGAATCTTTCTGTTCCTGGACATAACATACCCCCAGCCTATTTCTTTTGCCATTTAATTTCTCTCAGAGATGTCTTATGGTTTTCCATAAGTCTTACACATTTTTTTTTTACAGTGCCAGGGATTGAACCCAGAGCTTCAAGCATGATCAATACGTATTCTACCAGTGAAGAATAGCTGCTAGACCCATTTAGAAAGTTGTAATTAGCTGGTGAGTTTGATGCTATATAAACGATAGCCTTTTAAAATTCCCTTTCCTTCCAGGCATGGTGAGAGTCACCTGTAACCCCAGCAAAAGGGACACAGATTCAAGGCCAGACTGGATAGTGCAGTCAGACTTTACCCCAGAAAACAAAATGTTTTCTGGATTACGGAGCAGTAATTGGGTTTTGTGCATGGATATTGGAACCAAAAGTTCTCGTACTTTCAAAGCCACCATTGAAAACGAATCCTCAGCATTTAGGAAAAGAATGATTCAGAGGGCTCTGTTGTCTGGGAGAAGGATGGTTGGCGGGTGGGGGGGTCTGCCCTGGTTTATTAGTTGGCTCAGTGCCCACCTCAAAGGCATGGAAGGAGGAGTTTCACCTTTCTGCACCTCTGCAGGTGAGGAAAGAGTCAGAGGCACCATCTATAAAGCAGAGCACCGCCCTTCACCAGGTGCTTTGATGGTCGGCTTCCGAGTTCACCCAAAAAGCGCGGAGAAAAGAAACCTGTTATTCCAAAGTTTCCCGGGTATTTTGTTATAGCAGCAGGAATAGACCCACTAACGCAACCTTGCTAGCACTTTAGAACTTCTGACGATACACTGCCTTACTTGGACTTGCCTCCACGTACAGTCATACTGCCCGTGTGTGAGCATTTTATTTCTTCTCCCAATCTTTATATTCTGTGTTCAAGATATGCTGTATTTAATCTTTTAAAATATCTTTCAGATCAAGGATGTTATGTTCTATTCCCAATTCGTTCAAATGTTTCTTCAAAATTATAAATATACGTCTAACCAGAGAAAATAATTACATGACATCTTTCATTTATTTCTGTTAAGGTGGGGATACACATGCACTTTTTTTTTAAATGCATGCCACCAATTTGTGCTCCTAGGCATACACAGCTCAGTCTTGAGCTTAGACATTTCTGGACAGGATTTATTGATATTATTTGGTTTGGGACTGTAACGGCTTTGTTCAGAAGTTGACTCAATGTCTTCCTCTTTTGTGATAAGCTAGCAGGATAGCCTTAGTCTCAGGCTCCAGTGGACTGACAAACTGTGTTGGGAGCTCCCCGAGATCTTACAGAGGTAGTGTTGGCAGTGGGAGCAGAATGTGCTGGTGAAGGCATCTTTCAGGAAAGTTCTCCATATGTTTAACTTCTGTGGCAGTATGTGATCACTAAGATATTTTTCTTTTTTTCAATTTTTCTAGGAAATGATTATTTTTTATCAGATGTTCAAATTTGTTAGCACAAAGCTGTCTGTATTTGCACCATTTTGATGCTCACAGAATCTGTGTGTTGCCCCACCCCCACCCCTGCATCTCATTTCCATCCCCAAATTTGATTTTTACACTTCTGCTTAAAGTTCCTCTTGCCAATGTTTAACAATATGATTAGTCTTTTCAGAAAAACAGATTTGGACTGGAGAGATGGCTCAGCGGTTAAGAGCACTGACTGCTCTTCCAGAGGTCCTGAGTTCAGTTCCCAGCAACCACATGGTGGCTCACAACCATCTGTAATGGTGTCTGATGCCCTCTTCTGATGTGTCTGAAGACAGCTACAGGGTACTCATATACATAAAATAAATAAATAAATCTTTTAAAAAAGCAAGCTGAACAAGCCATATGAGACAAGGTAGAAAAGCAGACTTTATATATGTCGGGAATCTCAGAAAAGTGGACTTTAGACGTGTTGAAAATCTCTTCCTTTACTTATTCACATTTCATCAGTTTCTGCTTTTGATTCTTTTACTTTCTACAAGTCATTTACAAAAGTCATCTGCCACCTTCTTAGGCTAAATGATAACCACCACCACCCCAATATATGTCATATGTCTTAGGGATTATAGTGGTTTTGGGAATGGATCAGCAGTAAAAACACTGGCTGTGCCAGTATGAGGACCTGAGTTCAAATCCCCTGCTCCCACATAAACCTTGGACATGACTAAGCACGTCTGCAACCTGAGTGTGAGCAGATAGCTGGAGTTTGTTGGCAGCCAGTCTAACTCCAGGATTGGAAAGGTAGAGTGACCGACAGGACTCTGGAGGTCCTCTTCTAGCCTCTGCATGTATACATTTCCCACCTCCACCATACATATACAACACAGACACACAAATATATGTGTATATATACATACACACATATACATCTATATAATATAGACATATACACAGAGACACACATATAACACAGACACACACGTATACGACATAGACACGCTATGCCATAAGACACACACATATGCCACAAAGATACACACACATCACATACACACAGACACCTATACCATACAGGCACATAGACACACACACACTCACACAGATACACACAGAGAGACACACATACCACACATAAACACATAAACCACACATATACACATACATATACATACAGACACACATATATATCACACACACAAAGACACATATAAACCACACAGACACATGCACACAGAGATATATATACACACAGAGACATACATACAAAATTTTAAAGACAGAAACTGGAAATGAATTATGAATAATTTTCTAAGAGTCCTGTTAGCTGTCTCCCCACAGCCCTTGAATTTTGATGTATAGTCTTTTATTATTACTTAGTTCTAAATATTTTTCATTTTCCACTTTTGACATCGTCTTTCACCCACAGTGACTTGGGAAACAAATTGCTTAACGCTCAAGCATTGTTGGGGGTGGAGTCTTCTAGCTATGTTTTTATTTTTGACTTGTTGCTAAAGCGTGTTGTGCCTAGAGAACAGATTCTGCAAGATTTCAGTCCATGGAAACTTGTTGAGACTTGTCTTATGGCCAAACATATGGTCAATTTTTCTAAATATTTCATGTGGAATTAAAAGAATTGTGTTTCTGTCAAGGTTGGTGCAATGTTCTCTGTGCCGTAATTGGAGTTTGCAGACACTGTTTCCCAAACATTCCAAGTTCTTAGTATTTTCTTAGTCTTCCTGGTTCTGTTTGTTATCAATTATTGAAATGGGTTTATTAAATGTTCAACTACCTTTATGACAATCTATTTCTATTGTACTGGTTAGTTTTTTCCTTATACACTTTTGAAGCTATGTATAGCTGCATGCAACTTTAATTTTTTTTTATCTTTTATAAAGGTTATATTTTGAAGCTAGTATTGTTTTTTCATGTTTCTTTGTGTGTTTTAAATATATCAATGTTAACTTTCTTATACTTTAATTTTTATATAGCATTTTTATTCTATTTTTATTTTATTCTCTCTCTCTCTCTCTCTCTCTCTCTGTGTGTGTGTGTGTGTGTGTGTGTGTGTGTGTGTGCCCCATACATACATTCGGGGCACACATGCATATGTATGTGTGTGCATGTGGAGGCCTTAAGTTGATGTCAGAATCTTGGCTTTCTCTCCCACCTTATTCACTGAGGCAGGGTCCCTCAATAGAGCTCAGAGGTATAGCTGACTTCACTAGGCAGCTTGCTCTGGGATGCCCTGCCTGTCCCCTCCAAGGCCACTTACATGAGTTCTGAAATCCCAAATCCAGCCCCAACTCTTGCACAGCGAGTGTTTTTAAACCATGGGGCTGTCTCTTCAATCCAACCCACTTCTCTTTTTATTCTTTTTCTTTTCTTCAAATTTCTCTAGCTTTAACTTTAGGTGGTTAATTCAAAATAACTTGCTACATCTTTCTAATACTTCACGTTTATAATTAGAGATTGAGTGCCTTTATTCCCATGTAATTGGCCTATTTTTTCCTGCTCCATATTCAACATATTACTAACTAGGTAATGTATCTGGATACCAGACCATTTGTTTTATGTCCTAGAATTCCTATTCCTGGGTAATTTTATAGAAAAACTCATGGACAAATCTATGAGAGCGGGACACTGAGAATGTACGCCACAGTTTTGTGGCAAAACAAAACAAAACAAAAAATTGGGAGAGAACTGTGCGAGCCAAATTGGTTGTTTGTCTTGATGCTTCTATGAGTGTTCGCCTCGCACCGTGCTCTCAGGACTGGATGTCTTCACACAGAGATAGGCAGCAGGAACAGCTATGACAAATAACAGAGTAATCTAATTCTCATGCCCCTAGTAAGCGAAAGCTCTCAGCAAACCCCATGCTATCGACAGAAAAGGAGCAATTTTATCTCTGCCTGTTGCCATGTTGATGTCTGAACATGGTAATGACCTTCATGGACAGAATAACCACATGAAACGGACAAATGCTCCTTTTCCACAATCAGCCCGCTAATGGATGCCTGCTAACCCTGGCAGCTCGGTGCATTTTCCTTGACAGTCTTCTTGTGCTTTGTATATGAAATATTGAGTATTCTGAAGACATGCTCTTCTGCACCTCTTGGGAGCAGATGTTTATATTTGATTCCCAATGCTCTTCTCCGCGTCTTCTCACCTCACCCAGGTCTCCATCACCAGGGAATAAGTAAGTCAAATAAAGTAGGTGCAAGACAGGGCACACAGCCAACTGCTATAGGAAAGGAGAGAGGGTATCCCAACACTCATAGATATTTTCAAATACGATGTTGCATACAGATGTAACTTTTGTTACATTTTCAACATTGTTACATTAAAATAGGACCTTCCAAATTCTCATTTATCTCACCCCCACGGCAATTCTAGATAAGCTTTGTGAGGGTGAGGATTTTGTCTGTATCCCTGAAGTATGGAAGTATGCCCAGCATACTGAATGAATCCTCCTTTTACAAAACTGGAAAAGAGATATTGTACATTAAGGAAGTTACTTAAAGTTACCCAATGAGTAAAGGGCGGAGCTAAGACTCCAGTGTACACGCTGGCCCTTAAGCATACTGTCCCTTAGGCTGGCATCGCACTGTAACATTTGTGGCTATTAGAAACGCATAAATGAGATAGAGCCCCACTGGTTTCCAAAAATAATGTGTGTCCTAGAACAAAGATAATGCATGTTTGACCGAGTGTGTATGCAGCAGAAGGCAGAGGATCCAGGTGAGAAAAGCCCTCTAAGGAAGGATGCGTTTATCTTGGCCCCTGGTTCTTGGAGGATACAGTCAGGCCATCAGGCAGCGGGTGGGATGGAAAGTGGGCGGTAGGTGAAGGGTAATGAGATTCAATGATTTTCTTTTTAAAATCAGAACAGGTCGATCGAGGAACAACTCACTCATTTAAAGTGAACAAAGCGACTCCTATTTTAGTCATAGTTTTTTATTGAAAATTCATACAACACATTCTGATCATGGCTGCCCTTCCCTCATCTCCTCCCAGACCCTCCCTACCTCCCCACACATCCAACTCCAAGACTTTTCTCTCTGGTTAGAAACTAAACAGGCATGTGACAATAAACAAACGAGAATAAAAGCAAAAACAAAACAAAGCAGCACAAGAAACATACACACACCCACACACACACAAAAAAACACACACACACACAAAACACACACACAAAACACACAAAAAAACACACACACACAAAACACACATACATACACACACAAACACACACACAAAACACACACACACACAAAACACACACACACAAAAACACACACACAAAACACACACACACACAAAACACACACACACAAAAACACACACACAAAACACACACACAAAACACACACACACAAAACACACACACAAAACACACACACACAAACACACACACACAAAACACATACACACACCCACCCACACACAAAAAACCACACACACACATACACACACAAACACACACACACACAAAACACATACACACCTGCCCCCCCCCCCACACACACACAAATCCCCAACTCCTCAAAAGCCCAGACTTGGAAACCGTAATACACAAACAAAAGAGCAGTGAGATGAAAAGTGCCCAGACAGAGCAATGTGAGACAACAGGAAAACCTACAAAACGTCTGTGCTGGCCGTGTACTTTCGGGTGCGGTGCCTGCCCTTGAGTGTGGTTTATATGCCCAGTGAGACTCCATTGGAGAAAATTAATCCTTCCTTTGCAGACAGTTGTTACTTGAAGATAGCTTCTTGGCTGGGGAGTACAAGCTCGTGTCTACTTCCCTATTTCAGAGCTGGGAGCTGTGCAGGCCTTGTGCACGCTGCTATAGGCTCTGGGAGTTCATCAGCCCTGTTGTTGGCTGCCGTCCATCCTCTCTGGTTCTTAGAATCTTTCAGAGCCCTCTTCTGCATAGATCCCTGAACCCTGCGGGGATGGGTTTTAAAGGATTTATGTATGTATGTATGTATGTATGTATGTATGTATGTATGTATTATACATAAGTACACTGTAGCTGTCTTCAGACACACCAGAAGAGGGCATCGGATCCCATTACAGATGGCTATGAGCCACCATGTGGTTGCTGGGATTTGAACTCAGGACCTCTGGAAGAGCAGTCAGTGCTCTTAACTGCTGAGCCATCTCTCCAGCCTGCAGGGATGGGTTTGATGGAGACACCCCTATACATCATCCGGTTGGGGGTCTCTGCATTTGTTCCCGTTGCTGCATGAGGAAGGGTCTCTGGTGGTGACTGAGCAAGACACCCATCTGAGCCCCAGCCTGGTGTGGCCCCGACGCTCCCAGGTAGGTGATCTGTTTTAGTCATGTTTATTTACTGCATTTTTTTTTCTCTTGACACAGGATTTTACTATGTAGCCCAATATGGCCTGAGATTTAGACCAGGTTGGTCTCAAACTCATAGCGACCCTTCTGTCTTACCTGCTCATTACTGAGATTAAAGGCATGTACCACCATACATGGCCAATTTATTTTTAATTATTAGTTTATTGTTTTGTATGTGCATAGTTTTGTGGTTTTTTTTTTTTTTTTTTTGCCTGAACATGTATGTCTGTGCACCACGCGTGTGCCTGGTATCCTTGGACCCCTTGAAACTGGAGTTCCAGTGGATTGTGAGCCTCCACGTAGGTGCTGGGAATCAAATGCTGCAGGTCCTCCAGAAGAACAGCCGGTACCCTTAACCACTAAGCCACCTCTCCAGCCCCTATTTATTTCTTTTTAAGACAAGATTTCACTATATAGTCCAGACTGGTCTCCATCTCGAGCTCCTCCTTCAGCCTCCTGAGTGCTTAGACTATGAGTGTATGCTAGGCTACCAAGGCTGGGGATGTTTTATTATTTTTTTTTTTTTTGGTTCTTTTTTTCAGAGCTGGGGACTGAACCCAGGGCCTTGCGCTTCCTAGGTAAGCGCTCTACCACTGAGCTAAATCCCCAGCCCCCCCCCCCCGCTTTTTTTTTTTAATATTTTTTCATCTTTTTTATTTTTATTTATTTATTTATTTTTGGTTCTTTTTTTTTTTTTTTTTCGGAGCTGGGGACCGAACCCAGGGCCTTGTGCTTCCTAGGCAAGCGCTCTACCGCTGAGCTAAATCCCCAACCCCTGGCTGGGGACGTTTTAAATGCATATCCACAGGGTTGTACAGTCAGAGTAAAAATCAACTCCTGTATCCTCTCTGAAAGAAGCCCTGTGCCAGTCAGCCTTTCCTCCTCATGGTCTCCAATTCCTTCATTATTAAGGTGACCACTACCCGGCTTTCTGTCGAGCCACAGAACCCAACAGCAGGTATTCCCTTGTGTTGGGCTGTTTCGGTTTAGCACGCTGTCAGGGCTCACTCTTGGTATAGCTTATTTCTTTCATTGCAAGAGGATATTCATTTTGGGGATACACCACACTCTGTCTTCCCATCCACCAGTAGAAGGACATCTGGAGGGCTAACTCTTCTTGACCACTGTGAGTAACACTGCTGGGAGATGGCGTGCACAGCTTCTGTGCAGACATTTGTTTTCGATCCCTGTGGGGAGATGTATATGACTGCTGGCTCCCGTGTGGGTATTTTTTTATTTTATTTTATTCTTTTTGAGGAGCTGTTTTCCAAAACACCTAGGCCATTTTACATTTAGCAGTAAAGAATGATTCCAATATCTTCACCTTTCCTTATGATCTGTCATTTTGACTGTAGCTCTCTGAGAAGCTGTGACAGCGGCCTCTTACTGTGGTTTTGATACTTCTCTGATGGGTAATGATGGTGGTATCTTTTTCCTCCTCCTCCTCCTTTTCTTCCTCCTTCTCCTTTTCCTCCTCTTCCTCCTCTTCCTCTTTTTCTTCCTCCTCCTCTTCCTTCTTTTCCTTCTTTTCTTCCTCTTCCTCCTCCTCCTCTTCTTCCTCCTCTTCCTCCTCCTCCTCCTCTTCTTTTTCTTGTCTTTCTGAAGATGAGTATATTTGAGAAGGGGTATGCGTGCCCTGGTATGGTCAGAGCTGGATGGTGCTGGACATACTTGAGGCTTGGTTGTTGATTGCTGCAGGAGCCGTCTCCAAGCAGGAAAGAGAGAGCCTATGACCTGAGCCTCACACCAAAGGCATGGTTCTGATTAGGAGAAAGAGAGACTGGAGAGATGGTTAAGAGCACTGGCTGCTTTCCCAGCGCACTGTGGTTCAATTCCCTGCACCCACACTGAGGCCCACAACCATCTCTAACTATGGTTCCAGGGCTTTAGATGCCATCTTCTGGCCTCCATGGGTACTGCATATGTGTGATTCACAAACATACTTGCAGACAAAACACTCATCCACATAAAATAAAAATAAATATTTGAGCAAGCCATTAGAATGAAGAAGGGGAGAGTGGCAGAGTGCAGACAGGACAGTGGGTGGTGATGGGAGGAAGAAGCATTCCTACCTCAAAGCTACTGTTTCCTCCAGGAAGCAGGAAGTGGGAAGCAAGCTCACAAGCTAAAAGGGGGGCTTGTGACAAAATACCTGAGAAAGACAACTTAAAGGAAAAAGGCTTGATTTAGCCATGGGTTTTACGGTTTTAGTCTACAGTGAACTGACTCCATTGCTTCTGGGCCTGTGTGAGGCAGAGGTCATGGCAGGAAGTAGATGGTAGAGCACAGGGCTTACCTCACAGCAGACAGGAGGCAAAGAAAGCAAGATGAGAAACCAGAGGCAAGGTTTCTGAAGCACACCATATGACCCACTGATCTCACTTGCATAACCTATCCAGCCACGAACTAATCCATACCTGGATTAATCACTAGCAAAATTAGCTCTCAGATGAGCCTCCCTCCTCTCAACGGTGTCACTAGTTGGGATCCAAGCCCTTAATGTGTAAACCTTGGATTCTGAGGGGTGACAGGAGATGGAAAAGCACTTCACACTCGAACCACAGTAGGTACTAAGGCAGAAAGTGCTGAAATCTGGATATGAGGACTGGAAAATAGGAGCTAGCTACCCATCTAGAGGAGGAACTAGGAGCGAAAGGCAGCACTGGACAGCCCAGTTAGGCTTCCGAATACTAAATGCAGAGACAGCCTGGCATAAAGTCTCTAGAAATATAGCACTGGGCACGGAGGAGAAAAGCTCTGTGGTCTTCATTCTGTAGTGCGTAGCATCAGATCCATAACAAAATTGCAAAGAAGACGGGTGGGTCACACACACCTCTGCCCTACACATGCACAGTTGTCCCCCATAGAGTGGCCTACTTGCATCGCCGACATCTCTGTCACTCAAAGCCTATAGTCTACATTAGGGTTCACATTCTATGGGACTTGACAAATATATTATAAAATATGTCCAGTTATGAATCATACAAAATACTTTCACTGCCGTATTTTCCCCTGCCTCCCTCGAACCCTTGGCAACCGCTAATCCCTTTACTGTCTCTGCTACTGTGTCTTTCCCAGAGTGTCAATGAGTTAGAAGTAGACAGCGTGTAGCCTTTTCACACTGGCTTCCTTCATTGGCAGTCCTTTCACGTCTTTGCATAGCCTCCCGGGATCTCTGAAAGGGAAATTTCAGAGCTGGTGCTGTTCTCAGTGATGACAAGGTCTAAGCTCACACTGAGCCAAAGTGAAAGGAAAGGTTGGGGACGAGCAGATAGAAGGGCACAGAAGCCAGGATGTTGGCTGAGTCATTCTCAGGGTCCCCACCTGATTTGACCAGCCCACTGCCAATCACCTTGGCCAACTATAATCCTCTCCCCCACAGGCAACAAGAACTCAAAAGAACTGCGGTGTCCTTTACTAGAGTCTTGAGAAGGGAAGCCCAGGCTTCGTTCAGTGATATCAAGGCTCTATATGGTCTGTATGTAAATTCACCATCAGATGTGAGGACGTTGGCTAGCCTTGTCCTCAATGACATGCTGGGAGTCAGAAACACTGGCCTATGCCAAGGATACCAGTGTGTTTTCTAGGTCCTCCTCTATACTAAGTTACCTTGTCATGTAACCAAGCACCGACCAGAAGCAACTTAAGGGAGGATAGGCTTACTTTAGGTCCTAGTTGAAGACACAGTCATCATGGTAGTGTGGACAGCTGTGTTGGTAGAAGCAGGAGTTTGTGGTGTGACTTGCCATCTTGAGGCTGCAGGCAGAAGTGAGGGCTTTGGCAGGAAGTAAGGCCAGGCTGAAGTCCTCACAGGCCCACCTCCAGTGGCTGCCTCTGTCAGCCATGCCTCTGGCACCAAAACCCCACAACCTCCCTCGTCAGTGTCACTAACTGGGGATCATAAGCCTGTGGGGACATTTCATGTCCAGCCGAGTCTACCTTTGAGACTGAGGTCCATGGTCTTTTTGTTGTGGTGGGTCTTACAACACAGGTAACCTCGTCTTTGGGTGAAAATGTTTAAATGTCCACATTCTGATATTTTTCACAATGGGGGACTAAGGGAAGGGCCTGTTCTCATCTGAGCAATGGGGGCAAAGACAGCATCGTGGTCAAGGGGCTATGTTGTGGAGCCTCTAGTAGCTGGAGGCAGAGGTTAGCCCATGTGACTGTTTCAATGGGCGGGGCTCTGGGGGAGAGGCTGGGAGTGGTGGAGGGTATCTCAAGAATATATGGGAGTGAAATGTGAGTCTGGGAGAGAGGCACAGGCTTCCTGCCATTAAAGGAGGTTAGGATAGGTCTGCGAGGTGTTAACCGGAGATGTGACAGCTTTGTAAGACAGATGCCAGGGAGCACTTGCACACATGCCCTCTCTAGGATACTTGTTTGTGGCCTTGTCCCCAAAGGCTGCTTTTGAAGTCCAGTTGCAGATTTCTAGTAGACAATGGGCATCGGGGAAAGGCCCTTCACCCTTCTAGATGGTTTACCTTAGACAGGGATGTGTGCCCTGCTCTGGACATTCTGTCTTCTGTGATTGTCCCTGAATGCTACACACAGAAGGAGCAAGCTGCATGGACTCTTGGTGTGTGAACACCTAGACACGTGAAGACAGATGAGGCTGAGGCCTGGCTCTTTAAGAACCTGGTGAAGGTGCTCCTGAGTGTGGGTGCTTTGTGGAAGCCCTAGGCATGTGAGGCCCTGCCTGTGGCAACACCAGAATGCGTGAAGGACCTGAACGACCGAACACCAGGGGTCCTTTTCTAGGTGACATTTGGTCCAGTCAAGGTGACAATCAGGATTAAGCCCAGCAGGCGAGGAGCGGTTTTGGGGGTTCCTGGGTATGGAGGATGCAAACATGAAGGCTTCCGGGCATATGAATAAAAACTAGGGTGACTTAGGACCTGGGCCTGAGAGGACCTGGGTGTGTAACACTTCACTGTGGGAAGACCTGAGTGTAAGGGCATGAGCTAAGGGAGCACCAAAGTGTGTGTGTGCTGGGGGGCGGCTATTATGGGAGAACCAGGCCATGTAATAGCCAAGATGTGTTAAGGCCTCAGCTTTGAGATGGCCCAGATCTGTGAGGACTTGGGCATACGAAAAGCTGAGCATGCAGGACCTTGGTATTTATAAGGACTGGGGCACTGAGTACTAGAGTATGTGAGAACATCTGCCAGTGAGGACCCCCAGGATATAGGCTCTAAGCCTGCCTGCTACCTGTGGCTAGTCACTCCTGCCCACCCATGGGCCAAGGATCTGAACAGAATGACTGGCAGAAAGACTGTAATGAGAGGGCAGGACCAGGACCAAGAAGCTTTGTCTGCCTCCCACCGTAAAACATCACACAGCACTTTGAACGAAGTTTATGGCTTTGGCGGAGCTCCAATCTCCTGAGGGCTCAGACTGTAAATTCTTAAGAAGATCCTAGACCTCACTGCCTGAGCCTTGCCACCCTTTGTGGAAAGCACGGACGGGAAGATAGGTCACACTGTGGGCGCTTCCCCCACTCCCGTCCCCCATCCCCCATAGGTCTACCAAGAGGGAAGACAAACAGCCTGTGCAACACGGATGGAGGACGAGGCCCCCGGGGGTGGCTGAGGGACCTGTGACAAATTGCTAAGTGAGAACATATACAGGGAAGAGGCAGGAAAGACCCTAATCCACAGAGCACCGGAGGAGGCCAGGTCTGTTTTTAGCTTTGGCTGGTGGGGCTTCTCCTTCCTCCCCTCCTACTCTTGGCTGAATCACTCAGCAGCTGGGCCCCGGGGCCCGGGGTGGGGGGTGGGGGGGGCGAAGTCGGGGGTACCTTCCTGTACCCTCCACCAACTCCATCTATGCACAGGCGCCCCTGTGGTTCCCACACCCTGCTGTCCACCACGCTGCTAGTGGGTGTGAGGCCATTCGGGGGAAAATACCCGCTAAAAGCAGAGTGGAGAGAAAGGGAAACATTGAATATTAACGTAGCAGGGAGAAGTCTGCATAAATCTGCATGGCTAATGCAGAGAAGAAGCCCTGAGAAGCCCAGGGGCCTCTGGACCTCAAACCATGAGAAACTGTGAACTTGTGGCCAGGGTTACACAGCCAGCGAGTGATGCTGTCATTTTGCAGTCAGAGGGACTGGGCCAGAGTGAGGGGGCAACAGAGGCAGCCCCGGCTCCTGTGAGAGATAATGAGGTCATTTCTGGCCAATCAGAATGGAGGGCGGAATCCCAGATGATGTTGGGGATTTTAAAGGACTCCAGGGACTCCCTAGTGCCACGTTTCTGTCCCTGGGTTGAGAGAACTGTGGAGCTAGCCAGCCGGCCTGAGGCCAGTGCTTATGCTTCTTGATTTTTCTTTGTGCTGTTTACAGAGATGGCCTGTGTTTGGAAAGGTGTCCCCAAGGAGGCTGGCAGCTGCCTCTGAGAAGCAGCTTTCTGTCCCTATAGGCCTCTTCCCATCCCACCCTCAAAAGCAAGGCTTCTTCCCTTAGCAGGTGTCCTCTCTGCACAACCTTGTTTTCTCTTCACAAAATGCTGACTCACAGGTGGACAGAAGTCGTCATCCATAAAGAACCCCATCTCCTTGACAGGTGGCCAGCCAGCTCCAGCATCAGTACCTCTGCAGTGGGGATCTCCATACCCCATCATAGCACGGAGCTCAGTACCCACTCAGAATCAGTACCTCCTCCAGCACGGAGCTCAGTACCTACACAGCATGGAACTCAGTATCCACACACAGTATGGAGCTCAGTACCCCACACAGCATGGAGCTCAGTACCCACACACAGCATGGAGCTCAGTACCCACACACAGCATGAAGTTCAGTACCCTACTCAGTATAAAGCTCAATACCCACACATAACATGGAGCTCAGTACCCACACACAGCATGGAGCTCAGAACCCACACAGCATGGAGCTCAGTACCCACACAGCATGGAGCTCAGTACCCACACAGCATGGAGCTCAGTACCCACACAGCATGGAGCTCAGTACCCTCACACAGCGTCTGTTACCTCCTCCAGCATGGAACTCAGTATCTACACACAGTATGGAGCTCAGTACCCACACACAACATGGAGCTCAGTACCCACACACAACATGGAGCTCAGTACCCACACACAACATGGAACTCAGTACCCCCACTAGCATGGAGCTCAGTACCCACACAGCATAGAGCTCAGTACCCCCACAAACATGGAGCTCAGTGCTCTCTAATCAGAACAGCTTGGATATTTAGCAAGTCTTTTCTGCCTGTCTTCCTTTCTCCTTTCTTCCCTCTCTCCTTTCCCTCTCTCCCTTTCTTCCTCTCCTATTTTCTCTTTCCCCATCCCCCCTCCTCCCTCCTCATTGCCCCTCCCTTCCTCAAAGCCCTCTTCCTTCTCCTCCTCCTCTCTCTTGCAATAGGGACTATTCTAAATTCCCAGTGAGTTTTCTGGTTGTGTTTGTTTGTTTGTTTTCTTGAAATAGCTTCGGGTCCTCCAGCCTTATCTCTGGAGAATGATTTCTTGTCTTCCCATTTGCCGGGAATAGATGCTCTGAATATGCCTTCATTTTTCACACAGTTATTTTGGTGTTTATTCATTCATAGCTCCAACGTACTCCAAAAGAGACTCAAAGGGGTTTGCAAATTATACAGCAATACTATAAAAAGTAATGGGAAAAATATTAATGAAGAAAAGAAAAGGCAGGAAATGTGAGCCACAGTAAGGATACTGCACGAACATATTCCTGTCAGTTTGAACTTGGTTAGGGGTAGACACCTAACTTGTCTGGTGAATTCCCTAGCAGCAAAGGCAAAAAGAGAAAGTTGGACAGCTTTGCAGCCACTCTCCATAAGAACAAATAGAAAAATACAGCTGTTTCTAAGACATGGAAATGACAGAAAAATATCCCTGGGTTCACCCAGAGAAGAATGCATCCAGTACTCTTCTCACGATAAATTCAACAACCCATTTTCTCAAGCAATTCACCTCCCATCGTAACCCCAAAGCACAACTTCAATAAAAGTATGTACTCTGGTGTGTTAATGGGCCTCTTAACACACCGCAATGAAGTATTTCAGATTCCCCCTGACTGTAGAAAATGACAGTGAGGTGCTTCTGCCCAGGCTGCCCCTCCAATCAGCATGGCTCTGTGGCATTAGCTTTTCAGTGATGTGCTAAATCTTGTAGCAGGCTCCTCAAGCCCACTGCTGCTCTGACAGGAACTGAATCTAAGCCAGTTCCTCTTCATCTTTTACTTGGCCAATTGATTTTTTCTTTAAAACCTAAGTGCAGAACTGGATTTTATTTATCACCACAATTCCATTTCGTTAACTTTGCTCCTCACCAGCTGATGCTAATCCTGGACTTACATCACATCCACCCATGTACCGTATTTCCTCAAATAGAAGACTCTCTTCATTGCAAGGTGTGCCATTTACAAATCACCGCTGAGAAGAAAGAATGTTGTTAATTACAATAACAAACCATGGGTGACTTTGGATGAGAAATGTCCCCCCATAGGCTCCCATATTTGCACACTCAGCCCCCAGTTGGTGGCAATCTTTGGAGAGGCTGTAAAGTCCTTGGGCGATGGCAATGACCTGGAAGAGGTTTGCCACTGGAGGTAGGTTTTGAAGTTTAATAGCCCTGTTACACTTCAATTCACTCTATGATCCATGTTTGCTGTTGAAGATGTGACCACTCAGCTTCCTGCTCCATTGCCCTGTCCCCACACGCCATTATGGATGCTCCCTCTGCAACCATAAGTCCCAATAAACTTTTCCTTCTTGAGTTGCTTTGTATCATGGTGTTTATCACAGCGACAGAGAAGTACCCGACATGGTGTTACGTGCACTGTTTTGGGATTCATTTAGTTTTAGGGATAAAGATGAGCTTGAAACCGGATGTGGTAGCTCATGCCTACAATCCCAAACTGAGACAGGAGGATCACTGAGAGTTCAAAGCTAATCTGGGCTTCCTAGCGAGCTCCAGGCTAATCTGGCCTATTTGACTAAACTTTGTTTTAAAACATCCAAATCAAGGACTGAAGGGGAAGCTCCGTGGTTAAGGAAGCTGCTTCTCCAAAGGATCTGATTTCTGTTCCCACCACCTACAGCACAGCTTGCCTAGAACTCCAGCTCCAGGGGATCTGAGACAAACCCTCTTCTGATCTCTGCAGCCACCCGTGTACACTCACATACACACATTCTGGTTTGCTGATGGACCTCATAATACACACACATAGAAATACAGTAAGTACAAAAAAGAATCCAAATCAAAGCAAAAAAGAAATTACATCTCAGAACCAATGAAACCTGATGTCTCGCAATCTCCACATCCTGTCGTTTTAATTTGATGACCTTAGCTTTCCTCAGTTTTAGAAATTAAAAACAACAATAACAACAACAACAACAACCATGTGGCCATCAGGAAAACAAAGAACTAGCAGAGCCAGGGTGAGACCCCCGGTTCCTTATTCAAGTATATGTCTGGCTACCCAACAGACGAATGCTAATTTAGCCGTGAATGTACAGCTGCCTCAGGATACATGAGTCCCAGCCTCTTTAACCCCAATCGTAAAGTCACACATTCATCTGAACCCATACTCTCTGGGCCTAATTATTTGGGACCTTTGGACTCCACTAAGCTGAACCATCATTGACAAGAGAATCGAAGGCTCAGCTAGGAAAGGGGCGAGGGGCAGGGGGCAATCACACAGAGCAGGGGAAATATTGGAGCCTGGCACCAGAGGGAAGTAATTTTGTCACAGGGGAGAAGAGCACAGGGAGTCCCAGTGCCTGAAGGGTGGAGGTCCATGCACGATCAGAAAAAGACTTCAAGGTTTCCCTCAGAAAAAGCAAGCTGCCACATCAAAGATGCCAGGAGTTTAGTCCTCAGGGAAAGGGAGAAAGCAAGGCGAAACCAGACTTCTGAGCATGTGTGGGCCCAGGGCAGCTCCACGCCCAGATTGCACCAGTGCAGGGGCCCCTGCCTAGAACTCCTAGGGTGTGGAACCCCTCAGCCTGCAGGGAGAACTGTCCCAGATCAAGAGCTAGGTTCCATAGCTGTTAAATTTCTTAGCATAGAGAGGTGGAAGGCACAAACAGACCGGACTGTTCTCTAACCACTGGACTGTTTATTTCAAAACAGCAAAGGACGGACACTCTCCTGTGGAAGAGGGGGTGCCTATGTGGGGAATGATTGCCGGTGACTCTTTATGGGGTGGAGTAAGTGTATTGTTTGCCTCCAGAATTGTGTCCAAGGCATTCTACCAACAGCTGCAGCCTTGCCCGCTCCCCTACCGCCAACCTGATATGGTCATTTGTGACAGTTCTTGACTCTGGAGAGGGCAAATCCTATATCGGATCCTGAGTCAAACATGATGGGAGCCATCACACAGCTCAGGTGAAGGGTGAGCTTCCTTATGACCGATGATGTGGGATAATTTGACCCACCTTGTTGGTAAGTATAATAGGCCATCCATAAAGGCAAAGGTCTCAAGCCCAAATCACCTCTGAGGGTCCACCTTCCAACCCTGTTGCAATAGGGAAGAAGTTTCTAAAACCCAGACTTGAGGAGAGTGCTGGTTTGAATTAAAATGGCCCCCATAGCTCCATAAGGAGTGGTATTATTAGGTGTGGCCTTCTTGGAGTGAGTGTGGTTTTGTTGGAGGATGCACACCACTGGGGATGGGCTTTGAGGTCTCAGAAACTCAAGCCAGGCCTAGTGGCTCACTGTATCTATCTGCTGCCTAAGGATCCTGATGTAGAACTCTCAGCTACCTCTCGAGCACCATGTCTGTCTGCGTGACGCCATGCTCCCATTGTGATGATAATGGACTAAACCTCTGAACTGTAAGCCAGCTCCAGTTAAATGTTTTCCTTTATAAGAGTTGCCTTGGTCTTGGTGTCTCCTCACAGCAATAGAACCCCTAATGAAGACTGGCAGCCACATTAATCCCATCATAGATTCTGTTCCCAGAGTTCCCTTGGGATGCAGAGCTAGGTGACAGACAGGAGCTGTGGGAGCTTCCTCCCCTAGGGCAGAGGTCACTCAGGCCAGGAAAAGCTGGATTGATCAGTCAGGACCTATGGAGGACTGACGTGTCGAGAAGGTAGGAAGAGCACAGGAGACAGAGCCTGGGCATGTAGTCATGGCCAACTCTGCCATCCCCTTCTATAGAGTAGAGAGCACAAAGGAACCTTTACTCATGGAATCCCAGTGGGGACAGGGAGCTGGCCTCAGAAGCCGGTGCAGAAAGGCTGAGGGGTACCAACAGGGAATCCACACAGTTCTGAGGGGCTGGAGAAGAGGCCGAAGGAATATAACTTCAACTTCACAGGCTGTGACACCCTCTGCTAGCTCCCTTGACCTCATTCGAGTGTGTGTGTGTGTGTGTGTGTGTGTGTGTGTGTGTGAGACACACAGATACGTAAATAAAAACAAAGTAAATATTTAAAAGAAGACACTTTAGAAGGCAGTGATGATCACAGTGCCTGCTTTATAAAAAGACTCAATGAATAATGATAAAAAATAAATGCAGTGTCTAACAAGACAAGTGTGGGGTAAATTCAATCTGATTTAAGGGTTGCCAGGGCTGGAAGTTTTGCCTCCCTAAAATCCTGCTAAAACATAATCCCTACCCAGTTCAGAGATGGAGGCCTGTGGGAGACAACCAGATCATAAGGGTTCTGCCCTCACACCCTTCAGGCAGAGTCGAGTGTCTCTCCTTTCCACCGTGTGCCGCACTTTTGAAGGGGACCACCACTGTAGGTGTGGAACTCCATTACCTAAGCGACAATTGTCTGTTTTTATAAGCCGCGTGCATTCTATGATCTTGTTCCCTTGCCCTGTATTAGTCAGTTTGGGCTACTGTAACAAAGTACCTCAGTGTGGCTAAATTGCAAACACGAGACTTTATTGCTTGTAGTTGTTGGGGGCTGAGAAGCCTAAGAACAATTTGCCAGCAGATTCGGTGTCCAGAGAGATCTAGCTTGCTGTGGCCTTCAACGATGGAACTATCTGACTATGCCCTCAGAAGGTAGAAGGGAAGGGAAAATCAGCTTCTTTAATAAAATTAATCCCGCTCATAATCTGCCCTTGTAGTTTAGTCCCCTTCCCAAAGGCCACGCCCCTTACCAGCATTCTCTTGATGGTCAGTTTCCAATATACGAACTGGAGTGGATGCGGCAGGGGGCAGGCATTCTGGCCGTAAATGAAGCCAGGGTGGGCTGAGATAGAGAACAAGACGCACCTAGGTGTCTGGGTGTTGCTCAGTAGGAAAGCGCTTGCCCAGGGTGCGCAAACAAGGCACTGAGTTCAAGCCAAGGTAACACAAGAAGAAAATAAGGAATCAAAGATGTTCGTTGCTGTAACCCCAAAGCTGCTTCTATGGCAGTGCAGCACCCCCATTCTTTTCTGTGAAACCGCCCTGCTGTTCTCATCTGTCTCTCCAAGGTCTCCCTGAAATCTGTGTCCGGAGGCCTGATTAACATTTACTTGAGAGCAAACAAAAAGAGTGCTTTCAAAGTCAAGTCCCCAAGTGCTTCAAGGCTAATCATGCACCAAACCATGTGGCAACCCAAGAGCAGACAGGGCTGCCGTCCACAAGACCTTTCAGTTAGGTAGACTTCTCTCATGTTTGCACCCTTAATGGAGCTATGAATTATCTTTGTTTACTAGGATTAAGACATGATCTCATCACAGTGGTTTAGAATAGCAATTGTCAATATGGGTCTACTCCCACTGGCTCTGAGTATAAAACCTTAAGATAGCCAAATTTAGGCCAAGGGCAGTTTGGCTGTGAGTGAAGCAAGGTGCCCAGGGGTGTGTGGAAGGACTTTATTATTTCCATCCAGGCTGATGTTCTGTGGGTAATCCCTAGAATTGACAGTGCCCCCGTTCCTTTTTTTTTTCTTTTTTTCGGAGCTGGGGACCGAACCCAGGGCCTTGCGCTTGCTAGGCAAGCGCTCTACCACTGAGCTAAATCCCCAACCCCGTGCCCCCATTCCTAAAGAAGTCTCTCACCAACACCCCAGCCTTCGGGTCTCATCTTTTCACTTTAAAAGATATAAGATACAGGGCTTGATGAAATTGTGAATTTAGATACAACTTTGTAATTTTTCTTAAAGATTTATTTTAATTGTGTGTGTGTGTGTGTGTGTGTGTGTGTGTGTGTGTGTGTGTGTGGTGTGTATGGGTTTATGCACATCAATGCAGTACCCACAAAGGCCAGAAGAGGGCATCAGGTCCCCACTGGAGCCAGAATTACAGGCGCTTGTGAGCTGCCCGAGGCAGGTGCTGGGAACTGAACTCAGATCCCCTATAAGAGCAGTGTCTGGCCGTAACTGGGAGCCATCTCTCCGACCCCATAGACACAAGCCTGAGCAAGCAGGGATCTGAGGAACCATGTGAAGTCCTCCGATCACACGATAAGCCAGAAACTCGCTAAGCTTTCTCTCTGCAGAACCATCCTTAGACTGAGAATTGTCCTGGGTCTTCCTCATCTATTGCCAGTTGTTCTTGTCTGAGAGGTTAGGCAGGGCTCTCAGCACTGTGAGCTCTTCGAAAGGACTTCCCAAAGAGACATGACCCAGCCAGCGGGCATAGTAGCCATGAGGATGCACTGCACTTCCCGAGGCTGGGCACCGCAGGAGACAAGCAGGAAGGCAGGAATGAATGACTGCAGCCAAAGCTACATTGTCAGGCATGGTGCTAAGAGACCTGTGTTCAGTCCCTCACCCTAGCCTCCTCTCCTCCTCACCATTTTGAAATAGCAATCCTTTAATGAATGAGAGAACAGTGATTTTTTTTTTTAAGAAGGAAAATACAAAGCCTATTAGTGACATTATCCCCTCAAGCAGACTAGCTTAGCATGGACCAGACTATACACCATTAGGAGGACAAGTCAAGGCCATTGACCTTCAGTACGTCCATGGGTGCTACATCCATCTTTGTATTTGCTACGATAGTTACTTGTGCACTGTGTGTGTTTTGGTAAAATGTCCCTTATCCCCAGCTCACATATTTGAGTGTTTAGTCACCCTGGGAGTGGAACTCTTGGAAAAGATTAGAAGGTTCAGGTTGTGTGGCCTTGTTGGAGGAGGTGTGGCCTTGTTGGAGAAGGTATGGCCTTGTTGGAGGAGGTGTGGCCTTGTTGGAGGAGGTGTGGCCTTATTGGAGGAGGTGTGGCCTTATTGGAGGAGCTGTGGCCTTGTTGGAGGAGGTGTGGCCTTGTTGGAGGAGGTGTGGCCTTGTTGGAGGAGGTGTGGCCTTGTTGGAGGAGGTGTGGCCTTGTTGGAGGAGGTGTGGCCTTGTTGGAGGAGGTGTGGCCTTGTTGGAGGAGGTGTGGCCTTGTTGGAGGAGGTGTGGCCTTGTTGGAGGAGGTGTGGCCTTGTTAGAGGAGCTGTGGCCTTGTTGGAGGAGGTGTGGCCTTGTTGGAGGAGGTGTGGTCTTGTTGAGGAAGTGTGTTTCTAGGATTGGGCTTTGGGGGTTTCAAAACCCCATACCAGGTCAAGGCAGTCTTCATTGATCTTTGTCGCCCTGCTGCATGTGATCAGATGTAGCTCTCAGCCACTGCTCCAGCTCCATGTGTACCACCGTGCTCCCTGCCAATATGATAATGGACTAAACCTCTGAAAATGTAAGCAAACCCCGATAAGAGTTGCCATGCCATGCTGTCTCTCCACAGCCATAGAAATGAGAAGGCATGGATTTAATGAGGTATGGGCCAGTCTGCCCTTGGAGAAAGGTTAGGACCTCAGACTTGAGAGCTGAGGTCTTGATTACTTCTCAGGGATCCATCTCCACCCAGTAGCCCCTCCAGCTGCAGAGCAAACTTCAGAGAAATTTGAGGATGCCCTGGATGAGGGAGAGGTCCTGAAAAACATTGCCTGAGACATGAGCCACAGGCCACACAAAGGACAAATAAAAACGTGGCAGGTGTGGGAAGGAGGAGCACAGGAAAGGTGTGCAGCTTCCCCCCAGAGAGCCACACAGTATGACCACTTCTGTTTGGGGTGATGCAAGATTCTGCTTTCCCGGCTTGGGACAGCATGTGACATCAGAGAGGCATCAGCAATGCAGTGACTGGTACAGGCCAGCTTGGGAAAGCTTTGCGTATTACCAACACAGGGGCTGAGCGATCTGTGGTATTAAAGTGAACATGCCTTTGTTCTGCAGACACTGGGGGGCTGAATTACATGGGATAATAAGGGAAATCGGCATCAAAGGACTTAAACAAAGCACAGTAGAATGAATGGAAAGTGGTAGAAAGAACATTTTTACTGTCTTCAGCCTCATTAATGCATAGGAATGTACACTGAAAAAGTTACCGTAGCTTAATCTGCCAAAGCATCAGGCATTTTCATCAGGTTATACTAACTATAAAAATATGACCTTTCATATATATATATATATGTATATATATATATGATATTGATCGTATTTACTTATCCATGTTTCTCGTACTATCTTCCCTCACCCTTCCTAGTAGTCTCCTCCTCTTACTTGTTCCTCTTTGGATTCCACACTTGAAAAAAAAACCACGCAGTTCTTCTTTTTCTGATTCTGGCTTACTCCACTTAGCATGCAATCTCTATTTAGTCTCATCTATTTTCCTGCATGATTTGTTCTCTTTTCCTGACTGAACAGTACTCCATCATAGCTGCACACCACATGTTTTATTTCTTCATCTGATGGGTGTCTGGACCAGTTTCACGATTTTACAGTTGTGAGTAAACCACATCAAACACAAGTGTGGAAATCGCCCCTGCCGTTGGGTAGCCTCTGCTTTCTCCTGTTCCTCCTGCCGCCTTTCTGGCCAGGCCTCCACACGCAGAGATGCCCTTGAACTTCGATTCTCTCTCCTGCACCTCCTAAGTGCTAGGATTGCGGGCGGGTGCCGTTATGCCCACCTGATGAGGTATTCGGGACTGAGTCGAGGCTTCCACGCACACTGGCCAAACACTGTACTGACTGAGATACAGCCCTGTTGTCACGGCCGAGTTCTGCTTCTTACCCTTTCGGGAACTTACTGGTGATCATACGGCAGGCTGACTTACAGTTTGGGGATTCATGCTGGTCTCCATGAAGACTGCATCAGTTTACATCCCCGCCCTCACTGTGTAGGACCCCTCCTCCTCCACATTTTCCCAGCATCTGCTCTCTCGATGGTGTCCATTCTGACTGGGGTGAGACAGAATTTCATTGCAATTTTGATTTTCATTTCCTTCATGATTAAAAATATTGAACAACAACAAAATAAAAGAGGCTCAGCAGGTTGTATTTATATATATATTTGTATATACACAGGCACACATGTATATAGTATATAATAACCAAAGAAAAGAGGAAGAGTAACTGGGAGGGGTTTGAGGGAGAAAGGGGAGAGAGGTGATGTAATTCCTTTTCCATTAAAACATTAGAATTGTTGAGTAAGTGTATTTATTGTTTTATGTGCTTATTGGACATGTGTGTTTTGTGACTTGAAAAGTGTCTGTTAGCTCTTTTGTTCCTTTATCAGTATTTGTTCTTTCTGTGGTTCACAGTTGTCCTTATTAGGGTTTCTACTGCTGTGATCAGACACCATGACGTGTTGGGGAGGAAAGAGTTTATTCTGCTTACATTTACACATCACAGGTCATCATCAAAGAAGTCAGGACAGGGACTCAGGCAGGGCAGGAACCTGGAGGCAGGCGCTGATACAGAGGTCATGGAGTGTGTGGCTTACTGGCTTGCTTCCTCTGGCTTGCTCAGCCTGCTTTCTTATAGAACCCAGGACTGCCAGCCCAGGGGTGACCCCACCCACAATGGACTGTGCTCTCCCCCATCAATCGCTAATTAAGGAAATGCCCTACAGATCTGTCTCTGGCTGGATCTTACATTTCTCAATTAAGGTTCCCCTCTCACAGAAGCTTGTGTCAAGTTGACATAAAAATAGCCAGCATAATTGTTTTGAGTTAGCAAAGATTGTTTTCCATTCCATAAGCTATAGGCTATCTTTTCACTCTGTTGTTTCCTTTGATACATCAAAAAAATTAATTTGATGAGGTTCAATTTGTAAATTCTTATTATATATTTCCTGGATAGCCCTTTCTGAAAATCTTTGCCTGTGCCAATGTCTCGAAGTGTCTTGCCTCTATTTTCCTGTAGTAGTTTCAAAGTTTCAGGTCTTATGTTAAAGTTTCTGATGCATATTAATTGAGTGTTTGAAAAAAAGACTGCACATGTGTCCAATATATGAAGGTGGCACCTTTGTCAGAAGTCAGATGGTTGTACTGTGTTTAGTCATCTTCAGCTCCTCTGTCCTGTTTCACTGTTGCTCATGGCAGATTCTGTGTTAGTATGGTGCCATTCTTGTTACAATGTTTCTTTAATGTAATTTGAGATCAAGTATAGGATACCAGCAGATGACTTCAATATCTTACTGTGGTGGTTTGAATATGGTTGGCCCAAGGAGTAGCACTGCAAAGAGGTGTGGCCTTGTTGGAAGAGGCGTGGCCTTGCTGGAGAAGGTGTGGCCTTGCTGGAGGAGGTGTGGCCTTGCTGGAAGAGGTGTGGTCTTGCTGGAGGAAATGGGTCATTGTCGGGGTGAGCTTTTGAGGCTCCTATGCTCAGGCTCCACCCAATGAGGAAATGGAGCCTCCTCCTGGTTTCCTATTTAAGAGAGACTTTGTCTGGCTGCCTTTGGATCAAGATGTAGAACCCTGGGCTCCTCCAGCACCATGTCTGCCTGGACGCTGCCATGCTTCCTGTCATGATGATAATGAACTGAACCTCTGAAACTGTAAGCCAGCTCCAATGAAATGTTACCTTGATGTCTCTTCACAGCAATAAAACCCAAACTAAGACGCTCACTCTCACTGTTAGAGGAGTCATTCAGAGAAACAAAACAGTAACAACAATGACAACAGTCAGAGTTAAGTGTCCTTATAGGTGAAACAGAGACAGCAGACATCTCTAGAATTTTCCACTCAAACACTGCACAGTATTCTTATGAGTCGCTTCTCAGTACCCTACAATTCTTTCTCTAAAAGAGACCACATTTCAGGATATGAAGTCAGCAAGCAGGCTTAAATGGCAGGAAATTGCAACAATTTCCTGTATTCCTTCTGATCAGAGGAATAGAAGTCAATAGCAAGGCAAGCTGGGAGCCTCTGGGGCAATGGAAACAATTCTAAGAGGCAACACTGTGGCTGCAAAAGCCTACATTAAAACATCCAACTGCTAGGCTGGGGGTGATCCACACCTTTAAGGGAGGCAGAGTCAGGCAGATTTCTGTGAGTTCAAGGCCAGCATGAGCTATAGAGTTCCTTCCAGGATAGACAAGGCTACACAGAGAAACCTTATCTCAGAAAACCAATAAAATAAAAGGTGGAGGTTGGGGTGGAGAGATGGCAAAACAGTTAAGAGCACTGGTTGATCTTCCAGAGGTCCCTAGTTCAATTCCCAGCAACCACATGGTGACTCATAACCATCTGGAATGGGATCCGATGCCCTCTTCTGGTGTGTCTGAAGACAGCTACAGTGTACTCATATACATAAAATAAGTAAACCTTAAAAAAAGAAGAAAGAAGAGAGAAAGAAGCCAGAGAAAGCCAAATAAACAACTTAGCAGTGTATCTTAGAAAAATAAGACAACGCGAAGCCCAAATCAGTGTCTGGAAAAATAATAAAGATCAGGGCAGAAATTAATGGAAAGGAAATTCAAAAAATATTACAAAGAATCAATGAAAAAAAGAGTTGGTTCTTTGAAGTGATAAGTGAAAAATTTCCCAGCCAAACAAACCAAAAAATAAGAAAACTCACGTTAAAAAATTATAAATTCTAGCATTGCAAATTTTGTTCAGGATAACTTTACTTTTCTTGCCTGGCATGTGCAAGGCTAGGTTCAACCCCCTAGCACTGAAAAGAAATCATGGGTCTTTCGTGCTTCCGTATGAATCGTAGACTGCTCTTTGTCAGTTCTGTGAAGAATGTCATTGGAATTTTGATAGAGATTGCATCCAATCTGCAGATGGCTTTCAGGAAATTTGGCCACTTCTATAATATTAATTCTGCCAATCTGTGAACATAGGATGTCTTTCTACGTTCAATTGTCTTCTCTGGTCTCTTTAACTCGGTGTTTTGTAAGTACGTTATAGATTCTTTCACATCTTTGGTAAGATTTACTCATAGGTGGTTTTTACCTTGAGAGAGCTACAGTGAAGGGAATTGTTTTCCTGACCAGACATCTAAGTCTCATAGTCCTTCTAAGTACCAAATCCATTTCGTAGGTGAAGAAACAATATCCTGTTGTGGTTTGAATGAGAAATGTCTCCCGTCCTTGTGCTCAGGCATTAGAGCACATGGTCCCCAGTAGGTGGCACTGTTTGGGGCGCTTTAGGAGGCCCAGCCTTGCTGAAGGGAAGGATGCTTTGGGAGTATGTCACTTGGCCCTACATCCAGTTTGTTCTCTCTGCTTCCTGCTTTGGCCCATGATGCTTGCTGCTGTGCTTTCCTGGCAAACGAACTCTCTCCCCTCTGGAATGATAAGCCAAAACAAACTCTTCCATAATTTATTTTTGGTCATGTTTTTTGCTTTTTTGTTTTTTGAATCACAGCAGCAGAAAAGTAACTGATACATCAATAGCGATAAGAAAATATTAATTTACATATATGTTAATCTCTATTTCCTGATAGGCTACTGCCATGATGGTTAATGGCTATGGTGGGCTGTCCTGTGCACTGTAATGGTGGAGGGCTGCCCTGTGCATTGCTGGGGGGGGGGCACTGTTTTGTGCATTGTTATGGGGGGCTGTCCTGTGCATTGACACAGCGTGGGGGGAGGGGCTTCCCTGTGCATTGACACAGCGTGGGGGGGGGGAAGGGGTTTCCCTGCTCTTTGCTGTGGGGAGACTACCTGTGTATTAGTATGAGAGGGTTGCAAGACAATTAATAATATCTCTGAACTCTGTCAACTAGATGCAATAACCTCTCTTCTCAGTTACAGCTTTTTACAAAACCTACCTGGAAATATAACCAAATGTTTCCTGAGGGGCAAATTCATCCTAGCTGAGAAGCATTGAAATGTGAACTGTCCAGGGGTGAGGACTCTCGACATGATATTATTACAGAGCTGTGTTTAGTGGGGCGGGCTGGTAGAAGCCACAGCTTAATGTACCCCATCCTAGGGTATAGACTGGGTAGTAGCAAGCAGGTTCTGCAGCAGCCTTGTGAGCAGAAACCCCAGCCACCAAGAACAGAGGGACATCGTGGAATTCAACAGCTGAGGGTGACGCGAGAGTATTCTTAGAGAACAGGTTGGTTCTTAGTTCATCTTGAATTGTGTCTATAAAGAACTCTGCGTGGAAATCCGCAGGAAGTGAGAGCTCTGTAGAATGCCTGGCAGAATGGTGATGTTCTAAATCACTTTCCAGCTTTTTAAAATTGTGTTTTCAATTAGCATGTAAAATAACAGGTTTCATCGTGACATCCTCATACACAGATATTATTGCACTTTGCTCTAATTAAAATAAATTTAAACAGAAGAATAGATACCGTTAGAGATGAGTGCCTTAAATAGCAGTTTAAAAAGTCAGGGCCAGCTGGGTGTGGTGGCACACTCCTTTAATCCCAGCACTCAGGAGGTAGAGACCGGCGGATCTCTATGAGTGTGAGGTCAGCCTGGTCTACATAGTGGGTTTTTGGACAGTCAAGGTTATGTGAGTAGATCCTGTCTCCAAACAAACAAACAAATAGGTCAGGATTAGAGTGGGCCAAGGGACTAACGATTTTCCTCTCTCTTTCTCTCTCTCTCTCTCTCTCTCTCTCTCTCTCTCTCTCTCTCTCTCTCTCTCTCTCTTTCTCTCTTTCTCTCTTTTTAAGAGCCAGCCAGATGGTGTTCACCTTTAATACCAGGCAGAGACAGGTAGATCTTTGTAAGTTCAAAGACAACCTGGTCTACAGGACAGCCAAAGCTACACAAAGAAACCCTGTCTCAAAAGAAAAAAAATTATTTTTATTTTATTTTATCTTATTTTATTTTATGAGTGTTAGCCTGGATGTGTGCACATGTACCATGCACAGGAAAATGCTCACAAAAGGCAGAAGGGGACATGAGGTCCCTGGTAGCTGTAGTTACAGATGTTGCAAGCTGAACCCGGTTCTTCTACAAGAGCAGCAAGTGCTCTTAGCCGCCAAGCATCACTCTATCCCAGGGACTGGTGCGTTTTATGCTGGATTTTTGATAGCCTTTATTTTAGAAACCATATATAGGCACTATTTTAATTTTAAAAAAATGGGACACCTATGAAGCTATTGAAATGCTAACCAGAAGTGTGCTCTGATTCACTGCTACTGAAAACACAGGGCCTGGCTGGAGCTCAGGGGAGCAGTGTTGAGTGTGCACCAGGTCTGGGCTCAGTCCCAGCAGCACACACACACACACACACACACACACACACACACACACACACACACACACAGAGCAGGTACTAAGGACACTTTCGGGAAATGTGGGATGACTTCTACCAAAAGACAATAATTTCACGGCCTCTAGATTGTATCCAGGGTGCTGGTGGGGAATGAAGATGTAGGCCAGGATTTACATTTTAAAGCTTCATATCGTGCTATCTTTTAACAGCAAAATTTGGAAACAAATACCAAAAACCCAGCAATGAGAGAGTGGGCCAGATGGATGTCTAGCCATCTGTACAGCCTTCAGAGGAGTTTATGAGGAACTGTGATCATGTGGAGAAGTGTCTCCAAGATGTTAGAGAGGAAAAGAAAACAGGCAGACGGTTACCTTGAAGATCCTGTGCCACCCATACAACCACAAAGCAGAACCTGAAGGTGTGGGTGGGTGCACGATGGCATGTGTACGCGGGCTACCTCTGGGATTGAGGTAGTTCTTACCGTCTTGGTTTCTCCTCAGCTTCTGCCTTCAGCTAGTGTGTATTACTTCCCTCAGCGGGGAGAATACTAATACAATTTTTCTAAACCAATAGGAAGTGACCCATAGCACGAAATGTTTTGCTCCGGAATAACACGCCATGGGGCGGCTAAAGCCTGGAGGGTGGGAACCTTGGGCCTTCCTGGAACTCACGGAGGTAGAGATGGAACAAATACCAGCTTGAAGTTTCACTTCGCATAACTGTCTTCGCAGCAGTCTGCGGGGGGTGGGGGGTGGGGGGTGGGGGGTGGGGGGTGGGGGGTGGGGGGTGGGGGGTGGGGGGTGGGGGGTGGGGGGTGGGGGGTGGGGGGTGGGGGGTGGGGGGTGGGGGGTGGGGGTGGTACGCATCCCTTCCCCAGGTCTGAGTCTGCGCAGTTGGTGCCAAGCAAGCCAAGAATTCTTAGACGCAGATTCTTCTACTTCAAGCAGACAACAGATGAGGGATGATACTTACAGGTATTTAGGTTAACAGCTATCCCTACACCCGCAGATCCGTGTAGCTCCCACCCCTCATCAAAGAACCTTCTGTTTACCGCAGTGGAGACCATCACAGAGAACCACAACTGGACATACTGTGGAGATCACAGTAAATGAGTCTTCATAAAGTTAAACACTTGAGAGGTAGAAACTGGGGGTTGCAAGTTTGAGGCTAAGCTGGGTTACATAGGTGTTTCAGTCTCAAAACAAAAGACAAAACAACCCCCACAAAAAAAAATGAAACCAAAAAAAAAGAGAAAGAAAAGAGTCAGTAAGCTGGTGATGAGAGAGGAGAAAAGATGGCCCTGGAAGGGAGATACCAACCAAACTTTTGGAAGTCATAAAGTGGCTGAGCCAGGAGACAATGGCAGCAGCGGGGAGGAAGCCCTGGGTAAGAAGGCAGAGGCTGCAGGTGAGAGGGTAGTGTCCTCAAGTGAGCCCAGGGAGGCTCAGAGGTCAAGCTACCAGCTGTTTAGGAATGCAGGAAAGGAATGGGGAGAGAGGAACTGACCCTGTCTGTGTAGGCAGTGAGAACACACAGCTGTCCCTCCTCCCCACCTTAAATTCAAGAGCTCAGCAAACCCTGATGAGTCATGGGGCAGCGAGGGGAGTGTTTGTCTGATGTTTATCACGGAGTTCAGTGAATGGCTCATCATTAGGCTTCATCCGTAGAAGAGCACAAGAGTCTGAGGAAAAAGTCTTGCCGGGTGTGGTGGCCCACGCCTGTAAAACCCCAGCTGTCAGGAGCCCAGGGCAGGGAGACTCAGAACAACCTGGGTTCATAGCAGGATCCTGCCTCTAACCACTAAAGGAAGATGGTTGCCTGTAACCTTTAACAGGAAGAAAGAAAGCAGGAAGGCAGGAAAAGAAAAAGAAGAGAGGAAGTCCCACACCGGCGGATCCCGGACCGCAGCAGCTCTCTGCTCCCAAACCCCGTGGGAGAGAGACCTCACCGCCTGATCAGGTGGGCACTCCTGAGGCTGCAGAGCGGAGGAGACCACCAACACTGCCCACCCCTGCCCACATCCCTGGCCCAAGAGGCAACTGTATAAGGCCTCTGGGTTCCCGTAGGGGAGGGCCCGGGAGCGGCAGGACCCCTGCGCCTGAGACACCGCCGGACCCTGAAGGAAACAGACCGGATAAACAGTTCTCTGCACCCAAATCCCGTGGGAGGGAGAGCTGAACCTTCAGACAGGCGGACACGCCTGGGAAACCAGAGGAGACTGCACTCTGTGCACATCCAGGCGCCAGAGGAAAGCGCCAAACGCCATCTGGAACCCTGGTGCACGGAGGCTCCTGGAAAGAGCGGCGCAGATCTTCCCGGTTGCTGCCACAGCGGAGAGGACCTAGGCAGTACCCCACGAGCAAACTTGAGCCTTGGAACTGCAGGTAGGACCAACTTTTCCCCTGCAAGAAACCTGCCTGGTGAACTCAGGACACACAGAGGCAAAATTCCTCTAAGGCCGGGCACTTCCTGTGTTTACCGGAAGTCCCACACCGGCGGATCCCGGACCGCAGCAGCTCTCTGCTCCCAAACCCCGTGGGAGAGAGACCTCACCGCCTGATCAGGTGGGCACTCCTGAGGCTGCAGAGCAGAGGAGACCACCAACACTGCCCACCCCTGCCCACATCCCTGGCCCAAGAGGCAACTGTATAAGGCCTCTGGGTTCCCATAGGGGAGGGCCCGGGAGCGGCAGGACCCCTGCGTCTGAGACACTGCCGGAACCTGAAGGAAACAGACCGGATAAACAGTTCTCTGCACCCAAATCCCGTGGGAGGGAGAGCTGAACCTTCAGACAGGCGGACACGCCTGGGAAACCAGAAGAGACTGCACTCTGTGCACATCCAGGCGCCAGAGGAAAACACCAAACGTCATCTGAAACCCTGGTGCACGGAGGCTCCCGGAAGGAGCGGCACAGATTTTCCCGGTTGCTGCCACAGCGAAGAGAACTTAGGCAGTACCCCACGAGCAAACTTGAGCCTTGGAACCACAGGTAGGACCAACTTTTCCCCTGCAAGAAACCTGCCTGGTGAACTCAAGACACAGGCCCACAGGAACAGCTGAAGACCTGTAGAGAGGAAAAACTACACGCCCGAAAGCAGAACACTCTGTCCCCATAACTGGCTGAAAGAAAACAGGAAAACAGGTCTACAGCACTCCTGACACACAGGTTATAGGACAGTCTAGCCACTGTCAGAAATAGCAGAACAAAGTAACACTAGAGATAATCTGATGGCGAGAGGCAAGCGCAGGAACCCAAGCAACAGAAACCAAGACTACATGGCATCATCGGAGCCCAATTCTCCCACCAAAGCAAACACGGAATATCCAAACACACCAGAAAAGCAAGACCTAGTTTCAAAATCATATTTGATCATGATGCTGGAGGACTTCAAGAAAGACATAAAGAACTCCCTTAGAGAACAAGTAGAAGCCTACAGAGAGGAATCGCAAAAATCCCTGAAAGAATTCCAGGAAAACACAATCAAACAGTTGAAGGAATTAAAAATGGAAATAGAAGCAATCAAGAAAGAACACATGGAAACAACCCTGGACATAGAAAATCAAAAGAAAAGACAAGGAGCTGTAGATACAAGCTTCACCAACAGAATTCAAGAGATGGAAGAGAGAATCTCGGGAGCAGAAGATTCCATAGAAATCATTGACTCAACTGTCAAAGATAATGTAAAGCGGAAAAAGCTACTGGTCCAAAACATACAGGAAATCCAGGACTCAATGAGAAGATCAAACCTAAGGATAATAGGTATAGAAGAGAGTGAAGACTCCCAGCTCAAAGGACCAGTAAATATCTTCAACAAAATCATAGAAGAAAACTTCCCTAACCTAAAAAAAGAGATACCCATAGGCATACAAGAAGCCTACAGAACTCCAAATAGATTGGACCAGAAAAGAAACACCTCCCGTCACATAATTGTCAAAACACCAAACGCACAAAATAAAGAAAGAATATTAAAAGCAGTAAGGGAAAAAGGTCAAGTAACATATAAAGGCAGACCTATCAGAATCACACCAGACTTTTCGCCAGAAACTATGAAGGCCAGAAGATCCTGGACAGATGTCATACAGACCCTAAGAGAACACAAATGCCAGCCCAGGTTACTGTATCCTGCAAAACTCTCAATTAACATAGATGGAGAAACCAAGATATTCCATGACAAAACCAAATTTACACAATATCTTTCTATAAGTCCAGCACTACAAAGGATAATAAAGGGTAAAGCCCAACATAAGGAGGCAAGCTATACCCTAGAAGCAAGAAACTAATCATCTTGGCAACAAAACAAAGAGAATGAAAGCACACAAACATAACCTCACTTCCAAATATGAATATAAGGGGAAGCAATAATCACTATTCCTTAATATCTCTCAATATCAATGGCCTCAACTCCCCAATAAAAAGACATAGATTAACAAACTGGATACGCAACGAGGACCCTACATTCTGCTGCCTACAGGAAACACACCTCAGAGACAAAGACAGACATTACCTCAGAGTGAAAGGCTGGAAAACAATTTTCCAAGCAAATGGTCAGAAGAAGCAAGCTGGAGTAGCCATTCTAATATCAAATAAAATCAATTTTCAACTAAAAGTCATCAAAAAAGATAAGGAAGGACACTTCATATTCATCAAAGGAAAAATCCACCAAGATGAACTCTCAATCCTAAATATCTATGCCCCAAGTACAAGGGCACCTACATATGTAAAAGAAACCTTACTAAAGCTCAAAACACACATTGCACCTCACACAATAATAGTGGGAGATTTCAACACCCCACTCTCATCAATGGACAGATCATGGAAACAGAAATTAAACAGAGATGTAGACAGACTAAGAGAAGTCATGAGCCAAATGGACTTAACGGATATTTATAGAACATTCTATCCTAAAGCAAAAGGATATACCTTCTTCTCAGCTCCTCATGGTACTTTCTCCAAAATTGACCATATAATTGGTCAAAAAACGGGCCTCAACAGGTACAGAAAGATAGAAATAATCCCATGCGTGCTATCGGACCACCACGGCCTAAAACTGGTCTTCAATAACAATAAGGGAAGAATGCCCACATATACGTGGAAATTGAACAATGCTCTACTCAATGATAACCTGGTCAAGGAAGAAATAAAGAAAGAAATTAAAAACTTTTTAGAATTTAATGAAAATGAAGGTACAACATACCCAAACTTATGGGACACAATGAAAGCTGTGCTAAGAGGAAAACTCATAGCGCTGAGTGCCTGCAGAAACAAACAGGAAAGAGCATATGTCAGCAGCTTGACAGCACACCTAAAAGCTCTAGAACAAAAAGAAGCAAATACACCCAGGAGGAGTAGAAGGCAGGAAATAATCAAACTCAGAGCTGAAATCAACCAAGTAGAAACAAAAAGGACCATAGAAAGAATCAACAGAACCAAAAGTTGGTTCTTTGAGAAAATCAACAAGATAGATAAACCCTTAGCCAGACTAACGAGAGGACACAGAGAGTGCGTCCAAATTAACAAAATCAGAAATGAAAAGGGAGACATAACTACAGATTCAGAGGAAATTCAAAAAATCATCAGATCTTACTATAAAAACCTATATTCAACAAAACTTGAAAATCTTCAGGAAATGGACAATTTCCTAGACAGATACCAGGTATCGAAGTTAAATCAGGAACAGATAAACCAGTTAAACAACCCCATAACTCCTAAGGAAATAGAAGCAGTCATTAAAGGTCTCCCAACCAAAAAGAGCCCAGGTCCAGACGGGTTTAGTGCAGAATTCTATCAAACCTTCATAGAAGACCTTATACCAATATTATCCAAACTATTCCACAAAATTGAAACAGATGGAGCCCTACCGAATTCCTTCTATGAAGCCACAATTACTCTTATACCTAAACCACACAAAGACCCAACAAAGAAAGAGAACTTCAGACCAATTTCCCTTATGAATATCGACGCAAAAATACTCAATAAAATTCTGGCAAACCGAATTCAAGAGCACATCAAAACAATCATCCACCATGATCAAGTAGGCTTCATCCCAGGCATGCAGGGATGGTTTAATATAAGGAAAACCATCAACGTGATCCATCATATAAACAAACTGAAAGAACAGAACCACATGATCATTTCATTAGATGCTGAGAAAGCATTTGACAAAATTCAACACCCCTTCATGATAAAAGTCCTGGAAAGAATAGGTATTCAAGGCCCATACCTAAACATAGTAAAAGCCATATACAGCAAACCAGTTGCTAACATTAAACTAAATGGAGAGAAACTTGAAGCAATCCCACTAAAATCAGGGACTAGACAAGGCTGCCCACTCTCTCCCTACTTATTCAATATAGTTCTTGAAGTTCTAGCCAGAGCAATCAGACAACAAAAGGAGATCAAGGGGATACAGATCGGAAAAGAAGAGGTCAAAATATCACTATTTGCAGACGACATGATAGTATATTTAAGTGATCCCAAAAGTTCCACCAGAGAACTACTAAAGCTGATAAACAACCTCAGCAAAGTGGCTGGGTATAAAATTAACTCAAATAAATCAGTTGCCTTCCTCTATACAAAAGAGAAACAAGCTGAGAAAGAAATTAGGGAAACGACACCCTTCATAATAGACCCAAATAATATAAAGTACCTCGGTGTGACTTTAACCAAGCAAGTAAAAGATCTGTACAATAAGAACTTCAAGACACTGAGGAAAGAAATTGAAGAAGACCTCAGAAGATGGAAAGATCTCCCATGCTCATGGATTGGCAGGATTAATATAGTAAAAATGGCCATTTTACCAAAAGCAATCTACAGATTCAATGCAATCCCCATCAAAATACCAATCCAATTCTTCAAAGAGTTAGACAGAACAATTTGCAAATTCATCTGGAATAACAAAAAACCCAGGATAGCTAAAGCTATCCTCAACAATAAGAGGACTTCAGGGGGAATCACTATCCCTGAACTCAAGCAGTATTACAGAGCAATAGTGATAAAAACTGCATGGTATTGGTACAGAGACAGACAGATAGACCAATGGAATAGAATTGAAGACCCAGAAATGAACCCACACACCTATGGTCACTTGATTTTTGACAAAGGAGCCAAAACCATCCAATGGAAAAAAGATAGCATTTTCAGCAAATGGTGCTGGTTCAACTGGAGGGCAACATGTAGAAGAATGCAGATCGATCCATGCTTATCACCCTGTACAAAGCTTAAGTCCAAGTGGATCAAGGACCTCCACATCAAACCAGACACACTCAAACTAATAGAAGAAAAACTAGGGAAGCATCTGGAACACATGGGCACTGGAAAAAATTTCCTGAACAAAACACCAATGGCTTATGCTCTAAGATCAAGAATCGACAAATGGGATCTCATAAAACTGCAAAGCTTCTGTAAGGCAAAGGACACTGTGGTTAGGACAAAACGACAACCAACAGATTGGGAAAAGATCTTTACCAATCCTATAACCGATAGAGGCCTTATATCCAAAATATACAAAGAACTCAAGAAGTTAGACCGCAGGGAAACAAATAACCCTATTAAAAAATGGGGTTCAGAGCTGAACAAAGAATTCACAGCTGAGGAATGCCGAATGGCTGAGAAACACCTAAAGAAATGTTCAACATCTTTAGTCATAAGGGAAATGCAAATCAAAACAACCCTGAGATTTCACCTCACACCAGTGAGAATGGCTAAGATCAAAAACTCAGGTGACAGCAGATGCTGGCGAGGATGTGGAGAAAGAGGAACACTCCTCCATTGTTGGTGGGATTGCAGACTGGTAAAACCATTCTGGAAATCAGTCTGGAGGTTCCTCAGAAAATTGGACATTGAACTGCCTGAGGATCCAGCCATACCTCTCTTGGGCATATACCCAAAAGATGCCTCAACATATAAAAGAGACACGTGCTCCACTATGTTCATCGCAGCCTTATTTATAATAGCCAGAAGCTGGAAAGAACCCAGATGCCCTTCAACAGAGGAATGGATACAGAAAATGTGGTACATCTACACAATGGAATATTACTCAGCTATCAAAAACAACGAGTTTATGAAATTCGTAGGCAAATGGTTGGAACTGGAAAATATCATCCTGAGTGAGCTAACCCACTCACAGAAAGACATACATGGTATGCACTCATTGATAAGTGGCTATTAGCCCAAATGCTTGAATTACCCTAGATCCCTAGAACAAAGGAAACTCAAGACGGATGATCAAAATGTGAATGCTTCACTCCTTCTTTAAATGAGGAAAAAGAATACCCTTGGCAGGGAAGGGAGAGGCAAAGATTAAAACAGAGACTGGAGGAACACCCATTCAGAGCCTGCCCCACAGGTGGCCCATACATATACAGCCACCCAATTAGACAAGATGGATGAAGCAAAGAAGTGCAGACCGACAGGAGCCGGATGTAGATCGCTCCTGAGAGACACAGCCAGAATACAGCAAATACAGAGGCGAATGCCAGCAGCAAACCACTGAACTGAGAATAGGTCCCCCGTTGAAGGAATCAGAGAAAGAACTGGAAGAGCTTGAAGGTGCTCGAGACCCCAAAAGTACAACAATGTCAAGCAACCAGAGCTTCCAGGGACTAAGCCACTACCTAAAGACTATACATGGACTGACCCTGGACTCTGTCCCCATAGGTAGCAATGAATATCCTAGTAAGAGCACCAGTAGAAGGGGAAGCCCTGGGTCCTGCTAAGACTGAACCCCCAGTGAACTAGACTATGCGGGGAGGGTGGCAATGGGGGGAGGTTTGGGAGGGGAACACCCACAAGGAAGGGGAGGGGGGAGGGTGATGTCTGTCCGGAAACCGGGAAAGGGAATAACACTTGAAATGTATATAAGAAATACTCAAGATAATAAAAAATAAAATAAAATAAAAAAAAAAGAAAAGAAAAAAAAAAACAAAAACAAACAAAAAAAAAGAAAAAGAAGAGAACAAGCAAAAGAAAAATGAGGGACTAAGTGAAAACTATCCTCTAATACAGTTCCTCGTGTTGTGGTGACCACCAGCCATAAAATTATTCCTTGCTATAGAGAAACATTGCTTTAAGGTGGGATTCTGTCTTTTTTCCTTCCCAAACTATCAGAATTCTAGTGATCAGAACTGTACAGCAGACCAGAAAACTGTGCAGAAACTGATTGGAGTGGAATGACTGCCCTCCTGATATTCCAAGCTTTTCCGGGGGGGGTCGGGGGGCGGGGGAGGCCATTTCTCAATGCTTTGAGTGAGGCCTACTAGACAGTCAGTCCCTCCTGTTCACACAATTGGCTCTCCAGCCCTTGCTGATGAATGACCGTATAGCATTGACCTACTGGGATGTGGTGCTTCAAGTCCCAGTTATTCAAGGGACCGAGGAGGCCTACCTGGGCAACAGAGTGAAGCTCCGCTGGGAAAAAAATCCCATCAAGAGTCACTAGGGGATGGGGGTCCAACTCAGTGAGGGGGAGCCCTCATCCTGACTAACAAGCAAAAAATCCTGAGTTCAGTCCCCAGAACAAAGAGATAAAGAAAAGGGGAGAGGTGCAAGGGGGAGGGGAAGGGAGAGAAAGATAAGAATGAATCACAAAAGTCTCCAGCTCAAAGGCAGGTTTAGTAATACAATTTTAGTAACAGAAAGATGAAGGGAATACAAAGAAACCAACCTGGAGATACACCTGAGACATGACAGCCAGCTACAGAGCTAGGGTTCAGAAAAGTACCAGGACTATTTATTTTTAAGTATCACAAAATTAAAACTCAATAGAGACCATAAGACAAATTGAAGACATTTTTTTAAATCAACCAAGAAGACAATTATATAGATAAAAATGCCTGTTAAGAGAGAACTAAATAAGACACTTTTTTCTTTTTTGCTTTCTTTTTTGAGACAAGAGTCACAGGCTGGCCTCGAACTTGTTGTAAACCTCCTGCCTCAGTTTCCTAGTCCTGGAATTATTATTGTGAACCACCATACCGGGTTTAAAATTTCTAAGAACATAATTTTGAAAGGAAGGGAGGAAGGAAGGAAGGAAGAAAGGAAGGAAGGAAGGAAGGAAGGAAGGAAGGAAGGAAGGAAGGAAGGAAGAAAACACCCAAGTTTAAAGGATATCAGTTTTGCCATTGAGAAGCTGACCCTAAGGCATACCATTGTAAAACTGAACAATTGGGTAAAAGGGGAATTTAAGTGAGAGCCCACAGACTTCTAATTGACAGTACTAGGTGCTACAATACGGTGGAGGAAAGACAACCGTCCAGATCTGAGGAAGGTGTTTCAATACTCAGCCACTTAGCCACATGCTCTCTCTCTAGTGGGAGGGTCAGCCTCTGCATTCTCAGGCTGGCAGTGTTTCCCCAGAGACCACTGGAGGAGGTGCTTCACCAAAGGAAGGGGGAGTCATGGGTGTGAAGCAGCAAATCCGAAAGGACAGAGAGAACCCTGGGATGTCACCTTAGTATGGAGAGCAGCAAGTCCCAAGGGGTGGGAGGAGGGAGAGGGGAAGGCTAGCTTTAAGCATGCTTGTCTTTCTAAGAAGAGTTAAACGGAGGGGACAAGAGTTAACAATAGCACAGATGAAAAGCTCAAACGCTTACCTCTAAGGCCCTTCTAAAAGACTGGTTTTTATTTATGTGCTGTTGCGTATGTTTGGGCGTGTATCCCACAAGTGTGTGCAAACCCACAGGGGCTGGGAAAGGCTAAGTTGTCATGTGTGTGCTGAGAACCCAACCCCAGGTCCTCTGGAAGAACAGCAAGTGCTCTTAACCAGGAAACCATTTTTCTGGTCCTTAGGACATGTCTGCTGTGAATAATTAGTCACAACAACGTCAGTCACACATCGCACCAAGAACTATACCAAGGGGGCTATGGCAAGAAAGTGTTAAGTGTGTGGGAGGCCGAACTGAAATAATAGATAATGCCTACTTCAGAGGAAAACCAGCCAGATCTGAGTAGTTGGCCCGTTGACACGGGCTTACTATTCTAACACTTAGACAAGAAGATTGTGAGTTTAAGGCCAATCTGAAGTATACAGTGATGCCCTGTTTAAAGCAAAACAAGAAGGAAAGAAAGGAAGGTTAAACTCAAGCAAATATAGCTAGATATTAATATAAATATTAAAATATTAGGAGAAATATCTAAAAGAGTTCAAGTGGACCCTCTGGAGAATAAGTAGAGGGTTCTTATGAGGTAAGCAAGCCTGACATTTCACTGGAGGCTCTTGAAGACTCGTGGAATTATAGTACTCTGCCAGGATTATGTAAATCGCCACTTAATGCCGATTTAATTGTCCTTTGTGGTTATATTTGCTGTTTGCTTGTTGTTTTTTGTTTTAAGACACCACTCTAGATTCAACCAGAAGACTTGGGACCCAGCGTCCATTTGTGACTCTGGCGACAGAAATGGAGCCACACATAACCTTCTGAGCACCCCTCCCCTCCAGGCAGAACTGCTACTGACCCGTCAGGCTGGCTCCTCCAGCACCAGCCTGTGACACACATGTGGAACTACGGTGGGGTAGGTTTTTCCTCAGGGCAGATTGTGTGGACATTCTGTTCACACAAACGGTTGGTTAAGGAGATAAACTTCAGGAGGGAGCACAGACACACACTTTCATCACTTAGGGACAGTTCTGTGTCCCTCTAGGGAACAGTCAGCCTTCAGGTTCACAGACGCCAGCAGATAGCAAATCAGGTCACTGCAAAGGCTGCAGTCTCCTTGTGCTGTTTAACTCTTTCTGGGCTGCCACTAGGGCAGTGGGTCTCAATCTTCTGAATGTTGCAATCCTTTAACACAGCACCTGATGTCATGGTAACCCCCCTGGTATAAAATTATTTTGCAATTTTGCTGCTGGTATGAATCATAATACAAATATCCAATACGGGACTCCCATGAAAGAGTTATTCCATCTGCAAAAGGGGCCATGACCCACAGGTTGAGAACACTGCACTAGTCTTAACAACAGCCTTAGAACCAATTGGAAATATACTGGAGGTGGGAGCTGGAAAGATTCAGGCCTGAACTTGGAGTCAGTGGTAAGATCTAAGTTTCCATTTATCTCCACTGGTCATGTGATATTGTTCAAGAAACTGTTTGAGATGGGCACTTCCCCTGCGGCTAACAGGAGCTTAGTGGATATTATAGATCAAAGCAGCTGCTAGGAAATACTGCCTTGGAATTCTGTGACCTTTGCACCCCGAATGTTGTCCCAGCTAGACTCCAGGCTTCACTGTTCACTCCATCTCTCCTGCACCGATCTTGCACAAAATGTAAACTCTCCTTCCCCAAGCTGTTCTTAAACCATTTCCTCAATGGTTTTCAACCTGGGGATCTCAACCCTCCTTTGGGGAATTAAATATCAGATAACCTTCATCTCAGATACTTATATTACAATTCATAACAGTAGCAAAACTAGAGTTACAAAGTAGCAACAAAAATAATTTTATGGTTGGAGGTCAGCACAGCATGATGAGCTGTATTCAAGGGTTGCAGCATTGGGAAAGTTGAGAACCATTGCCTTATAAAAAGCCCAGGTGATCTTCCTCCATGCCCATTGGCAAGAGGCCACCCAGCCCCTAAGCTTTGGATAAAGCTTTATCCTTTGATGTGTCCCTCCCTGAGAGAAACCAGATCAATGTAACCAGCTTTGTGTGGGGGTTCCTGGTGGGCGTCTCCCAGCAGCGTGCCTTCTTCACAGTGACTACCTCTGGGGTTGGATGTTGAAAAAACGAGTCCACGTCTCTTACTTCCTCACCACGGCTGCCCTCGAGCTGTTCTGTTCCAAAGTCAGGAAGCTTTCACAGCTGCCTTCTTCACCTTAGCCTGTGCTACCTCCCCAGTCCATAGACTGGAACCCTGCTCTGAAGGAGTCTACCCAAGTCCTGGGCTCTATGGCATGTAGCTGGCTGCCAACTCTCCCTAGAAAGCTGTGCTTGGCTTTGTGGGATTGCTCTGAGAGGGCCATGGGGAGATGAGTATGGAAGTTCTCTCACCAATGTAAATGCCACATGCATGCTCTTTTCAAAGTCTGCACATCTATGAGGTGAGTTATTTACACACAAAGAAAATGAATGCTGCCTGCTGGTGTTATAGACAGGGACCTACCATCCCAAAGACTTCACAAATATCATTTGTCTTACTACTTTTATTATATACATATACAGCCATAAAGAAAGAGAGGGGGATCTCATGTAGCCCAGCATGACCTTGAACTCCTGCCTCAGTCTCCCAAGGACTGGGTTATAAGCATGCACCACCATGCCTGGCATACTCTACTCGTTTGCAAACATTTCTATTAGCAATAAATAATTTTTATCACATTTAAAATCTTCATTAGATTCTATTTTCCTGTTTTATATTTCATTTCAGATGAATGACATTTATTATTATGAAGTTTGCTGTAAAACAAATGATGCTTTCATTATGAGTACCTCAGCTTTACATCAGCGATTAAGAGGAGCAGTTTGAGTTTCAGGCCAGCCTCTAATTCCTGGGCTTGGTTTTGAGATGTAACAGGGGAAAAAAAATCCACTATGCATAAGGAGGGGAGAGTATGAATCACAGTGTTACAAAGTAGCTTCTCCTGTGCGATAGATTGCTCAGCAGTTAAGCAGTCATCCTGCAAAGGACCTGAGTTAAGTTCCCAGCACCCACGTTCAGGGTAGAGAAGCAGATGTGGGGAGGTTTACAGCAAACCTAAACTCCAGTTCTAAGAGACCCGAAACTCTTCAGATCTCTGAGGGCACCTGCATTCATATTCATATATCCTCGAGTACGCATAATTAAAAATCAAATTAGTCCCTTAAAAATAAAAATAGTAAGCTCCTTATCTTTTGGTGTTTTATTTAAATATTTTATTACATTTATTTATTCCTGCATGTGTGTGTGTGTGTCACACGTGTGTGGCATGGCTCACGTGTGATGATCAGAAGACAAACTTACAGGTGTCAGTTCTTTCCTTCTGCCACCTGGGTCCCAGGGGTCAAACTTAGGTCGTTAAGCTCGGCAGCAGGCATGTTAAGCTGCTGGCCATCTCGCCAGCCTGTAGCTTATCCTGAACCAAACAGCATTCTCTTGTCACTTGTTCTAGAAGCTCAAAACGGGGATAGCAGCGCGTCTCTTCTTTCCCAGTGCAGTTATTAACAAAATCTACTAGCCCGTCATTTCTCCATCAGCTAGTTTTCTCTGTAGACGACATGGATTAGGGGTGGGCTCTTCTGATGATGAACCTGCACTCTTGGAAAGACAGTGTGTTTCAATTGTGTGGTGAATTGTAATGTTAAACTATTTAAAGCTATGTCCTTTTTCAGTTTTGGGTAACCATGTTCTTGTCTGCTGGGAGGGCACCCAGTTTCAAAGCCCTCTAATTTGTTTTTCTTACAGGTTCCACCCAAGTTTCTGTTTCATCTCTCACCCTATCCGTGGCTGCTGATCCCTGAGAGCAGCACGGCCACAATGAGGTCTCAAAGCTGTTAAAGCATCAAGGGTGTGAGCTTGCACGGCTGTGGAACGGCAAGGAGATCCTTAGCCCAAAGTATCTCTTCATCTGCTTCCCTCGGTGTGTTCTTGTCTCCTTGGGCCATTCACGCAAACATCCTGTCTCAAAGTCCACTGTTGAAACCCAACCACTGGAACTCCCAGCCGGCCCACAGCGTCGCATACTCACGGCCCAGGCAGTTTGTCGATTTCTGCAATGGGGTACCAATGTTTTGTTCGGCCACTGGAAGTGTCTTCTCCTGTTACAGAATCAATCTTTCTCACTTGTATCTGCACAGCCCCAGGACAGAGGGACAGGCGAAAGGTGAGGCCAGAGGCTGTATTGCATGCAGTCGCCCTCTGCACTTAGAAAGGAAGCAGGGCCGTATTTAAATATCGCAGCCCAAATGTCCAGTGTCCCAGGCTTGTAATAATGGAGACACTGTCGTCGCACAAACCTCCGAAAGAAATGCTTAGTGGAGAGATTGCTTAGTGTTCTCGGAAATCTCGGGGTCTACTTCCTCCTAGAAGTCAGGAACAGGATGCTGTGGGCTGTCAATGGGTCATTAATTTGACATTCATTGGCCCTTTTGTTGACAGAATCGAGGGGGGCGGGCTTATTCTCATGCCTACCACTAAGACTCATTTCTAGGGGAGGCATGAAATGCAGGGCAGCTGCTGAGAAACCACGGGCAGCATAGTCCCCGCACCCTGCATTTACCAGCATGGAGGAGGGAAGGTGACCCACCACTGTGGGCCCAACAGGCCCTCAAGAGGCTTGAATTGACCCTCAGTCCTGGCGTCTGGAAATCTATCATTCCACATAGACACAGACACCCGAGCTGAATGAGTAATTAGTATGGTTTAGAAAATTCAATTCAACAAGCAGTTATTGAGAGCACTGTGAGCGCACAGTGTGCAGGACCAGGTGCTGGCGGAGGGAGGAAACAAGGGTGGGAGAGAATATGCAGTCGTCTACGAGATGCAGCTCATTCCCAGAAGTGCTCAGTCCTGGCAGAGACAAGGCCTACGTAGGAAATAATGAGACGATCTAGAGACAGTGTCTGATATTTAAAACCACAGGCTGAATGTAAATCAGACCCATGGCCTCAGCACGGACGACGGATCAGATGGGAACTGCGGTGGCAAGGAGCCTGTCGGTGGACAAGTAACCGGTCCAGGGAGAGCTGAGGAGCCGGCATCGGAACACGATGGCACTGATAGTTCTGATGGTGGTGCCAAGGGAGGGAGAGCTAGGCATGTTAAAAGTGTACTCTTATTTTGACAGGGACGATTTTAGTAGGTCTTTCTAGAACTGTGTGTGAGAATGTATTGTGCATGTGTGTCAGCTTGTGATGTGGAATCTTAAGACCCCCCCCTTTTTTGTTCTGGATGTACCTTTTCCACTTCCGCTGTACGAGGCAGGGGGGGTCCTTGTGCTCACAGACAAGCACTGGGGGAACCAGAAATGTCAATAGGCAGGCTGTCTCTTCATAGGGAGAGCTGTGTGACCTAACCTGCTTCCTTTCCAGAAGGCTGGGAGAGGGTGTGGTTAATAGCCTGGTGACTTTGTACTATCTGTGTCACCAAGACCATAGTGGATACTTCCCCGGACCCTTATGGTGAACTTGTCAATCTATAGAACCCATCTCTATAGAAGATGTCACATGTACAATACAATGAGTTTTGATGTGGTCGTGTCTTAAACTTTATTGTGCACATAGGAGTTATTCATTACCAGGAAAATTTTCAGCAAATCGTGTTATGCTTAAATATCCTACAATAAAGTACTCTGAGTAAGACTGGAAATTTGAAACAACACCAGCTACTAGGTCATATTCTTGCCTCCTGCGGATTGTTCATGGTAGAGGCCCCCACCCCCATACCATGACCTTCTCTATGGAAGGTCAAATGCTGGGCTTCTCAGTGGAATATTTCCAGAAATGAGGAGACTATCATGAAAATGAATTTAAATCTTCCTGAGGTATTTAACTAACCTGCACCCACAGATATGTGTGAAGTACAGATATGAAGGGAACGAGGAGGGCTGTAACATTCCTAAAAATGTCTCTGTGTAAGCACTAGGTAAAAAAGTTCTTAGAGTCACTGCTTCCATTACCAGGGCTCCCCTGCCCTTCCAGATCCACTGAGGACAAACGTTCCCGCTTTCGAAGTCAGGCAGAGTCATATGACTACCAGTGCTGTGAACCAAAGTGCTGTGAACCGCTTCCGAGAGGGAGTGGCACACTCTTGATTCTGCGTGCTCCTCCGTCTCCATCACTGCAGAGCTCACAAGCACAGATGGAGCCTCTCCCAGGATGGACCCTGGAGGCAGCTCCTCGGTGACGTGTGCCCTGGAGAGCCATTGAGGACCATGGTGGATTTTTCAGGAGGAGCTCTGCTGTGCTGAGCCTTAAGATGTTGGGGTTCTTTCTGACACGGCACCTCGTCCTATGCCAGTTTAAAGGCATGTCTGACTTAGAGCTCTCATGGGTCAGAGTTGAGTTCAAAGAAGGTAAAGACAATCTCCAGGCGCAGTGAACTTTATGGGGAAAGAAACTATTTTAGATTTACCTGCGTTCAAACCTTGTATGCTTTTTCGAGTCTCCTGATTGCCCCTTGAGGGAAGCAACCAATTGCTTGATTCTTGACTCTACCAGCCCTGCCCCCAGAGCTTTGGTTCTCGTGGAGATTTCTTAGCTGTGTGAAAGCTGGGTGAAGGCTCTGGGCCAGCATGGTTCTTACAGCTCATAAACCAAGCCTCCTTTGTGCTGAGCCACACAGGCACTTGTAGAAATTAAAGAAAACAGCACACCAGAGAACACAGAAGTTGGCTTGCTCAACAGTCACCGGGTATGCAGTGAGGCTACCAAGAGCAGGGGAAGGAGAACTGGAGAGGAATCTTGACTAGAGGACAGGAGAGCCAAGCAGATGCAAGCTTCTCTTCCTTTGTTCCCCCCACACAGTACACAGAGGCAGGGGTTTGTCTGTGATACTTGCAGGCAGCAGTGGTGGTGGTCTTCCCTGGGTGGTGGTGGTCCTCCCTGGGTGGTGGTGGTCCTCCCTGGGTGGTGGTCCTCCCTGGGTGGTGGTCCTCCCTGGGTGGTGGTGGTCCTCCCTGGGTGGTGATCCTCCCTGGGTTGTGGTCTTCCCTGGGTGGTGATCCTCCCTGGGTGGTGATCCTCCCTGGGTGGTGGTGATCCTCCCTGGGTGGTGATCCTCCCTGGGTGGTGGTCCTCCCTGGGTGGTGGTCCTCCCTGGGTGGTAGTCCTCCCTGGGTGGTGGTGGTCCTCCCTGGGTGGTAGTCCTCCCTGGGTGGTGGTGGTCCTCCCTGGGTGGTGGTCCTCCCTGGGTGGTGGTGGTCCTCCCTGGGTGGTGGTCCTCCCTGGGTGGTGGTCCTCCCTGGGTGGTGGTCCTCCCTGGGTGGTGGTTCTCCCTAAGTTGTGTGCTGTCTAATTCATCACAGTTCCGGTATCTCTCTCTCTCTCTCTCTCTCTCTCTCTCTCTCTCTCTCTCTCTCTCACACACACACACACACACACACACACACACACACACACACACCCTCTTTTCTCACCTGTAATACCATGGACCTGTGCTTTCTGAGGAGAAGATGCCAATCCTTTGTCAGGCTCTCGGGAGAACTTACAGCAAGGCACTAGGTAGCACCATCCCGTTTTACTCACAAGATTAAGCCAGGAAGTTGACACTAGAGGCCTGAATCAGAAAAAGTGGATGTTCTAAAGGATTCTCAAGTGATATTTCATCTCCCGTGGTTCCTCTGACATGACCGTTGCTTCTTCCTGAAATGAATATGGCTTATAAGTTTCTGTAAGATACTCTCAGGTTTTTTTTTTAATTTGGTGTATGGAAATACCTGTATTTTTCCCCTTTTCTTGGTAGGCAGTTTTGCTAAGCACAGTTGTTAGGTTGACAGCCACTTCCTCTGGCCAACAGGGAAGCCTTGCTTGAGTGCTTTGTTCTTGTCTTGTTGACAAACTCTCAGATAGCCGTTAGTGGGAGATCTGTCTTTACCTCCTAACTGCTTTCAATTTGCTTTCTATGATGTTCTGCAGTTTTACTACTGTGTGTCTAGGGTTGAGGATCCTTAAAATTTATCTTGGTTGGCATTTATTACATTGTCATGATTTAAGAATTCTGGAAAATCTTCTGTGTGATCTCTTCAGTGAATGCCTTTCCTTTGATAGAGGTAGGGTGGGGAAGGCTCTTTGAAAGCACCACTCCAGTCACCATCTGCACACTCACTGTCTCCTGAGGCAAGAAGATGGTTTATCAGGCCCAGGTACCTGAGTTGCTCAGTTAACCTGCTGTTCCCCTTTCTCTGGTCGCCAAGCGGCTCTCTGTTGCTCCACGTCTAATTTTCTTCAGGACAGGCACTGGAGAGGATGAGGGTCAAGGGTCAAGGCTTCAATTGCCCAGCACTGCCTATTATGATCTAGGCTAATTTGCTTAATCTGAGACAGTGTCAGGAGTGCTGTTATTAGACATGCTCCTTCGTGCTTATTCAACTGTCCCCTCAGTAATAAACCTAGGATCGATCTCCAGCTGCTAAATCCAATGTACCTTTCCAGTTGCTTCCAAAAGTGAGAGGGAGTGGAGTGATAGCGTGTCATTTATTGTCCTCCTCTCAGCTTTCCTAATCCTGTCATCATTTTTTTTTCTAGAATTCTAACTCATTCTATGCTAGACCCCATCTGGGGTTTATCTCTTAACTTCCACTTTGTGTTTGTCATGCTTCTACCTCATCCCCTCCCCTCAGCTCCCGGTAACTTCTTTCAGTTCACTAATTCTTTCTTTAGCTGTTTGTTTTTCGTGAAGCACTTTTTCTTGCATGTGCATGAAAGTCTCTCTCCCTCCGACATGGCTATAATCTATACCTTAAACGTAGCACCCGAGGTCCCATACCACCTGTTTTGCCTGGTATTTTATTGGCCCTGGCTTTCGGTAGCTTACGTCCACATACCTTTCATAATTCCAGTGTGATCTTGTGTTTGGCTGAACTGTGGGAATTCTGAGAGACAAGGACTGTAGACAATACCTTTAGGAAACAATTAGCGTTTGCTTCTGCTGTCTCTGACGAGCAAACCTGAAGGTGCACCCATAAATAACTTCTGCTCTGCTTTCTAGGGCTGCATGATTTGCAAAATCCAGTTCCAAACCCACAGTTCTAAGAACCATTTTTACCCAGTCAGTTTGAGCCAGAACTGAAGACTCCCTCTGTGTCCCCTGTGCTCCGAGCGCTTTTCGTGTCAAGATCTTTTGGCTGACTTCTCAGCTACCAGGAGGTCTTCATTCTGACCCCGAGTTGGTAAGGGTCTAGGTGTTAACTATGGTCCTATGTCATCTTTGAACCCCAGAGCCTGGGTTACAGATAACGACAAATCCCCAGGAGCAATGACAGCCCCAGAGACCGCTTGTCACTGAGTTTCCTGGCTTCAGCTCGTTCTGGGAGATCCGTCGCAACCTGCTTTTGTCAGGATCAATTACACCTTTCAGGGGTGTATGATGTATGCGCAGCAGTTTAAGGAATCCCGCAGTGAGGTGTTTTCTGCTTTGTTCACAGCATTGCCAAAACCAGAAGTCTCCCGTGTGCTGAGCAACTGAACGCAGAGAGTAAAATGGGTTGTCTTGTATCCCCAGCTCCTGGTGCCACAGCTCGTCTGGTGCCGCCATGCTGGTGGCCAGCCACGTTGTTTAAACAGCTTTCTGCATCTGGGAAACATGGTGGGTTCTAGACTTGAACTTCCCAAGATGGAGGCAAGAAGTTATTATCCCAGGAGATGAAGAGATGGCTTAGTGATCAGGAGTACTCGCTGCTCTTCTGGAGTACTGACCTGTGGTTCCTCGCACCCACGTCGGACAGCTCACAATGAACAGCCTGAAATGCCAGCTTCAGTAAGTCTGAAGCCCTCTGCTGACTTCTACAGGCATCAGCACACATGTGGTACACACAAGCACATACACAACGCGTGCAAACACATATGCACACACACACTCACAAATGTGCACACACCATGCACACATACACACCATGCACACATACATACCATGCACATGCAATAAAAATAAAAAGTAAATCTTTTTTATTAAAAGAAACTATTTCTCTTGATTCCAAGGCAGGTTGCTGCCACTCAGACCCTGCCCCTTGGTGCATCTTTGCAAGGCTCCGATTTGGAAAGGAGCAAGGTACAGGACAGGAACTCAGAACAGCTGTGTGCCTGCTCTTCTGGGGGCAGTGGCAGAGATCCCAAGGCAGAATGACTGATACCGCTAGTGGGCGCTGCTGTGCTGCCCTGTGTGGTCCTTGCAGATAAGTGAGTGACTGTATAGCTTCCAGTCCTGACCTCTGACCTTCCCAGAGAGTCTGTGTGATACCTAGCATCCCATAATGAATTTTCTTTCTGCTTAACCTAGCTAAGCAGGTGATTGTGTTTTCAATTACAGACCCTGACTGATACCCTGTGGATATAGCAATGTGCCGAGGTTTAATTATGAAGACAGAGTCTGCAAGCTACATGCAGAAATCAATATCATTATGTCTAGTCCCGCCTCATTGAATTCTGTGAGCTAATGAAGAGGTTTGCAAACTCAGATTACCAAATAAATTTGATATTATATTTAGAAGGGGAAAATAATTAAGAAAATTAAAATATACCTTGCCGTCAGCAACTGTGCTTCATTTGTACTTTTTAATGCACCCAGGAAGCTATTGTCTGTTTGCAAACTTAGAGCTGTATGGAGTTGGGGTGTGTGTGTGTGTGTGTGTGTGTGTGTGTGTGTGTGTGTGTGTGTGTGTGTGTTTCAAGTTGCATCCGGTCTGCGGCTTAGTTAAAAATAAGAAATGAATATTTGGTTCCAGTTGGGATTGTTTTTGAGCTCCTGCCAAGGTTATTATCACGCAGATACAAAGAGGTCAGCATCACGGAGATAAATAATCATGCTGATTTTCCACATGATAGCCCACGACACCATGGATAAAGAAGGACTACTCATCTCCTTTCCTTTCCATTTCACCTCTGCTCCCTTGGCTGGGAGTTTCCTCCCATCTGTCTTTGCAGACCTCAGTTGTCACTGTCCTTTAAAGCTCATTTCAGATGCCATTTTCGCCATCGAACCTCTGTCAGTCAAAGTGTAAGTTAGGCCCATCTTCTCGGGGTCTCCCCCGGTACATCGTAGGTTCTCATTCTGATTCATCATGGCAGGGAGGGCATGACTGAGCAGTTCAGTCCAAAACAGGAGCAGAAACAGTCATGCTCACACCCAGAAGCCTTTCTTCCTTCACCCTTTCTAGTCCTCTCAGGCCCCCAACCCGTGGGGATAAAACATTGAGAGAGGGTCTCCCTCCTAGAGGCATGCCTCAACTTCCTCGGAAGCTTGAGCGTCACACTTCTGAAGGACTCTGACAGTTTCCTAAGCATTCTGGGTGATTTTACCTGTTTGATAACACCACACAACTGCAGAACTTCCTTATGTTGCCTGCTTTTCCAGCTTGTCCAGGTCTAGTCTGGTAAATCTCCACACAGGCACAGGTCTCCCTGTCTATCATGCTGGCTTGCTCCATAGAGAGCTCTTGCCAGTAGAAAGGGGTCGGGTAGCAGGTTAGGGAGAGATGGAAACAGTTTCTCTGGTCCCCGCCTTTGTTCTGTATTTTGTGATTAATTTCCTTGAGACTGAAGGGAGGGGGAGGGGATATGTAAGGACTCTCCCCGGGATTATAGTTTTATAATGGCGCTGTCTGTAAGAACACGCATACCTGACAGAGCAATGCGGGTACCAATCCCTGCCTTGGAGTTAGGTTTCTGCTTTCTCTGCCTCTCTGAGTATAAGAAGGTTAACTCTCCTGAGCTGCATCACCTGAATTCTCTTCCTGCCTGGCTTCTGGTGAGGTTGGAAATAGACAACAACCGCGAAGAAGGAAAAGAGGTTGGGTTTTCTCTCCCACTACTTCCTGCTTTGGTACTGTATCTCTGACTCCATCTCTGTCCTTCCTCCAGGCAATCCTCACCGGCCTCCTTCTCTCTGTCCTAGGAAGCAACAGATTCCTGCCTTTCTAGGCCTCAGAGTCTTCCAGCATCCCTGGTGATGCCCTTGACTTTGCCCGCACATCTTCAATGGCCCCTTTGCTGATGTCGACTTCATCAGAATTCCATTTCCACCAGTAGCCTAAGTTACAAAGGAAGACACATGGAAGTCACATGAAGAGTTGTATCTCTACTACAGAGGAGGTCTTCAACAAGAGATGCCGACTTTCCAGGACCACCCTGCCAGATTCATGTATGAACCAGTGTCGACAGCACATAGCATCTACCGGGCTCACAGTGGGTGGTGGCAGGAGCCCCCTGAGTTAAAGTCATAGAGATATCGTACACAACTCCAGGTCAACTACTCACATGATACACAAAACAGGAGGGTTAGTAGTCTGTTTCTAGTCCTTCTAAAGACTCTAAAACAGGGGTTACCCTCCCGGACCAGCCATAGTATAGTTTAAAATGAATGGAAAAGGGTTTTCAGTATTGGGTGTAGTGGTGTTCCAGACTCGGAAGCAGTTAGAATGATGTGAGTTCAAGGATAGCCTGGTCTACATAGGGTGCTTTGGGCCAATCTGGGCTATCTAGTGAGTCCCTATCTCAAAAGGAGACATAAAAGAAAGAAGGAAAGAAGGAAGGAAGGAAGGAAAGAAGGAAGGAAGGATAGATAGATAGATAAAGGAAGGACAAAGAAGGGAAGGGTTTTTAACAAAGTATTTTCCCTATTCCTTTAGGACTGCTGGGATTTCTAGAAGATTCCACAAGTTACACATAAAACAGAGACAAAAAGTATTGGTGTTGATGGAGTCAGATCTAAATTTAAGTTGGAGGAAACAGCAAAAATGTTATCCAGAGGTCATATGACTTCAGGTGAAAAGTGCCTTTCAAATACAAAAAAAGAAAAAAAAAAGAATAAAAGAAAGAAAAAAGAAAAAGGAAAAGAAAAAGAAAGAAAGAAAGAAAGAAAGAAAGGAAGGAAGAAAGAAAGAAAGGGAGAGAGACCATCCTTATTTCTGGAGGTATAGAGGACTCAGAAAGGAATGTGATGAGGCCTTGGTAAGTTTTCCCTAGTCTATTATTAGATTACAGTGTTCTGTTCTACTGTGTTCCTCTGATTATCCATTTTTTATCAAACCTGTACTCAGGTTTATCTATTCCTCCAGACCTTCATTTCCTGATGAAGTCCCCCAAGTTACTTAAAACTTACCTTAAATACATTTGCATGTTTGTCTCTCGGTCATCTGTCGTTTGCTACAGAGGTCTCCACCCTACACCTGGGATGAACTGAGACGTTTGCCCAGCCCTGCAGTCAGACAGGACAGCGGCATTTTCAGCAGGGAAGCAAGCGACTGCTTCTGACATGGTCCTGTTACAGAGGAAGTACACATCTGCTCAAGAGCCAGCCTAAAGCTACACTGAGTAGGAAATGGGCAGAGGGAAAACCTCCCTCTTATATGTACATCTCATAAAAACATGTTCCCCAAGTCACACAACCCTGAAAAGAGTTCCTCTGGAAAAGTTTGTTCTGAAAGAGGGCTCAACCAGAAAAGAATCCCCCACGCCCCCAAATAGCTTCCCCTAAGGAAAGACCCCTGGAGAAAGTCACGCCCTACCTCAGAAATCCACCACCAAGGACAGATCCCTTTAGACGGTCCCATACCAGATCTTCTGGAAACTTCCCAAGAAAAGATTCATCTGAGGAGAGGTCCTCCTGAGGAGATCCCGCCCTGAGGTGAACACTCGCTGAGAGTCGCTCCTTCTGAGAAGCCTCTTTTGGTCTTTTACTCCCAGATTCTCCCTGGAATTCTGAGTTGAGCAGGAGCAGACTTTCTGCCCTGGAAGAGAAATTTTTCTAGCTTCAAAGAAGACATATTTCTTTTTTAACTTCCAGGCTGCTCTTGAAGGACGCCAATGGAGTCTTTTATGGGCCTAATAGCTACTCAGGAGAGAACTAGCTCACTGCTTGACTAGCCCTGGCCTTGCTTCATCCCCTCCCCTGTTGTTTAGTCCCCTGGCTCACCATGTTTCAGCCCCCCATTTCTTATTGCTGTTGTTTACACTTGGACACCATTCCAAAAGCAAGCTCCTCACAAATACACAATGGTGGCACTCAGGTTGGTTACTAACTGGTAAAACCTGAAAGACTACATAGCATCACCCAGTGCTAAGAAGAAGGAACTCTCAAGCCTCAAAAACACACATGGAGGCACCTCAAATGCACGTCGAAAACTGAAAGTCGCCGATCGGAAAAATCTACATATCACAAAACTGTCTGCTTTGTTTTGGCTTTTGAGACGAGGTCTCATGCTGCCCAAGCCAGCATTGGACTTGCTGTACAGTTGAAGACAACCTGGAAGTCTGAACTGCCACGATTACAGGGATGTGCTACTATACCCAGCCCATATGACCTTCTGCAAAAGCCAAACCATATCAACAGTAAAGAGATCAGTGGTTCCCAGAGGTCGGGGGAAGGAAGGGATGATGTAACAGAGGGGCAGTGAACACTACTGTGCGTAATACCGTAATAGCAGCCACAGCTCACTATTGGTCTAGACAGAATCTGTGAACATACGGAATATATGGATATACGGATTGCATAGCAAAGAGAGTGAACCTTGATGTAAACTTTAGATAACAATGCAAGATGGTCTTTGTAACAGAGGATCTAATCTGATAAGGATTGACGATGGAGGAGACTTTGAATCTTGAGCTTGAGAGGGTATAGGAAGTGAGCTGTGAGCCTAAACAGTTCTAAAATACACAGTCTATTAATCAGAAAGGAGCCAAAACAGTCACGCTCATCTGACACGTTCGCATTCTAACAGTGTCCAGACCCTAAAACCCAACACAGCCAGCTTTCCCTGTATAGCATTTGTTTTCTATTGAAGCGAAGACACAAAGAACGCCCTGCATGTAGTTTTAAGTCTTTAATTACATTTATTACATTTACTTTTCATTTTGTATGTGTGTGCGTATGTATATGCACATGTATGTATGTTCACGTTCTCATCCACGTGTCTGCACGCACACACGAGCACATGCACACTAAAGTGTACTGGTAAAGGTCAGAGGACAACTTAGTAGAGTTGCTTCTATGCTCCCACCGTGCGTGTCTCAGGAATTCAACTCGGGTTTCCACGATTGGCGGCAAGTGCCTTTACCCATTTGAGCCATCTTGTCCGACTATCACGAACAATCTTTGTTCTCACGGTCCCCCTCCCCCCTCTTGTATTCTTAAGGAATGCCCTCCAGTTGTCACTGGATGAAAGAGCGTCAGGGAAACTAGGCTGGTCACTGAATGTAAATATCTGCACATTTATCCTGAAAATCTTTCAGTCCGTGCATGCAGAACCCCATCCTGGAGTTGCTTGTTGGTTCCGAATGCAGCAAAACATGAAGCTATTAATAGTGGACTTCCGGTTATCTGTGAGTGGCGTGCCACCCATTTGGGAGGCAGGAGGCTTCCTGATCTCTCTATGGCCCTGGTCTTGAGACACTGATCTCTCTGAAGTATCAGAGATCTTCACCCACCTTTCTATTAAAGCTTCCCAGCAGATCCCAGCCTGAGAGGTGAGCAGGAGGGTATGGGGCTGGCAGGGGCATGTCCAAGTAGAGGGCATCTCTGATCCCTTTCCGTCCCTTGCTCCTTCATGAAGCTCAGTGTCCAGGGTATAATGTGGCACACGAGTTCCTTCGTCACCTCTGCAAATACAGACGTTGATGGAGCGACCAACTGAGATTGTGACAACCTGTCTTCCTGTTGGAGATGGCTTCACCTGAGGATTTGCCAGCTTGGGTCCATCCACCCACCAGGGCATGGGTTATCTAGCAGGCCTGCTTGAGTAACTGTTGTTGTTGGGCCATCATGAGTGTTCACAATTTTAAGGAACATGTTGCCTCTCCACCTCCAAACGAGCCTTTGGTAGCCTCAGTGTCCTGACCTCGAAGCAGGAGCAGGGCAGGGCAGGGCAGGGCAGGGCAGGGCAGGGCAGGGCAGGGCAGGGCAGGGGCAGGGGCAGGGGCAGGGGCAGGGGCAGGGGCAGGGTCAAGGGCAGGGCAGGGCAGGGCAGGGCAAGGGCAAGGGCAGGGCAAGGGCAGGGCAAGGGCAGGGCAGGGCAGGGCAGGGCAAGGGCAGGGCAGGGCAGGGCAAGGGCAGGGCAGGGCAGGGCAGAGCAGGGCAGAGCAGAGCAGAGCAGAGCGTGTCTACGCTGCCCTCTGCCAGCAGGCCACTCCCCAATCCCACCCCCTTCACTTCTACCTTCGTATTCTACAAGTGGGTGGTTTCTTTCTTTGCCCCTCGGATTTAATCTTACCAGATGTGGAGATCCTTGCCTCTGCTTTCTTTCAAATCATATTTGCTGGAGATTCAGCCTTTTTCCTTGTTGAAGTGTTATTACATTTACGTATCTGCATATGTGTGCACACATGTGTCATTGTGCACTTACAGGGATCAAGGATCAACGTGCAGGGCTCGGTTCTCATTGCCCACCACATGGGTTCTTGGCATCGAATTCAGGTGTCAGGCTTGGCAGCAAATGCCTTTACCAATCGAGCCGCCTCTTTGGCCCTATTCTTTCATTTTAATCCTTCTGTATTCTTTTGTGGCAAAGGCATCTTCTGTAAATAACATATTGGTAGCTCTTTTAGACCATCCATTTGGAAATGTCCTATTTTGTGATGGTCAAATCCATTTACATTTGTCATACTCATGTTATATCAAGAACTGTTTCTACCATTTTACTCCACCCTTTCTACCACTGATAACTTTTCAAATTCTCTTTGATCAGGGCTGGAAAGATGGCTGACTGTTCTCCCAGAGGACCAGGATTCAGTTGCTGGCACCCACATGGGAGCTCAGAGCCATCTACAACTTCATTTCCAAAAGGGCCAGCAACCTCTCCTGACCTCTGCAGACTCAAGGCACAACGTCGTGCACAGCCATCTGTGCAGGCAAAACACCCACACACACAGAAAACAAATATAAATAAAATTGCAAAAAACCAAAATCAATCTTTTAGCCTTAAACGAAACAGATTTGATTTTCTTTTGCTCGTATAAGTAACCATTTATTTTTGTTCTTACAGCGACTGCACTTGAAATACATTTACTTATTTATCCTGACTTATTAAATTTATGAATATCTACTTCTTCACCCTGCAAAGTACAAGTAGTTCAGTATGTTCTCTTTCTCTTCCTCCCACCTGGAGTACGCATGACAGCGACGCTCACACACCCACCCACCCACACACCCACACACCCACCCACACACCCACACATACGACTCATGCAGTCAGAATAGAATTCTAGTTTGGATTTCTTATGAATATATTTTTCTTCACTTCCCCACCTCAATCTTTGCTTTTATTTTTCTTCTAAGAATAACTTCCGTTTTCTTTTTCCCAGATGGTTTTTCTTCTGTCCTGATGAAGCAACCTCTTTGCATGGGCTTTGGTAGAGATCCCAGCAGAGCGCCATCAGGTTAAATCATCGTGGGCGTGTTCAGTCCTTTTTGGGCCTCGGGAAATGGACTCCTGGCTACTTTGCTGTGACTGCCACAGCTTGCACAGTAATGCAGCTTGATGCAGTGAGAAGTACGTAAGCGTCAAAGACGCTAAGTCCCTTACGGCAGTGGACTTTACAGCATTCCAAGTAATGAAGTCCTCATCCTCAGGCACACTCTGGGTGCAGTTCGTACAGTGAATTGGCTGCATGTGGCCCCGGGCCACCCCCCCACCCTTTAGCTTTGTACATCTTGGAGCCAAGACCCAAAACAACTTTGCTTAAAAAACAAACAAAAAAAGACAATGGTAAATCTGAGTGTGACTGTCCTAACTTCACATTTTTCCTATAGCCGTGGTTCTCAACCTTTCTAAGACTGTGACCCTTTAATTCAGTTCCTCCTGTTGTGGTGACCCCTCAGCCATAAAATTATTTTAGTTGATGTTTCTTAACCATAATGTCACTACTGTTGTGAATCATGTTGTAGATATCTATGTCTTATGATGGTCTTAGGCAACCCCTGTTGTAGGGAAAATACCTTGTGTATTATTCTGGATGCACCACCTGTCAATTTAAAAACCTATGGCCTAGGGGTTAAGCAGGAAATAGAAGGTGGGACATCAGGGAAGAGAACAAATTCTGGGATGGATCCAGGCAGGAGATCCACTCAGGAAGTTGTGAGGAGATGGACACATTGTGCCTGAGCACAGGAACTCCACCACGTGACAGAATGTAGGTTCAAATAAATGGGACATTTGAAGTTAGATCTAGTTAGAGAAGAGCCTAGCTATATGGCTGAGGTATTTGTAAGTATGTTTTGATTGTAAATATATTTCTGGGAGCATGAGACTGGGAGGCAGAACCAGACCTAACTACTACACCCCGTGAAAGGGTCATCTGACCCCAAAAAGGGGTTGCAGCCCACAGGTTGAAGCCGCTGCTCTGTATCATTGTTGGGTTTATTTTCTACTAGCTTGAATATTTCTTTCTAGGTTTTTAAGAGCACAGGTTCTAAAACTTCATGGGCTATAGAATATTATTACATTCAGAATATTTTTCATTACATCTTTCTATTTAGGTGTTAATTTTTCTAGGTAGAGAAGCCAACACCCATCAAATTCCCCTTGCCATGGTCTCTTCTGCAGTGTTCCGAGGGTCGGCTGATGCTTACTCCTTGGTGTAAGAGCTCCCATTTCCCTCCAAAAGTAGTCTGGGCTTCCTCTTAGTCTTAGTGATTTTTACTGCACAGAAAACTGCCTAGTTTTGGAGTTTTCTGACTCTGTACCATAGACTCTGTTTTGTTTTGTTTTTTTCCTCCATTTGACTTTCCCTCTCATTGAATCACTATTATCTAATTTTTATCCTTTTTAGCCCTAGCACGTATCCATTTTAATTTCTCCTGTCTTGAGGAATAAGTTTCACATGATCTTGCAGCTTCCTGATGTGTCTGGCAGCTGCATATGCCTGGGCGCTTGTCCCGGATCTCATCCTTCCGTGTCAGTCATCGAGTTTGACAAGCCTGGTGCTGCCAGGTGGTCATTCTCTCTCTCTCTCTCTATCACTAATATTTTCCCTGGTTGAGTTTCTGACAGAGAATGAACCAACTTGCACAGCTAGCCTCTTCCTCCAAGATTGGATTGCTCCTAATTGACAGAGCAAGGGGAGGAAGCACGGGCAGGAAATCCAAGCACACACGAGAGAGCCCTCTGAGACGCCGGAGATTGCCATAAGCCAGATCACCAGGAGTGTGCATGTTGTGATTACTTGAAATTGAAGGCAGACAAAGAAGGCCTGGGGGAGTAAACAACGTCACTCCTCAACGCCTTGTCCTTGGCTATGGTGTGCCTCCCCACCACAGCCTCTGGGCTGGTTAGTTTTTGTCAACTTGACAGAAACTAGAGTCACCAGGGAAGAGGGGAACCTCAGTTGAGGAATTGCCTCCATCAGTGAATGGGGCTTTTCCTTGATTAATGACTGGTGTGGGAGGCCATAGCCCAGCATGGGTGGTGCCACCCTGGGCAGGCACTCCTGGGTTGTCTAAAAAAGCAAACTGTGCTTTGTGCCTCTGCTCCCGCTTGAGTCCCTGCCCTGACTTTCCTCAGTGATTGACTGCGGTTGATGTGTATGAGAGAAAGCAAACTATAACAGCCGTGAAGCACAGCGAAGCAGTTCTGCCGGGGTGGGGAGGGCTCAGGGAACGGCACTGAGAAAACAGATCAAAAAGAGAAAAGAAGCCTGTGTACTTGTTATCCACGGTAGCCAAAGCCACTGCAAACTCTGAGTGAGCCAATACTGAAAATGGCTCTTGGGAAATACACAGATAGATTCCTATGGGCCACTGATCACACTTTCTTCAACTGATCAATATGTATGTTTGTGTTCTGTGTGTTTCTCCTTAAGGGCATCGTTAAGATCTATTACTGTTGGGGTAACATTGAACTCACAGCCAACGCTGAAGTTCTTGCTTCAGTGAAGCTTGGGTACATGAGTCTGTTCCCTAAGGCACATCAGTCTTTCTGTCCTATTGAACAGCAAACAGCACACCAGCCCTGTTATTGATTCAATGGGGGCCCTCAAATTCACAACAAAGCTGCAGTCCCAGTTAGGTCAGGCCTTATACATAAGGCCAAATAGAGTTCAAAGCATGAGCCCCAGCACAACGGCTTATGAGAAGATGCGGTCCCTAACATGCGGGCACAGAGAAAGGGTCACGTGAGGGTGTGTTAAGTAGATCTCACCAGGAGATGATAGCATACACCTTTAATCCCAGCACTTAGAAAGCAGAGGCAGGCAAACCTCTGAGTTCGAGGCCAGCCTGGTCTACAGATATAGGTCTAAGACAACCAAGGCTATTACACACACACACACACACACACACACACACACACACACACTACACACACACACACACACACACACACACACACACACACACACACAGAGTTTCCCAAAAATAAAACAAAAAGTAGAGGAAAAGGAGAAGGAGGAAGAGGAAGAAGAAAGTGGCCCTTCGAAACTGCATGTGGTAGTGCCCACCTGTAATCTCGAGGGAGGTGGAGGCAGGGGAATCAGGAATCCAAGGATAGCCATCTGGGTTTGCTTGCCACAACTGTGCTAAACACCATGATTAAAACCAGCTTTTTGAGAAAAGGACTTATTTTATTTCAGTTTATAATTTATATTCCATCACAATAGGAAGTCAGGGCAGGACCCAAAGCAGGAACTGAAGCAGAGACTGGAGGAACTCCTCTTACTGGCTCGATTTCCGTCCTCACTCGGTTTGCCCTTTAACAACCCAGGAGAACCTGCCAAGGTGGATGGAGCACCTGTCGTGGGCTGGACCCCACACCGACCGTTAGAGAAAACTCCACAGACTGCCCACAGGCCGACCTAATGGACACATTCCCAGAAGACTCCAGCTTGCGTCAAGCTGACAAAATTTTAACCAGCACACCCACCTTGGCTGTCATGAGTTTGAGGTCATATAAATTCTTGATCCACAAAATAGAGATAAAGAAGCCTTACCAGAAACCATCCCCACCTAGACTTTAACCTCAGGATTTTTTTTGTTTGTTTGTTTTGTTTTTTATGTTTTTAATTATTGTTTTTGTACAAAAGTGATATATTATTTTTCATTTAAAACACAGGGGTTAGGATGCAAACAACAAATGAGAAGGCTTTTTAAAAATAACATTATTTCTCCTGTATAGGAAGAAGACAAAATTTCCACGGCCATTGCAAGGGTATTGGGACGTAGGAATGATGTCATTCATTTTCTCTAAAGGGAACAAATGGCCCTGCCTTTTCCACGTCTCCTGTGTTCAGATGAACTGTGCTGTTACCTAGTGGCCTAGGAGTTCACTATTTTAGAAAGACCAGCCTGGGATTCTGGGCACATGGCTTAAACAGAAAGAAATAGAGGATTAAAGGCCTTTTCCCATAGATAAGTGGGTCAGACACTTCCCGGAGCCAGCAGGAGGGACAGGTGCAGCAGTGTCCCCACCCATAGCAGAGACCTGCAGAGCTGCCATGTCCACTTCCGCTTCCATTCCCTTCCTTTAAGATTGGAGAATAAAAAGCCAAACTACAGACCTGTGAGAAAAGTGCAACTCAGGTTTGCAGGTACCAGTAGGGAGAGGAGGAAGAACAAGTCTGGCCAGCAAGACTGCCTCAAGGTGACACAGTCTGTGTACTTTAGAAAGGACTACTTATTAGGCATTTGGGTTACCTATGGATTTATAACATAGCCTAGGGCCCAATTCAAACTGACAAGCCACTCAAAGACCTAGAAACAACGTGACGGCGCCTTAGAATCCTAAAGATGGGAAATTTCACATTTTTCCCCTGTCCTAATCCCACACAAGGGGCAATCAGGTGACTAATTCCAGGCTCAAAGCAAACGAGAGTACCTGGGTGACAGCCACACAAGAAGTACTGCAGAGCACCTCTGTGAGTTACACTCAGAGCCTCACGAGACTACTGCGGGGACAGGGACAACATGAGGGAGGCAACCAAAGGTACAAGCAAAGAACCCAGTGTCTCGACTTGTGAAAATGTTTACAGCCAGGGCGCATGGCTTTCTGCCTAGTTAGCTGTCCTTTCTCGTCCTGGGGTGTAGGAGTCTGCCCCACAGGCCGTATGTCTGTCTGCCTTCCACTGTCCTTGTCCAGAGGGAAAACAAAAGGAGCAAAGGGAGGCAGGTTAGGGCCAAATCAAAGCCAACTGGAAAGCAAGAATATTAATGGCAAGGTGAGAGACAGGAGAGACTGCTTGAGTTCTCTGTCCTTGAAAATGTGCAGAAATGGATTTGTGTTGCTTAAGCCACCAGGACTTGCAAGAATAGCCCAAGCAGATGAATGCTGTTTGGAGACCTTTCTTTCTTTCTCTCCTTCCTTCCTTCCTTCCTTCCCTCTTTCCTTCCTTCCTTCTTTATTTTTCTATAAAATTGATTAATTAATTTTACGTGTATGGGTATTTTCCGTGCATGTATGTCTCTGCAGGATCAAGAAGGCATCAGGTCCCCTGGAGCTGGAGTTACAAACAGTTGTGAGCTGCCACGTGGGTGCTGGGAACCAAACCAGGATCTTATGGAAGAGCAACCAGTGCTCTTAACCACTAAGCTATCTCTCCAGCCTCACAGAGACCACTTTCAATACAAAACCAGCACTTCCTGCTCTCGCAAAGGACCCAGGCTGGAGTCCTCATACCCATATCAGGTGGCTGATAATGCCTTCAATTCCAGCTCCAGGGGATCTGGCACCTTTCACCTCTCTGGCACCTGTTCTTATGTGCAGGTATCCACACACATACACATAATTAAAATAAATGCTAAAGAACTGCTTAAAATAATTTTATAAATTATTATCAGTCAAAAATACTTTTTTCCAAAAAAGAAAAATCTACCCTAATTTTTCATTTTTCTTTGATAAATGTATTTTTTGCTTATGTTAAGGTATAGTTTTGTCACATAAAGAATCAAGAAGCCCCATATAGTTTGTCTTAGCTCACTTTGCTCTACTATAAAAGAAATAACAGAATGCCAGAGACTGGGAAATTTATGAAGAACAAACTTATGTTTCTTATAGTTCTAGAAGCTAGGAAGTCCAATTTCAAAGAGCCTATATCTGTGAGGTCACTCTTACTGTCCCATGGAAAGGGCAGAGTGGGGGGGCATTGTTAATGGCCAATAACCATTATCTTGGTTATTGAGACCAGATCTCACTGGTTGGGCTTGAACTCATGATTCCCCTGCCTAAGCCTCTCAAGTGCTGGGCTTACAGACATGTACTGCCACACTTGGCTCCATACTCACTTTTTAAAACATGTGTGTATGTATTTTACCTACATGTATGTATGTTTACCTCATGAATCACAGATGCCAGAAGATGTCAGATCCCTTGGAACTGGAGTTCCAGATGGCTGAGCTGCCGTATGGGTTCTGGGAACTCAACTCATGTCCTCGGCCACAGTAGTAAACACTCTGAACCACCAAGTCATCTCTCTGGCCCCTCCAAACTCACTTTAATAACAACCTATGCCACAGCAGCAGTATTAACTCATCCATGAGTGCACCTAAGCTATTTCTTTTTAAATAATTTGATATGTTTTTACTTATTGAGAAGAAAAGGGTGCACTTGTGGGAGTCAGTCCCCTCCTTCCACTATGTGGACCTTAGGAATGGAAGGACATTGTCAGGCTAGGCAGCAAGAACCTTTACCCTCTGTGCCATGCCACTGGCCTACTTAACGGCCTCGTACATGTCCCACTCAGAACATGTGGCACTCAGAACTGCCTGCAATACACAAGCTTTGGGGGAGTGCATTAAAAACTCAGTGATCTCAAGACGCCCCCTCCACCTCCCCACTCTCACAGACGCCCCCCTCCACATCTCCACTCTCACAGATGCCCCCCTCCACCTCCCCACTCTCACAGACGCCCCCCTCCACCTCCCCACTCTCACAGACGCCCCCCTCCACCTCCCCACTCTCACAGACGCCCCCTCCACCTCCCCACTCTCACAGATGCCCCCCTCCACCTCCCCACTCTCACAGACGCCCCCCTCCACCTCCCCACTCTCACAGACGCCCCCTTCCACATCTCCACTCTCCGGAGAAGGCTGCCTGCCCTCAATTCCTCACATGGATTCTTTGGGCAGTTTACATCATTTCTCTATAAAACATAATTATGTAGTTGCTTCCTGATTGCTTTTTTCTTTCATTTCAGTCATTAATGCTAGCCTTTTCATCCCTAATCCTCCCAGGAAAGCAATGCTATCATTTCAGATAGATTAATATTCAGTGTTTATATTATTACCAATCACGAGAATGCCAGGCCCTGCTTAGTGATCTGATACGCAATGATTTGCTTTGTTGAGCGAGTTATTATTTTCTCTGCCGTTAATTACTGTCTTTGGTTTGTTGAGTCATGTCCTCTGTAGTTGGTATTTTTTCCCCAAACTCTGTCTCAGATGTGTAGATCTTTTCTCCATGTGCTTAAACAAGTCAGGGTAGTCAAACTTGGCCCTTTCTGCACCGACTCTCTCCTGGCTGTGTGCTAAGCGTGCTGGACACGGTCTTGGGTCTTCCTTGCTTTATGATCTCATTTTGGCAAAGCACACTGTTCTAGCAGCTTGCTTGTAAAGGCAGGAATTAGAGGGAGATCCTTTCCAGGATGCCCACCTTTGAGAATGCCTCTATCCCTGCCTAGCGCCTTTATTCCAGTTTCCCACCTAGTTGCTAGGTTAGGATAGGGGGCTGGAAATGCGTTAGAACCTTAAAGTGTTAGTCTGTTGTCTTTCAGTTTTGGAATCTCTGTTAAGAAGTCCATTCTGTTTCATGATGGTTTTGCAGCTGTTGTTTGTTTTGAGACAGGGGTCCCTGGGTAGTGAAGGCTGACCTCAAGCTGGCTCTGTCCCTGAAGATAATCTAGAATTTCTACCCCTCCTGCCTCTGCCTCCCAAGTGCTGGAACTGAGGGGTCTGCCCCCACGTCTGGCTTCTAATTCTAATTTATTTTTTCTTTAATTAATCAATTGTGCATGGATAGAACCCAAGGCCTAAAGCATCACGAGGGCTCTGGTTCCAGCTGCATTATCAGCCTTTAAATTTCTACCTGTTCTCTCTCTCTCTCTCTCTCTCTCTCTCTCTCTCTCTCTCTCTCTCTCTCTCTCTCCTTTCCTCTCCCCCTTCCTATCCTATGTACAGTCCCTGTTTGCCTTTGTCTCTCTGTTCTGAAGTTTTACAGTTACATTCCTTGGTCTGAATGAATTCTCTTTAAAGGTGCTCTGCCCTTAGTAAATACTTAAAAAGGGGTGGGGGGCTTTCGAAATCAGAACACATTCAGATTTATAGCGAAATGAGAGAACTACAGGAGTTCTATCCAGCCTTCTTGCTTCCTGCTGTTGTGTGATAAACACCAGAGACAAAAGCAATTTGAGGAGAGAAAGGTCCGTTTCCACACAGGCCGCAGCCGCAGTCTAACACCCAGAGAAGTCAGGGGAGGCACTCAAGCTGGAGCAGAGGCACAAACCATGGAGGAATGCTGCTTGACCGACTTGCTCCCCCTGGCGTTCTCTCTTGCTTTCTTATACAACACAGTCCAGGGGTGGCACTGCCTAAAGTAGGCTGGGTCCTCCTGCATTGCTCATTGATCAAGAAAACACCTCACAGACTTCCCTACAGGTCTATCCAGCGGAAGTAACCCCTTAATGGAGGTTCCCTCGTCCTAGATAACTCTAGCTGTGGAATGTTGAAAAAAAATCAACCCGGGTCCCACGATTGCATGATCCGTCTCATTCAGAGTGGAGCACAGAGTGTGATTACATCGATGTCTTGTCTCCCTGAGCCCTTAGCACACATCAGGACCCACCCTCTGTTGTCCACTCTGAGTTTAAACAGAGTGTATAAGAACACGCACCCAGAGTATCATGCAGAGTGTTTCCTATGTTCACAGAGGCTCTCTGCAGCCCCACCTTCATTTCTACCTAAACCCCTCAAGCATAAAGCATAGGTCATTTTTTTCCTTTTCTGCAATGTCACATGCTAGATCAGCCTCATTCCCTCAGTAATAGGTTTCTTCCATCTAGTTTCATAGTCTACTAGTGAATTTCTTTATCCCTGAATAATATTCCATTGTTTGGGTTGGGCATGGGAAGGCAGAGACAGGCAGATCCCCGAGAGTTTGAGGCTAGTCTGGTCTACGTAGCAAATTCCAGGACAGCCAAGACTATGCAGAGAGACACTGTCTCAAAAACAAAATTCCATGGCTTCCAGATTTGAGCAGTTTGGGAATATAGCTGCTTCACATATCTGTATGTAGGACTCTGTGTGAGTATGCTTTCAACTCCTTTGGATAAGACCATGAAGTGTAGTTGGGGGTTGTATAGTAGAAAGCATGTAGCGTTTTATAAGAAACTTCAAATCTGCCTACATTGTCTCACATTCCTAACTTCAATGGCTGGGAGTTCCTGCTGACCAGCATTCAACTCTGTGGGTGTTCTGCACGCTGACTGTTCTAACAGATATGTATGTCATTAGTGTTCGAATTTTCATCCTCCAGGGACATATGGTGAGGAGTGTCTTCCTTATTTGACATCTGTAAACATTCACGAAGTGTCTACTAAGGTTCTTAGCTCAATTCGAATATGGTTGTTTGTGTTTTATTGTGGAGTGTTTTCCTTAAAGGTTTATTTTATTTAATGTGCGTGCGTGCGTGTGTATGTGTGTGTGTGTGTGTGTGTGTGTGTGTGTGTGTGTGTGAGAGAGAGAGAGAGAGAGAGAGAGAGAGAGAGAGAGAGAAAGAGAGAGTATATACCTATACCGTGTGCATTCAGCTGTCTGAGAAGTGCAGAAGAAGGTGTTGGATAACCTGGAACTGGAGTTATAGGTAGTTGTAGATGCTGAGAACCAAACCCAGATTCTCTGCAAGAGCAGCGAATGCTCTGAACCATTGGGCTATCTTTCCAGCCCCTATGGTGCAGTTTTAAGAGTTCTCTGTGTATCAGGGATACCGGGATGACAGGTATCATGCAAATATCTTCTCCCAACCTGAGATTGTCCTCTCCAGTTCTTGCCTGTCCTTCTCGGAACAGAAAAACAAAACAAACAAAAGACCACATTATTTTGAAGGAGTTCAAACTATCAACTTTTTCCCATAACCTTATCTTTCAGGTCATATCTAAAAGGATATTTTCAAATCCAGGGTCATCTGGATTTTCTGCTGTGTTACTGTGATGACTGGTGTTGTCAAGCTTGCAGAACCCAGAGAGATGAGCTTCTGGTGCCTATGCGGGATTACCTTGATTAAGGTGAGGTGCCATTCCCTGGCTGGGATCCTGGTTTATAGAGTTGGGGAAGGAGGTTGAACAGCTCCCAGTCATGGCTCCCTGCTAACTGTGGATGAGATGTGACCAGCGACTGCAAACTCCTGCTGCTGTCTCAACCTCCCACCACAGTGCACCCTTGAACTGTGAGACGGAAGGAACTGTGTCTCCCTTAAGATGCTTTGCCAGAGGATTGCACAGCAACACTGGGAAGACAGCTGAGGCTTGGACTGTGTTCCTGGACTTGAATAGCTTTATACTTGAAAACTCGGGTTTGCGGCCCATTCCAGTTGTTGTTTGTGGAGCTCCTAAGATCTTCATCTAGGTTCGACTCCATGTGCATCTCTAGTTGTTTGGGGAATCACTTGGATTGAAGCAATATCTCCAATTGGATTCTGTTTGCCTTGTTAGCAGAGGTTAGAGGATGAATCTTTATGCATTTACTCTCAGGCTTTCTATCCTGTTCCATTTATCTATTTGTCTATTCTTTCATTAATATCACACTGCCTTGACCCTTATAGGTTTATAGTAAGTTTTAAAATTGGGCAATTAACCTCCTCCTTCACCTCCTCCACCACCACCACCACCACCGCTCCTTCAATATTGTGTCTCCTATTCTGTGTCTTTTGCCGCCCCACATAAACTTTGAAATGACCACAAAATAACTAGTTAGGGTTTTGTTTGGCGTCTGTGGTAGTTTGGCTGAGACATCCTTGATAAGTCTTGCACATTTGAATACATGGCCCTCAGTTGGTAGTTGTTTAGGGAGGATTAGGAAGTGTGGACTTACTGAGGAACTTTGTCACTGGGGGTGGACTTGAAGGCTCTGAAAGACTTGCTCCATTTTCAGCTCTCTCTGCCTCGCTCTTGGGCACCGGCCACCATGCCTTTGCTTCACGGTCATGAGCTCTACCTTCTGGAACCATAAGCCCGAGACAGTGCTTTCTTTCATAATTTGCCTTAGTCCTGGTATTTTATAACAGAGAGTAACTAATAGAGTGTTGAGCTGACTCTGTAGATCAGACTCAGAAGAAGAATTGGCATTTTGACTACACTGAGTCTTCCTGTCCATGAACATAGACTATCTCTTCATTTACCTATTTTTTTCTTTGATTTCTTTCATCAGTTTTGCCATATATATATATATATATATATATATATATATATATATATATATATATATATATATATATATATCTCAGGTTTCCCTTTGGGGAGAGAGAGTGAGAGAGTGTTTTACTTTTTTAGTGCCAATACAAATGATACTGTATTTTCTCATTCAAATTGTACTTCACATTGGTACATACAAGGGAGCGATGTACTTTCCAGTATTAATCTTGTACTCTGTAACCTTGCTAAATCTCTTGTTGGTGTTTCTGGTGTTATTGTTCATTGTTTCAGATTTGTTACATGGATGTAACAAATGTCTGATGTTACATAGATGTAACAAATTTCTGCGCGCGCGCGCGAGAGAGAGAGAGAGAGAGAGAGAGAGAGAGAGAGAGAGAGAGAGAGAGAGGGAGCACTTTGTTTTTATTTTGTTCCCAACCCATGTGCCTTTCATTTTCTCTTCTTTGGCATCACCGGGAGTTCCAGTGTGGCATTGAGGAAAACTGGGAAGAACAAATATTAGTATGTGCTCCCGGTCTTGGAGAGAAAGGTTTGGGTTTCCCATTAGTAAAGATGATGTTATCAGTACATTATTTTGTAGATTGCTTTGTTAAGTTAAGGAAATCTTTTTCTACTTAGTCTCAGTTAACGAAAACTGTCTTTTTATTTTTTTTAAAGTTATTTCATTTTTCACAGCCATTCACAGCAGTACATTGAGCTCCATAGACACAGCACTGAAACAGGCAAGAGCTGGACTGGCTCTGGGCAGCTCTGGGCATCATGGAGGAAAAACTGGGCAAAGGAGATGCTAAGAAGCCCAGAGACAAATGTCTTCATATGCATCTTTGTGCAGATTTGCCAGGAGAGGTACAGAAGAAGCACAGGTGCCCTGTCAGCTCCTCAGAGAGTTCTTCAAGAAGTCTGAGAGGCAGGGACCATATCTACTGAAGAAAAGCAGAAACACGAAGACGTGGGAAGGCTGACAAGGCATGTTATGAAAAAAGAAATAAAAACCTATATTTCACCCCCCCCCAAAAAAAAGGGAAGACCATAAAAGTTTGAGGACCACAATGCACCCAGGAAACCCCTTCAGAATTCTTCTCGTCATGTTCTGAATATTGTCCCCCAAATCAAAGCAGACCGTTCTGGCTTATTCACTGGTGATGCTGCAAAGAAACTGGGAAAGTCATGGGGCAGCGCTGCGGAGGGCAAGCAGCCCTGTGAGAAGAAGGCTGAGGAGCTGAAGGAAAATCCCATGCAGTGAAGAAAGAGGGAGTGCTCAGGGCTGAAATGGGCAGGAGAAAGAAGAGGAAGATGATGGGGAAGTTGAAGAGGAAAAGGAGGACAAAGATGGTGAACAAGATGGTTCTAATGCAGTTTCTTTTCTTCTTTATAAAGCATCTAAACCCCCCACCCTGTACACGACTCACTCCTATTTAAAAAGAAAAGAAAAAGAAAAAAATTAAAAGGCAAGCTGTGAGAGCATTGTTTTTAAACTGTAGTGTCTTTTTTTTTTTTTTTTTTTTTTTTTTTTTTTTGGTATAGTTAACCAACTGTGCCTGGTGCAGCCTGAGGTAAATTAGTGTACAAATTTAAATCAGGTCTTGGTGGTATACAGCACAAATGAGTTATATATGGGGACAGCAGGGTGGGTTTTGTTTTTTTCCCCCTATCTTCAGTTGTCTCTGAGGCTACATTATGAAAATAGTTGTTGTTCAGTTAACTGAATACCACTCTGTAATTACGAGAATAAAAATCTCAGCCGTTTTGTTGTCATTCTGTTTCTAAGTAAATTCATTTTTAAAATTAGTGCTCTTCCATAGATCCAAAGGGTTTCTTCTCCAGGGGAGGCTCGTCTTCTGCTCTTGCCCATTTTGGGTCACACGGAATACTGCCGTGTTTAGCTTTTGATAGAGCCAGCTGTTAGCTTTTATCTGCACACCCTGCAGACTGTGACGGGGGAGCAAAAGCTAGAACAGCTTCATTCATCGCTCAAATTCCCAAATCACGATCATCTGAATAAGAGATTCCACATAGCCTGTTGGAAAGCTAAGAGTGATCAATTCTATCACACCATGGGATTGTTGCACGGAAACAATCTGAAAGTCATCCTTGCCGGACTAATAGAAAAGCCTGTCCTAATCCTTATATGAGGACTCTGTGTTCTTTACCACTACTGTGTAATGGTGGCTAAACTCTGCAGTTCTCCTATTAAAGATGACCTGAGAATGGATCCCCAAAAACGTGAGCTTAAACTTCAAGACTGCCATATTAAACTCTTTGTTGACATTAGTTCCAATGAAGGCCATGAGACCACTGGTTATATTGTCTTTGCCCATTTACCTAAATAATGGTTGCTCAGGAAACTCCACTGTTTAACGGTCTTTTTAATTAGTTGAGTCAGCTTTTATTAGAAGATTGCTACATTTAAAACTAAAGCTAGGGTATATTTTTCCTATATTGTGGTTTGTCCCTTCATAGACAGACAAGGAAAGAAGACTAACTTTGCATCGTAGCACTAGCTGTCCAATTCACTTGACTCCTCTTCATAAGACTCAAATTCATTCGTTAGTCACATTCGTCTGCTTAGCAGTTTAGGAGACAATTTGTCAGCTTTCTGGATTTTTTTTTGTTCTTTTATTTTGTTTGCTTTGTCTTGTTTTGGAGGTTTTTAGTATTTACTTTTTTGTTTGCTCGCATTCTCGTCCTCTTGAGTGCTAGTATTTTAAGTGATCTTGTCATTTCCCATGCTTTTGCGATGAAGTGCTATTATATAATTTTGACTTGGGTTCTCTCCAGTTGTTTTGGTTTTTGTTAAGTTGAGAAAGAATACTGAACTTATATCCTGGATGATACTAATAAACTAATAATTGCAGAGGTTTTAAAAATACTTTTTGCTGGAGAGATGGCTCAGTGGTTAAGAGCACTGGATGCTCTTCCAGAGGACCTGAGCCCCCACATGGCAGCTCACAACTGTCTGTAACTGCAGTTGCAGGGGATCCAACACCCTCATATAGGCATACATGCAGACAAAACACCAGTGTACATAAATTAAGCATAAATAAATCATTAAAAAATAAAAGTGAAAGGTGTGTGCCATCGTGCCTGGCTAAAAATATTTTTGAAAAATATCTTTCATCTTTTGAAACGACCTTGTAATTTTTCTCCCTAGGTTGATAAATGTGATGGGTTGTATGAATTGATTTGTAAGTATTGACACCAGTCTTGCATATTCAGGGTAAATCCCACTGTGCTATGGTGTGCTCTTCTTCTTTTTTTTTTTTTTTTTTTTTTTTTTTTACATTGTTGAGTTCAGCTTGCAGAGGTCCTGTTGAAGGTTCTTAAGCCTGCACTCATGACAAGGACTGGCTTGTGGCTTTCTTTTGTCTTGTCTAGTGTGTCCTCCTAGAAACCACTGGGAAGTACTCCTTGATTCTATCTTCTGAGGGAGATGTCAGAGAATTGTACAGTTTCTGCACCAAGTGTTTGATAGAATTCACTGGAGCATCTATTTGGGCTCTGTGCTTTCTGTCTTAAGAGATATTAGCTATTAATACAGTTATTGTTTCTGAGATGCTGTCTTGTTATATGGTCCAGTCTTGCTTCAAACTCACAATGAGTGTTCTTGCTTCTGTGTTCCAAGTGCTGGGATAATAAATAGGTAGGCACTACTATACCCCACTTCTGGTACAATTTCTAAATGGAGACAGCGCTTTTGAGATTGTTGATTGATGCTTGCATGAGTTTCGCAGTCTGTCTTTGGAAGAGTTTGCTCTAAGCTTACCATATTTGTTGGCACAAAGCTAGTTATCCTTGCTATTCCTTGATTACGTTTTTAACATTCTTGCAATTTGTTTTGGTTTTATTCTTTTTTTCTCTGTTGACTTCTTACTTTCTTTTTCTTTCAAGGTGTGTGTGGGTGAATACATGCGCAGGTGCTGATAAGAACAGAACAAATATCAGATCGGCGGCGGCACTGGATTTCCAAGCAGTTATGAGGTGCCTGATGTGGGTGATGGGAACCAAACTCAGACTTGGGTCTTCTGCAGGAACAGTATGTGCTCTTAACTTCATGTCTTTGTTTTAATTATGTTGACTTTTTCCTTTGCTTTATTTTTCTTGAATATGCTTCAAATTTTATGTATTTAAATTTTTATTTATCTTCTTCTGCTTAAGATGAATTTAGCTTGATTTTTCATTTTCTAGTTTCCTAAGGTCGAAACTTGATTGGCTGACTTGAATTCTCTTTTTAAAACCTATCTACTCAATGCTATTAATTTTGTTGTGAACACAATTTGTGTTGCATCCAGTTGCTGTATTTATGTTCAGCTCAAAATATATTTGAATTTCTCTGGGATTTTATTCTTTGACTTGTGTGCCATATTATGTCCACATTCAAAAAGAATCCCAGCTATCCCCTCGTTAATGGCTCTTAGTTTAGTTCCATTGTGTTATAAGACCCCTGATCTTCTTGTCTCCAGCGGTGAGGGTGAAGCCTCTCCTTCTCCTTGCTGCCCCACCAGTGTAAGCCCCACGATTGGGTGTGGGCAAACTAAGCATCATTCTAGTTGTATTGTTTCAGAGAAGTGACTACTCGTTCACAATGTGCTCTTAATCTCGCATAACCTTTGCCAGCCTGAAGTCTGACTGAAATTAGTAAGTTATTCCCACTTTCCTTTGAGCCATATTAGTGCAGTACCTCTGTCTCAGTTCAATTACAATAGAATCTACTGTAGGGACTGGAGAGACGGCTCAGCAGATAAGTCACTAAGGCATTCATTAGCATTTTCTGTTTCTTGTCCTTTTTTGTCTTTTGTTATCTTCTGTTTTCATTTTAATTGAGCTTTGTGTATTACGCTGTTCTTTCCCCTTTCCTGGCTTATTGTTACGTATATGTTTTATGGTGATTATGTCACATTATACTTTACAATACATATTCACAGACAATCCAAAATCCAGGCCTACTCTTAAGTAATATGCCACTTAATGGGTGACATAATTTCTTGGTAGTAATGAAGGAATTCCAATTCCCGTCTTCCATCCATCCTTTGTTAAATCACTGTATCTCCTTTCACCTATACATAAAAGTACACATACATGTGCTCAGGCATACACACTCAGTCACATGCACACACAGATGCACACACACAAATACCTTATTGCAGTTAACTATTGCTATATGCTATGACAATTAAGAATAAGAAAGAGAGGGGTTGGGGATTTAGCTCAGTGGTAGAGCGCTTGCCTAGGAAGCGCAAGGCCCTGGGTTCGATCCCCAACTCCGAAAAAAAGAACCAAAAAAAAAAAAAAAAGAATAAGAATGAGAAGTGGATTTTGCGTTCATTTATTTATTCTCTAAGTTTTAAAAAATTTATATAAACCAAACCTGTGATCTTTGTAGTTTTTCTTTTTTCTAAAACACTTCCCTTTCTTAAAGATCAAGTCTGCTGTAACAACTTCCTTCAAGTTTCTTTTTTTAAAAAAGATGTTATTTATTTTATATATATGATGAGTACACTGTAGCTATCTTCAGACACACCAGAAGAGGGCACTAGATCCCATTACAGATGGTTGTGAGCCACCATGTGATTGCTGGGAATTGAACTCAGGACCTCTGGAAGAGCAGTCAGTGCTCTTAACCTCTGAGCTATCTCTCCAGCCCTCAAGTTTTGCTTCTTACAAAAACATCACATTACCATTCACTGGAATCAGCTCTTGGTGGGATCCAGATCAACTTTTGCCCACTGACACTCTCAGCCTTGCCTTCTGGACATTTCTTTAGCCACCAATCCTCAGAAACACTTTCTACAGTGACCACATTAGACTGGGAAACAGGAAGACTGTTTTCACTAATCTTTTTTTTTCATGTAATTACTATGTATTAATTAGAAAATTATCTTAGTTTATAGGCGCTAAAGTCACATGCATTTGTTTTTGGTTGTTTTCACTAATCTTGAGTCTTCTGTTCTGATCTCTCCAGACCTACTATTCTTAGTTCTGTAACAACCTGCCTGCAGGAGCCCCTGTTCCCACCCTTCCTGTACTCCCTGAGAACACCAGTATCCCTGGCTCTTTCCTGCCAACCCCCCTCAGCCTATCTCCTGGCCCATCTCCATTCCTTTGTGTCATCCACAGACCCTCAAAAGCACTTTCTACCAAGGACCCCAAGGCCACCACACTTGCCTTGGATCCAGAGTGGGCAACAGCAGCAAAGTACAGAACACCCGCTCAACAAAGACAAGATCAGGTGTCTACATTGAGAAATACCATAACTCCAGATCCGAGACCTAGATATAAAGACCCAAACAGGGGGCTGGGGATTTAGCTCAGTGGTAGAGCGCTTACCTAGGAAGCGCAAGGCCCTGGGTTCGGTCCCCAGCTCCGAAAAAAAAAAAAAAAAAAAAAAAAAAAACCAAAAAAAAAAAAAAAAAAACCAAAAAAAAAAAAAAAAAAAGACCCAAACAGGAACAGCCAAGACAACATGCCTCCTGTGGGAGCCAGTTACCCCACTGCAGTGGGCCCTGGGAAATGCAAGTCAGCTGAAGCACAGGTTAAGGACTTCACATAGCAATTAAGAATTTGTTCAAGGGCCATAAAGAGGACCTTCATGAAGACCATGAAGGCACAAACTGTTGAGAGAAATGATGAGAAAAGAGAACAATTCAAGACACGAAAGGAGAACTTACCAAAGGATTAGAATTATTAAAGGAACCCAAACAGAAACAAAACTGGAGATGAAAACCTTAGGACGTAAAAACAAAAGTAAACCCAAACATTGTCAGAGGTGAGTGTCACCAGCAGATTACAAGACATGGAAGAGAGAAGTTCAGGGTTGGATGACAAGGTAGGAGAGGTGGACGGCCCAGTCAAAGGAAATGAGAAATCTGAAAAAGCTCAGGTACACGGCACACATGAAATATGAAAGGAATGAGCCTATGAATTTGAGGGTTGGAGGAAGGAAAAGAAACCCTGGGGAGCAAAGGCACAGAAGAGACTGTTAACAAACTGTAGATGAGTTTCCACAATCTAAAGAAGGAGATGCCTACCAAGGAGCACGAAGCATACAGGACACCAGTCTGAACAAGAAAAAGAAGTCCCTATGCCACATATTAATCAAGACATTAAATTAAAGAACAAATAAAGCATATTAAAATAAAAGTTACAAGGGGAAAAGACCAAGTCATGTATAAAGCCAGGCCCATTAGACACTTGACTTTTCAGTGGAGTCTCTGGAAACCAAAAGGGCCTAGCTAGCTGTTCCACAAACTCTGAAAGAGCACAGATGCCAGCTCAGACTACTATGCCCAGAAAAACTATCACTCACAACTGATGGAGAGAAAAAAATGATAAAACCAAATGAAAGCAATGTCTATCTACCAATCCCGCTCTACAGAAAGCACTAGAAAGAAAACCTCAGCCTGAAGAGATTAACTGTACTCAAGGAGACACGAGGAATAAACCCAGAGCAGGAGCCGGGCAGTGGTGGTACAAACATTTAATTCCAGAACTCCAGAAGCTGAGGCAGGCAAATGTCTGAGTTCAAAGCCAACCTGGTCTACAGCAGGAGTTCCAGGACTGCCAGGGCTACACGGAGAAACCATGTAAACACAGAAAAACAAAAACAACAATAGAACATCCCAAACAAACAAACAACAACAACAACATAATGCCAGAACACTATGTCAGATGAGGGGGAGAGCAAACACCATAACAACAAAGTAGCAGTAATCAATAGATACTTCTCATTGATAATTCCGAAACTAAGGGTCTCAATTTGCCAATAAAAAGACACATAGTCTCAGTATTAGAAAACAGGACCCATCTTTCTGCTGCATCTAAGAGATACATCTTAACATTAAGGATGGAGGTTACCTCAGGGTAAAAGGACAAAAGAGATGTTCTAAATAAATGGGCTCAAGAAGCAAGCAAATGTAGCCATGTTAATATCTGACAAAAAAGACCAAACCAAAAGGAATCAGGAGAGATGGGCAAGGCCACAACATGCTCGTCATAGGAAAAATCCAACAGCAAATTATTGGAACTTAGACATCCATGCACTAAGTTCAAAAGAAGAAACACTGTCATAGCTAGAATCACATATTGACCGTCACAGAGGGGTAGGAGTGACTTCAATTCCCCGCTCTCACGAATAGACAGGTCGGCCAGACAAAAACTAAACAGAGAAATTCTGGAGCTAAATAATGTCATAAATCAAATGGACCTAACAGAAAGCTACAGAACTTCTTGCCTAACAGAAGATTATACTTTCTTCTTAGCAGCTCATAGAAATTTTTCCAAAATGGGCCATGTACTAGGACACAGAGCAAGTCTCAACAGATAAAAAGAAAACTGAAGTAACTCCCAGCATCCTCTCTGACCCTCCTGGATTAAAGCTAGTGGTTTGTTTTGCTTTATTCTATTAGCTTGTCTTGCAGTGCTGTTTTCTTTTCTTTCTTTCTTTTTCAATGCTGTGTGTACACCCCTGTGCATTCATGCATGTGGGCTTATGTGTATGTTATGTACAGTTCACATGTGAAGGTCAGAGGTTGCCTTTTATAAATTGGTTCTCACCTTCCTCCATGGGTTCTGGTGACCAGACTCCTGTCATCAAGTGTTTCCACCTACTGAACTGATCCTTGTAGTTGGCCCTTGTGATGCTTCCTTGATTGTCATGCATGATAACCCAGCATATCATGCTGGGTTAACTGAATAAAGAGACTTTTAATTAGGCAACTGTGGGTTGTGTGAGGAGAGAATGTATTCTTCAGAAATCCCAACGTCATTGGTCTCTTAATGAGCGCCCTCCTCTGGAGTGTGGATCCCATATCTGCTTCTCATTCTCTTACCCCTTTATGGGTGGACCAATGTACCCTGTGGGTTGAACATGGATTTTTTTTTTTATTGGTCAGATCACTTACTCTATGAGCAAATCCCAGCATGATGGGATCTTGTTAGTTTCTCCTGGGGAAAGATCTTGATTTGAAAAAACAGTATTCTATACTTTTCAGAATGGCTGTGTATTTTCTCTTCTTGCAAGATGTTTGAGGTTTTTCCCCCCTCAAATATCTCTGAAATACTGGTCATCAAACTCATGGAGGTGAAGTTCACAGTTTGAGGGCCTCCCTTGAGTAGTTATCCCCGAAACTGTGCCTGGGGTTAACTGCTGTAAAGAACAGTTCTCTGTGCCTCTGGCTTACGTGCACCCATTTACTTCGTGACCCCATCTCTGAAAAGAATGACTGAATTTCCTTTCCTATTATTTCTTTTAATTTTTAAAAAAAATTATTTTTGTTTTTGTTTGTTTATTTATAATTTTATTCAGCTTATTTATTGAGACAGGGTCTCCCTAAGTGACCTGGGCTGATGAGGAACTCATGATCTTCCTGCCCGAATCCTCTTGAGGCAGAGATTGTAGGAGCACACTATCATGCTTGTCTGAACTTTCAGTTCTTTTAGTGTTTTAATTCTTAAAATGCAATAGAGAGTTCACACATGAGGAACCGGGAATCATAACACTCTAATGAGACCTTCTAATTTGGAGATTGCGGCCTTCTGTTCTGGAAGCATTCTAGAATTATCTCATGTGCAATAAACCTTCTTCTGCTCTGCCCCTCTGAAATGTCTATCACTTACCTTATTTTACTATCACACTCACAATTCCCGAGGACAGTCTTTGCTCTCCACATATTCCTTTTTTATAGTTTTCTGTTCTTTTTCATGGACAGATAGTTCCCCATGCTTTGCGGGGCATTGAGCCTTGTGTGCTGTCTCATGTTGTTCTCTCCTGCAACTTTCCTATGCATTCGAACCACTGTCTCTCCCATTATTTTCTTCATCTCCGTCAGGGTCCATGATGGTCTGCTGGCATCTAAGAGTCCGGCAGCATCAGGGGCTGAACTCTCAGTGACAGGGTGGTACTCAGTGACCTCAGAATGTACCCCAGAGCCACAGAGCTGAGAAGCCTGGGTGTTCATGCTGTTAGGCTTCCTCTCTTCAGCTAATAAAACTTTGATGCTGGTGAGTCATCTTCCAATAGTTTGCCTGAAACTTTATCATGAACATTCTACCTGATCTCTGCCACCCGCACCCCCACTTTCAGTAGAAAACATTTATCTAACCTCTCAGATTTAATGACATATCCTGTTGTCAACTATTCCCGGTATCTTCTTACCCAGGAACCATGGGTTTTACCATCTCTGGAGAAGAACCATAAAAGCTTCAACTGGCAGCAATTGATTCTTATAGGGCACAGAATCAGAGGAGTAACTCTCCCTCTCCCTCTCCCCCTCCCCCTCCCTCTCCCTCTCCTTCTCCCCCTCCCCCTACCCAACTTTTGGGTCTCATATGTAGATCATGACCTTGAACTTATGATTCTCCTGTCTCAGCCTCCTGAGTCCTGGGATTCCAGCTATGTGTACGGTGTCTGACCCTGTTCCTTTAACTGACCTTGCACCAGTCTTCCGTTGTAACCTCATCTATCCCCCGGGAGAGACATGCTGCTTCCTCCAGTTCCTATGAACAGTCAGGATTTAATGCTATGAACCCAGTATCTTGTCTTTTTCCTTGCTGCCTTGGTATCTGTAGGGGTTTCGATGGAAATGGCTTTGTGGGGTGGTCTCCTGAGCTTCTAATGCCTCCAACAGAGACTTCTATCCATCTATCCAGGTAATGAATGTTAGGAAACTGACTCGGGTGGATGCACCTCAGAGCAGGCTGTGGGGCACCTTAGGGAACACTTATGATTAATTTTCATCCGGTGACGCCCTCTCCAATGACTAGACCGTTTATAGTTGTCACCCACTATCGAGCCACAGGTATACCTGGTGCAGGAGAGGGGACCACATGCACAGTGGGAACAGCATATACAGTGAGATGGCAAACACATCAGTGAGCCTTTGGAAGTAGAGTAGTCATGGCCCACTGAGCACAGAGATGGCGAACCCTGACACAGAGGACAGGTGAGGTTGTCTTTTTTTTTTAATGGGGTGGTTCGTTAGTTAGTGTCCTATTGCTGTGAAGACACCATGACCAAGGCAGCTCTTATAAAGGAAGGCATTTAACTGGGGACTCGCTGACAGCTTCTGAAGCATACTCTCTTATAATCATGGCGTGAAGTGAGAAGGAGCTGAGAGCTTTACATCCTGATCCTGACGCAGCAGGGAGAGAGGGGGGGGAGAGAGGGGGGAGAGAGAGAGAGAGAGAGAGAGAGAGAGAGAGAGAGAGAGAGAGAGGAGGAGGAGGAGGAGAAGGAGGGAGGGAGAGAGAGAGAGAGGAGGGAGGGAGGGAGGGAGAGAGAGAGAGAGGAGGGAGGGAGGGAGGGAGGGAGGGAGAGAGAGAGAGAGAGAACTAGACCTGTAGCAGGCTTTTGAAACTTCAAAGCCCACCCCCAGGATACACCTCCTCCAACAAGGCCACACCTTATCATCCTTCCAAACAGTTCACCAACTGGGGAGACCCTGTGGCGGCCATTCTCATTCAAACCACTGCAGATGCTATGTATACCTTCTTGATGAATGTGGCCAGCCCAGGAAGAACAGGGACAGCCTGAGAATAGCTGAGAGCCTGGAGAATATACTGCAGTCTCTTACAATAGTAAACCTGAAGGAGGAGCCTGTGGAAGCAGCCAGAGGTTGCTTCGCCCGAGCTTTATACCCAGATGATCTGGCCATGTAAGGGGTAACTGCAATATGAAGAGACCTGTGGATGCTGCTCTCCCCTAACCTCTGATTTGCTGGGTAAATTGGATAAAGAATGAGGTGAGGTGAAGGTGTTGGTTTGCCAGTTCTTAGAGCTGGGGGTGGAGGTGGGAGGTGGGAGGGGCTAGAGGGAAAGGGAGCACACAGTAGATATGTGCCAAAGCCTCCCCTTCTTGACTCTGGGCCAAGCCATCCAATTTGTACTGGCCCTGAGAGGTCCACGGCAGTGGAGGAGATGCCCGTAGATCCCCACGAAGTTCACCAGGATGAAGACGCTTAATCGCTCATAGAAACTGTGGTGAACTGCCTATGGTAAAGCCTTCCACCCAAGCCACTGTACCCAGCAGTGGTCTTTTAAGACAGACAACAAAATCCGTTCATCTGTATGAACCTCACCAATCCCATCCTTCGCTATCTCTTTGGCTGCTGTCTCCTGAGACACTTGTTGGAATGGCTGGTGGTAGTCTTCAGAGATCCCGCCGCCCTTTCCAAGAATGATTCGTCACATAGACGCTATGATGTCAGCTTCCAAGTGTTTCTACAGACTTAGAAAAATCATCTGAAAGACGACGGGTGCACCTAAAGGAGCAAGGATGGGAAACCAGTTCTGTTGGCCGACCTCCCCTTGTAGTAGGAAGAATGGTAAGAGTCGTCAGACTCTCACTTGGGATCTCGGCCACGCCCTCTGCACCATCCTCCCCTCTGTGTCTAGTTCTGCCAAGCTGTAAGTCTCAGGCTGATGAAGGGGGCTTATCTATGCAGCTATGGAAAAATCCACTTCTGTGCTAGAATGAGACTTTCAGTAATGCGGCTTCTTTGGAGTTTCTCAGGCTCCTGTGAGTAATCCCTCACCCACGCTCTGTATGTATGCCCAATAAACTCATTGGTTTGCCAGTTGGACTTCGATGGAGTTGTACTGTGGTCTGTTGCTATTGGCCTGTCTGGAGTAAGCAGACATTCACATCTCATGCAGGCTTGCAGTTGGGCAAAACATGACAATTGGAAAGGACTGTGGCACTGGTGGAAGCAATAGCTCTTTCCTCACTGTGGGTAAATCTGTGCCCTTGCTTCCAGTCTATTAGCAACTATTAGCTTAGTTGCTCTAGCTGGCTATAACTCAACTCAAATGTCACCTCCTCCTGGAAGTTCTCATGCCACCCCGTTTCATGACCCACTTCAGTCTATCTCTTCTTGAGCTCCCTTGCTCTCCTCCGATCTGTAATTGCCACTACAGGCTCCATTTGTGTCATTGTGTCATTGTGTCATTGGCCCACTGCCTTCCTGAAGCTGCCTGGATACACAGACGTCACTGTTCTTCTTGCTTCTAGTGTCTCTTTCTAGATTCTAGCACAGATTTACAGAAGAGTTCAATGACTGTCAAATGAACAAAGGAATGGTCATAAAGGGCCAAACATCGCGTGCTAGATGTGTCCTGTGCCAGGCAAAATGTTACAGAACAGTAGGAGAAAGGAAGGGCTAGGGGGATGGAAAAGAAGGAAGGCTTTCTGAAGGGATGCAGATAGAGAAGCTGTTGTACCAGGGTGGCCAGTGGACTCCAAGCTCATTGCTTGGGACTGAGAGATGGTGGAGGTGAAATCTTCAAATCAGAGACCCTCCCCTCTTCTTCTAGGTAGATCCTGTGATGACTGTTTTGTAACTGGAACTAATGTTTGAACATTTAGAAGGGCATGGGACATGGCTGGGCAGTGGTGGTGAACACCTTTAATCCCAGGACTTGATGGGTAGAGTAAGGTGGATCTCTCTGAGTTCTGGGCCAGCATGGTCTACAGAGCTAGTTCTAGGACAGCCCAGGCTACACAGAAAAACCTTGTCTTGAAAATAAAAGGGAGCAGTGGCCTAGGACTTAGTTGGTCTTTGCCCTAGTCACTTACTGGGTACTAAACAAGAGACACCAGATTGGAAGGAAAATGTAGCTGAGCCCTCACAGGAAGTCCTTAGTGTATTCATTCTTTGTGGTTTACCCCCAGAGCTTCCTGCCAGCTCTCACCCAGGCTTATCAGGCCTCAGAAGACAAGGAGAAGTGGGCAGACGGCGCCACAACATGCCCTATGCTGTAAAGCAGGTGCCTCTAGCTGACGAGTTTCCAATTTTAACTGAACACCTCCCCCAACCCCAGCTTCTCCAAAGGCGGGTCTGCCACAACTGCTAGTGGGGATGCTCTACCCTGCTCATGAGGGTCACCTACAGCACTTAGGAATGGAGCCAGAGGCCTATTAGCCTGCCCTTCGAATGTTGCCTGATGGGTTCTTGGTATCTCCAGTATCAGTAGAGTCCCCACCTTTACACTAACAATGCTACAGATCATTGTGAGCCCACTTGAGTGGTCAGGATGTGAGCCTCCATGGGCACCTGCTGTCAAAGTGTGTTCACAGAGGTGTCTACACAGGATGCCAGGCCCCCTTCGCAGCTGACACATCGATGTCAGTTCTGGTCATTTAGGTGATGGCTCCTATGATCAATCCAGTGGACCAGATTTGATACCATTGTCACCCCCAACCAGCCTCTTTCCCATTTTGCAGCTGCCTCTCTCAGACCTTGGTCTTCTCTCTAAAACTAGCATGCACTGTAGGCAGAGGAAAATTTTTGTTTTCACCCCTGCTCAAAGGAAGTGGCCAGTGTCCATTTGCGTACCTGGGGAACTCAAGAGCCTCTGCCCTGGTCCCTGCCTGTAGGACATGAGCCAGTGGCCATGTGGTAGCTTACATGGGTAGAGGAGCTAAGAGGAAGATGAGGCCTTTATATTGCTTGTCCAACATCCTTACATCCACATGTTTATAGTCTCTGTTTCTGACGTGACAGATCTAAGATGAGGCCACAGACTCCAGAGGCCAGACCCTGTGACTGTATATCTGAGTTATAAGGTACCACTTTGTGTTCTGCAAGCCTCGGGAGGCATTTGGGTCCTTCTTGTATAAAACACTCGATGGAAGAGTGAGCATGTTCACTGGGAGAAGTTATATCCACACAGCTTTTTATTGGAAATGGCAGATTCTGCCTTTTTAATTAGGGGGTGGCAACGAAACATCTCCACTCCCACAGGGAGGCTTTGGCTGAACTCGGGGTCTGGGCAAAGGAGGGCCTTTCTGCTGGTGAACCTGTGTGCCTGATGGAGGAGGTCTCTTCTTCGGCTGGTGCTCACGGTTACGGTGGCTTGGAGGCAGGGGACGATGGCCAGGTGTCTGGAGATGATGGCCAGGTGGAGGAGGAGCTTGGGAAGCCACTGGATTCTGTGATGCTGGTGCTGAGGCCTGGGTTGAGTGTGGCTTGGGTCCCCTTTCCACAGTGCTCATTCTGGAAGCTTTTATCTCCAGCTCTTCACCTGCAACGGCAAGACTTGTGAAGAGCTCATTCTGAGGAGAGTGTGTGTGTGTGTGTGTGTGTGTGCATGTGTGCGTGTGTGTGTGTGTGTGTGTGTGTGTGTGTGCATGTACATATTCAGGTAAACGTGTATGTGTGTGCCAAGGGATAACCTCTGATGCCACTTCTCAGGCACCGTCTACTTTTCTTCTTTTAGAGATTCTCTCACTCTCCCTCTCTCTCTCTCTCTCTCTCCCTCTCTCCCCGTCTCTCCTTCTCTCTCCCCCTCCCCTCCACCTCTCTCTCTCCCTCCCCCACCCCTTTGGCCTGCCACTTATCAAGAGACCAGCTAGGCCCAGGGATCCACTTGTCACTGCTCTGGGATTGCAAGTACCACCTTGCCCTTTTTATGTCAGTTCTGAGGATTCTAATTCAGTCCTCATGCTTGAAAAATATCACTTTACTAATCGGGCCACCTCCCCAGCCCCACGGTGTGACCATTGAACATGTTTCATGTGATAGCATCAAAGCAACTGCTTCGGGGGATGTGAGGAGGAAAGGGAGGTTACTCTCACCCTCTCCAAGTTCTGGGTGTGTCAGGGGAGACAGAAATGTTCGCCACGGATACCCTGAGACCCCAGGCCTCTTTAGAACTCAAAACTATGAGGGAAGAGGATACCTGGGTGGAGAGATTTGTGCCTAAGGCTACAGACTGTAGAGTGAGTATCAGATCTGGGAGTTTTAGCTGAATGCTCCCTAGAGGTAGTCAGCAAGATTGCTAGGCAACAACCCACATGGTCTGAGCCCACTGTAACCAGGTCTGAGTGGCCACCAGGACATTAGTGACTATACTTCTTCTGTGGAGTCTCTACAGTAGGTCTGCCTTTTGCTCAATTAGATTGTCATATAAGTCACATTCTGAAAGGAAACTGGAGTACCCTCCAAGGGGCATTCTAGCCCTTAAATATGGGCTAGCTCTTCCAAAATTCCTAAGTCAGACCCATCTCTCTTGGGCTTTAGTGGGAAAGATGGGACATTTCCTCACACATTGGGATTTTCTGCTTTGTGTGGCTTCTGTCCAGGAAGACAAGTCTGAGACCATGCAGATCTTCTCACACTGTTTTGAAACCACACAGGATATCTGTGAGAACACACGGTTGCCGGAGGCCTGGAGGGTACTGCTGGGCTCCTTCTGGGCACATTTTTGGTATTCCAATCCCTGTGCCTAGGCCATCCTCCTCAAGGAGCCAGGGGGAGCTTCTCTGTGGGGTAAAGGAATGATTGCTTGTACCCTTACAGAGATATGTCACTTGGAAAGCATGTCTCCACATGACCAGGGGGCTGGCACAGGGACAACCCCAGGTGGTTTTGACATCGGAGTGACCCCCATGCTCTAAAAACATACATAAAAAGACACTCAAAAGACAGAACATATCCTTTATGCCATGTCTGATGCCCCGGAAGTGCCTTTGGTCGTGTTTGGAGGCATAGGGGTGACACTTTGACCCTAATATCTGGTCCCAGACACAGACCAGCAAGTGTCAAGCTCCTGTGGCTCTCTGGCAGCTCTTCTGCTTGGGGACGGTTTTCTTTTTCTCCTGTGCTTTCTCCCATGCTCTGCATGTTGGGCCCATTGCTAAGACCCAGTAATGACTCAGGCAGCAACACTGTCCTCAGTGAGTGACCGAACCAGAAAGCTCACAACACTTTCAGCCTCCACCAAGGTGCAGGACCAACCACCAGAAGGTGCAAAGAACCACGTGAGAAGTGGAAGGGTGAGAGGTGTGAAAGATGCTGAGCCCTTACACTGAACTGGGCAGCAAGCTGGCTCTGGGGAAGCTGTATACACTTAGTGTGACCTATGCTACCCTCCTGTTCAGAGCAGGACCAGAGGGCCCAGTACAACTTCTCTAGTGAAGTCCACCAATGCCTAAACATCTGTTCCGGGAGCCTTTCGTGTTCTTTTTCTTTCTTTTAAAACTATCTCTTGACAGCTCAGTTCAGGTTACAGATGTGGGTGAGGAAAACCAGGCCCATAGATGTCCAATTTAAAGAGGAGTTATGTAAGAACAAGATAAAATGGCCTTAAAATTCAAGTGCCTCGGCCTAGTTATACTTCAGCCTATGGGATCTGAGGTGTCAAGCTAGCTTCTTCATCTGTGCAAATGTCTACCTTTAAGATCATGAAGAGGGACACAGTAGTACATTGAGAACACTGAGCTTCGTTCCTGGAACAGGCCACTTTATTCACGTGAGCTATCGTCACATTTCCCTTCCCAGTCTGGTGGTGGCAGAGGTTGCCATGTCTTGAGTGACACCTGAGGTCTACCTTGGAGGAATGTGACCCCTGGGTAGTAAGAATGGGATGGAGACAGTATGAGCAGAGCACAGAGATAAGACAGCCAGTGTCAAGGGCTCTGCAACCCGCTAAGTTGTGCTGGATGGAGACCTGGGGACGAGGTAAGACGTGAAAGGTGCAGAGAGAATGATGGCCCCGGTCCCAGGTCGGGAAGTGGTGCATGAGATGACGGATGAGGATGCTGGTCTGAAGGGAGGATGAGGGCGACACTGAGGTGTAAAGAAGGAAGCCAAACCTACAGGGCTCAGGGCCAGGAGCCAGCATCGTGGGGTGTGGGCAGACCCTGCCAATAGGCCGTGCTGGAAGTCAGTACATTGAACATCACTGGACCTACTCTAGGTGGAGACCTGCTGAGCTGGGACCCAGCCCTGCGAGAGTCTGAGATTTCTCAGGACCTCAGGGACATGTCTACCCGCTAGTGTGTCCAACTAAAAGTCTGCCCTTCCCCCAGCATCCACAGTGACACCTGAACATAGTCCCTTGAGTGGTCAGCTCTCTACTTAGGATCACTGTAACTAGTTTCTATTTTGTAGGCTACGACAAGGAAACCATACTCCCGGCCTGAAAGCATCACTTGCGGAACAGCCAATCAGGAAACAAAGCACCATCACCCTGATTTGGGCTTCTATTTTCTCGCAGTGCTGGGAATCAAATTTAGACCCTCTCACACACTGAGCACTTCTATACTGACCCACCTTGAGTGCCTCCTGGAAGGGGAGATAGTTTTTCTGTTTGTTTGTTTGTTTGTTTGTTTTTGTTTTGTTTTTTTTTTTTGAGCTGAGGACCGAACCCAGGGCTTTGTGCTTGCTACGTAAGCGCTCTACCACTGAGCTAAATCCCCAACCCAGCAACCCAGCTAAATCCCCAACCCGAGGTAGTTTTATCCATATTCCTAGGCACTTGGCCCTGAACGCACCTTTGAGCCATTCAAGGCCGACACATTTGTTCACAGGCATGGGATTTGGGTGGGAATCTCTCTATCCTTATGAAAGTTTGTGAGCCATTCAGGGATCTCCACACTAGCCTTTCACCAAAGTAGCCTCACGTGGTAGACTCTGGTAAAGTATACAGCCTGGTTGCAGCTTCTCAAAGGTCCTTTGATGTTACCCCTGAGAACAGCCCTTCAGAAATCGATCCAAGCATATAACAGAGCCACTCAGAACCTCTGCTTCCAACCCTGCCATTCTGATTCTACCCATCCCTTTCTTCCCATCGAGGACTTGAGGAGGGACCTTCCCATGGGGATTTCACTGCAGCCCACACTGACCAAAAAGTGGGTGTGCTTACCTTTTCTCCTCCTGTTCCGTTTTTTCCTCTTGCAGATACAGAAAATAAACAGCGCCCCAAAGAACACCAAGAGGAGTCCTCCTGCACTGACCCCCACTATGAGATAGAGGGGCAGACCTTTCTCTGCAAGAAGAAAAGACGACTAAGGTTTGGGCAGAGTGATCCCTTCGTTGCTATGGCTCAGGCCCCAGCCTCCTACATCAATCAGATGAGAGTTCTGTGGTGTTTTCTGCCTCCCCGAGGCTGAGTTTCTGGGGCCCGAAGTGCTTCCTGAATCTGCAAGGGCTGAGGAACAGTGCCTTCCCACCTCCAACCCCCGGAAGAAGAGCATTCAAGTTCTAGAGAGGGAGGATGAGTTGCCTGGGGCCTCATGGGACCTTTTCCCCAATCGAAGCATCCCCCAATCTCAGTGTTCAGCTCTTCTTCCCAGACCCCTCCTGGGTTCAGGAAAGCCGCCTAGATACTTAGAGGTTAGCAGGGGCCTATGAAGTTCTGATCCCTTCATCTGGCAGAACAGGGAAAAATAACAGAGAGGAAAGCAGTGCCATGGTTGCTCGGGGCAGTGGGCTTAGTTTAGCTCTTCCACATAAGAGCTGTGTGACCTTTGGTAAGACGCCCCACTTCTCTGAGTCGGTTTCCTTCTTTGTAAAATGGAAACAATGCACCTTACATCGTAGAGTAGCTGTCAGAAGTCAGATCAGATAATGGATGGAAAAGTGCTTTTGTAAACTGTAAAACAACACCCAGAAGTGAGGCCTTGCTCTTGCTATACTCTCTGCCCTGGGGTTTTCTGGTAGCTGTTTCCCAGAAAGGGGGGTAGTGCTAACCATCTGCTCTTTGAGAATCAATAGCAGTTAGAGAGAGCAGCTGGAGAAGGGGGTCAAAGGACCGTGGGGAAAAGGAACCAGAACTGAGCCCAGGTTCACAGAGGCCAAGGACTATTAACACTGGTGACCAGGGATGGGCCCCGGGCAAGCTGGAGGTCCACCAAGCAGGGCAGAGGGTCAAACCATACCGTTGATGCCAGTTCCCTCCTTCTCTCCTGTCTTCCCCTCACCCAACCTTTGCTTGTCAGCTGAGAGCCTCTCTGAGCACTGTCTGTGTAGGGGCATCCCTCAGCAACCCTTGACACTGCTTCAAGGATGAATTCAGGGACCTCCAGGCCCCGTTGGCTTGCCAAGGGCCTGGAATGTCAGAGTCAGCTCCCAAGTGTGAGCAGATGGACAAGTGTCCTGTCCAAGCTGAATATCCAACAGATCTTCCCACAGGTCCTCGGGCAGGACCTCCACCCTCCCCAGACACTCTTGGAAAGCAGGCAACGCCTTCCACAGCATGGTCTCAAGTTTACCCATTACAGCACTCTGGGTGCCTGCCTGGAGGGGACATCAGCAGCTGAAGCTGTCATAGGTTCTCACAATGTCTCATCCCAACTATCTTTCCCATCCTTCCTCTTAGAGACACTGTGCCCATGCTTATGTGACAGAGCCAGGGCCAGCCTGATTCCTCCTCCCAGGAACTTCAGCACACACTCACTTTACCTGAGCCTACAATTAGGCTCTGGCCTGCCTTGGCCTTTAGACTAGGAGGAATTTTCAAATCCCCTCTTTCTCCTTCCTGGCCTTTTCCTGGTCCAGCTTCAGCCTCCACTCTGAACTACAAATTAAGAGAGCTACGTGGTCCCCTGCTCCCAAATCTTGCATTCTCTCCTTCCAAGGCCTTGCCTTCCTGATAAATACTTATTTTTATTCTGGAGGGATCTAGTTACACTAAATATGAAGCATGAGGTTGCCAGATAAAATACAAGAGAGCCAGTTAAATTTGAATTTCAAATAAACAATGAATAATTTCTAGGATCGATAGATGATGGGACTGCTTTTGGTCAGTTCACTGACTAAGTCTGGTGTCTCTGACGTGGGGCCTTCTGAAAGAGGAAAAACGTTTTGGAGTCAAGAAGGGGCAGCTTCGCTCCACCCCTCATGCCTTAGTGATTGGGAAATAGAGAGTGGGGAGAAGAGGGAGACTACCCGTGGACCTGGGGGTGGGTAATAAAATCCTGCATCTGTGTGCTCTCTCTCTCTCTCTCTCTCTCTCTCTCTCTCTCTCTCTCTCTCTCACACACACACATACACACACACACACACACACACACACACACACACACACACACACACACACACACACGGGATGTTTCACTGCTGTCTGATCCCTGTGAGCTGAGCACAGGTGAGGCACACTCAGATCTTTAAGTGACACACAGGAGTAACGGAGATTAAGTTCTAAAGAGTCGTTGCTTCTCTCTGGGACACTGACTCTTGCTTTCAGTTGCTCTGAGAACCTAGCTGCCATGTTGTGAGGCAGAGTGGGTCCCAGGGCTTCTCACCCAATACTCCCATGTCAGGGCTGGTTTTCTCTGTGGAATATAAGAAACCTAGTGAGGGTAGGAGCTCTGTTAGGGTCACACCAACTAAAGCCAGACCAACTGAAACATTCCAAACTGGAACTTGGGCACTATGCTAGCCATCTCCTCAAATACTGTTGCTGGGTGCTGGGCACGGTGATATACATCTGTGATCCCAGCAAGAGACTAAGGCAGGAGCATTGCTGCAAGTTGGAAGCCAGCCTAGGCTAACTACATAGCAAGGCTCTCCCCCAAAAGCAAAGCAAACTGAAACAAAACAAAGACAAATTCTTTCTGGGAGCTCCAGGCTCTGGAGATCAATTGGGCCTTAGGCATTGAGGGCTGACTGGAGCCACTGCAGTGCAGAACTGGTCTCTGGGTGGCAGGAAGGCTGTGCCTCTCTGTTCTCAGGTTCTGCTCTCCCCTGCCCTGCCTCCCAGGCATTCTGAGACCTTGCTCCTCATAGCAGGGGCCTAACATGGGGTCTTTCTAAAAGGAAATGTTAAAGAGGCATCAGAATCCAGACCACCAACTAGCAGAGAGACCTTGGGCTAGTCAGATTCCCTCCTGCAAAGGCCTTCTTCAATCCTGCCATCCTTTCTCCTGGGGGAGGCTCCTTGTCCTGTCTGAAGTGGTCACATATCTGTGAGTGGACAGCCAAAATGGGTAGCCAGGAGCCCACCTCCCCAAAAGGTTCCAAGGAGAAATAAGTGTCTTTTCAGTTCCCATCCTATGCTAGATTGACCTCCCAGCCCAGGCTCTGTGTCACAGTGCTGTAGGCTCGGCAGGTTACCGCTGTGCATGTGGCCATCCCGATCCCCTCCCCTGCACCCTTCCCCCCCCCCTTCACTCCATACCTGGACAGTTGACAACTTCCATCTCAGACTCCTGGCTGACCCTGTTTACCGCCTTGCACTTAAACGGTGCTCTCAGGTTGGTCCACTGGTAACTCATGGTCTTCTGACGGAGGCTCCTGAGATGCTCCTTTCCTTGGTACAGCTTTAGTTCAACATCTGTTCCTTCCAAGACCTCACAGGTCAGGGTTGCGTTGCTGCACTCCCAGTAGATCATCGGCTTTGAGACCATCTCTAAAAGAAAGACCTTATCTCTATCAGACAATTCTGGATAACGTTTTTTAAAGACCAGATCTCGCTCTGCAGAGCAGTTGACTTAGAAGTCATCTTCCTTCTGCCTCTGCCTCCTGAGAGCCGGGATTATGGGACCCAAGCTCCCATCTACAATGGCCAGGCTTCGGATTGTTTCCTTAATCTTAATAAATATATACTTGTAAAAATTGAATTGGTTTGGGACCAGAGAAGTTCAAAGTCCTAGTCCTGTTTTTATTTTTGTTTTTAGTTTTTTTAAAGGATGTATTTATTTATGTATATGAGTGCTCTGTCTGTCTGCATGTACACCTGTATTCCAGAAGAAGGCATCAGAGCACATTTTAGATGGTTGTGAGCCACCATGTGGTTGCTGGGAACTGAACTCAGGACCTCTGGAAGAGCAGCCCAATGCTCTTAACCACTGAGCCATCTCTCCAGCCCTGGTTTGGTTGTTGTTATTTTATTTTATTTTATTTTATTTTATTTTATTTTATTTTATTTTATTTTGAGACAACACTTCAGCATAGCTCAGGCTGGTCTCAGCTCAGTGGTTGAAGATGCCCTTGATATTCTGACTCTCCCTCTACCGCCCAAGTGCTGGGATCATACCCGTATGCGCCAGTTTGCCAAGCTTCATGTGGTGCTGTGAATCAAACCCAGGTTTTCCTGCATGGTGGACAAGAATCCTACCAACTAAGCTACATCCCATCGAAGCTCTTTTGAAGATAACTATGTTTAATTGACCTAAAGCATCTTGAGCTAAGTCATTTCTGGTAAAGTTCATAGACACAGGATGCGAGTAATATAGGAATGGTAAGCTGTGTTTCTACTGTGCTCTCCAGCGTTCTCGCGTGAGAGGGGAGGCACTGTTTGGTTCTAACAGCAAGCCTTCTGTTTGTCTTCCCTTTTGCAGATGAGACGTCCAAAGCTAATTGACCTTCAATGCCTAGCTTTGGGGTAACCACTAAGTACGACAAGTCAGAGCCTGCCGAGTTGGCTGAACAGTTAAGAGTGTTTGCTGTTCTTCCAGAGGACCAGAGTGGGGTTCCCAGAACCTATGCTGTGCAGCCCATTACTGCCTAGCTCCAGGAGAGGAGACGCCTCTTCTGGCCTCTGTACACATGTGGTAGATGCATGCGTGCACGTGCGTGTGTACACACACACACACACACACACATACACACACACACACGCATGCACGCACCCGGGAATACAATTGTTAAAAGTATGTCAGGCCAGAAGAAGAACCTCCACAAAGGATTCCCAAGTACACAAGTGTAGGTGAAGTCAGTCAGCACCCCCCATCTTGGAGAAATGACTACATGAGAGGCCTGTGGCCTTATCTGCTGCCCAACAGTGCTGGGGTAGCAGAGGCCAGCATGGGAGCACCTAAGAAGCCTAAGTTTACCAGAGTAAAGGCACCAGCAGGGAGCCAGGAAGGACTCTGATGTTCCTGGCTCCAAGGTTCTGAGTTCATTTCCAGACTTGAAGGACCTCAACTTTAAGAAACGGAAAAATTATTCCCTACCTGTCTCAAACCAGACGACCTGTGGCCAAGCCCTGGACAAGTCACCAGAGCTGGTTCTCATATTCACACTGCAAATTCCACACCCCTCCTGTTTAGCATCCCAGGGGGAAACATCCCCGCTCTTGGCATTATTGAGATCAGGTCCAGGGCCCAGCTCCCCACTCCCCACCTGAAGACCCGACTGACATCTTCTCGTCTCTCAGTGGTCTCCATTCATCACGCAGGGCAACAGTGAATTTTTCCGATTTCCCCTCTCTCTAGCCTTCAGATCACAGTGTCTTTCCCCATAGGCCTCCTTGGTGTAATTCCATTTCTGCCTCCAACATACAAGCATGCAGAAATGCATTTCCTTTCTGTCCTGAGTTTCTGTGTATCTTTGAATAAAGAGATGACAGACTTGCCATCATCCAACAGAGCAGCGTGTTGTCTCAGGGTTGCCTGGCAGAGACTGCCTGTCTTTCTAGAGTGAAAAATCTTCTTCATAGTAAGATCCAATTATTTCAAGAAATACTGATCACAATTTTAAAAGGAAGGCAGTTGGAGACCACCTACAGTTCTGTTACTCGGGATTATTAAACACTCGGATGCATACCTTTATCGAATAGTTTCTATGCATAAATCCATAATATAATTTTTCAAATTAAAATTAGATTATGTATCTGGGGGGTCAGAGAGCTGTGCTGAGGGTTGAACCCATAACCTCAAGCATTAAGGTCAAAGTTCTATCACTGCGCTATGTCCCCAACCCCTGGGTCACATGACTTCCATGGCTTCATAACCCTTCACTCGACATTGTACCATTCTGGTCCCTTTTCATGGGCACCAGTGAAGGTACATCTCTGTCGACTTTTTAAGTGGTGATCTTAATTAACTAGCTTTTAAATGCACTCCTGAATTTTCCTCATGTAAACACAGTGACGAGCACCTTTCTGTGGATAGTCTCCTTGTGAAATGGCTTTCTGAAAGTGGCCTGGACTGTTTGAGAGGGTGTTCCTAGAGATGACTTTGTTCCCTACCCACTTTGGTTCTTCAAGACAGAGCTTCTCTGTGTAGCCCTGGCTGTCCTGGAACTCACTCTGTAGACCAGGCTAGCTGAAAACTCACAAAGAGGCCTGACTTTGCCCCTCAAGAGCTGGGATTAAAGGCCTGGGCCAACACTCCTTGGCTAGATCTGACTTCTTAATCTTGGGCTTCTGGGAGTCTTTCCACAGGAGTCTAGGGACCCTGAATGTCAGCCAGCATCGAGGAGCGTGTCACACTCATAACTCACGACACCCCTCATTGGATATCACAGGCCCCATGAGCATCCTAATGGATAAATCTGAAAGGTTCCAAACTATCAAGCCACAACTCAATACCACACATGGAAAGTCTCATGCTGTGAGACCTTGTTTCCTACACAATACTATTTAAAACATTGTTTTAAATTGTCTTGAATAGTGCGTATGGGGTATATACAAGCACGGATGAGTGTTGTGTTTACATTTAGGTCCCATCTCCAAGATATAGCATACATATATGCAAATATTTCGAAATCTTCAAAAAGTCCCAAATCCTAAACACTTCTAGTCCTAAACTCATTAAGTAAGTGATATATAACCTACACTGGGTAATCAGGTTCTCGGACAGAGGGCAATTTTCCAATGCTGTGTAATATGTAGTCATGTAGTCATACATAATGGTGACAAGACCTCAAGTTGAGTCATCATACTGTGTGACATTGCCATTTGCATGTAACAGTGAAGCCACTGATTTTAGTATGGGTTTCCTTTTAGGGGTAAGGAGAATGCTGCCTATGGTGATAACCACATAATTCTGTGACTACAGAAAGCTGTTGAACTGTGTGTGGTAATGGGCAATCTGCGGTACATGAATTACATAACAATAAGCTTGTTTGCGAGGGGATGTCACTGTCCTCATCCAGGGAAGCTCTGGGCTGGAATTCTGGCCTTGTTCCTGTCAAACATCGAGAACGTGGCCACTTCTGATCAGGCCTATTTCGTTACAGATGGATAGACGCTTGTAATTTTAAGTTCTTGGGATTGCTAAAGAAAACTAGGTCCACAAGCTCCTGACTTCTCCCCAGTAGCCATTATCACCCCAAAATGAAGGTGACAGTGTCAGAGCATAGGTATGGGCTTCTATACAGGGCTCAGTACAGCTCAATATCACAACAGGACCCTAGAGCCGCATGGCCTGTGGTCATGACCGGCCATTCCCGGTGCCCACGATCAGTGGTTCTCATTCCCATTCCGTTTCTGGAATATTCCCTCTAGATAAAGTTACAGGATTAGGTTCTGGAAGGGGTTGTACACAGAGGAGCTAACAGTGGGCCCTGGAGAGGGGTTGGTGTTAGACCCAGTTGCTGAGTACAGAGCAGGAAGGACACCCTCAGATGGGATGAGGGGAGCCCTTTCTCTACTGACATTTCCTGTGTGAATCTCAGAACATTTGTGTACTCCCCGAATGGCTGATCTATACTGGACAAGGCATTCTCAGCTTTCTCTGAAAGCCAAGGGCAGGCTTTCCTCTCTCACCCATTGGTGCGAGCTGCCCACTTGTCCCTGGACTTTTGCCGCCTGTGGCATTCCATGCTTCGTTCTCCTCTTTCTCACCCACCCAAGCTTCCTTCATTTCTCACACCCACACCCGGCATGCTTGCGTCCCTCCTTACCTCTCAGGGACCCTCTACTCCAGGCCAATGCCTATCAATGACAACTACTCACTAGAAGCTCCCACTCACTGCTGCACAGACACCATGCCGGGAGCCTGGGCATTAGTCACTTCTTACAGCTCTCTTGCTGGTTCTTGTGTGCTACCAAGATTAAGGCCACCGGCTTGGCCTCACTTGGATTACAGTAGAGGCTTCCTGGCTAGTCTTCTCATATTCCTCTTCAGTATCCTGCCCTCTCTGTGCACACAAAGACAAAGTCGCACCTTGTGTGTTTAGTTCAGGGACCAGCAAAATTACCGTCCACCTTCCTTGATGTTGAGAAGACTAAACAGAGAAGCTGTTGGTCCTTTGCCTCAGCATCTCCAGCCTTCTTCAGCTCAGCATCTCTAGTCTTCCTTTGGGTCAGCATCTGTAGCTAGCCCTATCTTGCCCTCTAACTCCTTCAGAGCACCCTGGCTTGAACTTAGCTCTCCAGACAAGAGACTCACTGCTCCCTGGAGACCCTCTGATGCCCTGTCTACAACTTCATCAGCCACCAAGGATGTCCACCTTTATCTCTGCCGACCTGTTTTCTATCTTATTAATGCCTGTCTTTAACCTGGGAGTCTTTACACAGCCCCCACAGCCATGCCAAAGAGAGAAGGAAAGGCAGACAGACTTGAGGACCACCCTCACCCACTGGAGTCTTCATTGTGAGCCAACAAGAAACGACAGACGGGGATGTTACAGAAACGCTACTCCCCAACTTGCTACATAGCACCCGTCCTAAAATGAAAAACTTTAAGGAATGAAGACTTACCTAGAATCCTCAAGTCCAGTGCCTTGTTCAGGATACGTGTCCCATTTGTGCTGTATACCGTTACATTATAGGTGCCACTGTCATCTCTTGTCAGATTCTTTATCTTCAAGTCTCCATTTGCTAAGATCTCAAATGCTCCCGATTTCAAAAAAGGCTTCATCTTCCTTTTAAACTCGGCAACCAGGGTGCTCCCCCTCTCCCATCGCACCTCATCAATATCATCAGTCATTTGAAAGTTAGGGATGTTCAGGTTGATGCCATGACCCAGGGCACCCCAGACGGTCCCACTGTCTCTGCAGTCTGCTCCTGTCAAAAAGTAAGATGGTTTCTGAGGTCTTGGGACTACCGAGAATCTCCCTCTTTGCCTCTCAGGTCCACTCCGAGGTCTCCAGAGGAGCTCCACACCCATGCTTACCTTTGCTGGACAGGCTGAAGAGCAGAAAGAAACTCCCTAGGAATTTACATCTCATCTTTACAATTCTTTTCCCAGTGGTGGCTCTGAGTTCTTTCTGCCAGGGCTGTGGTGAGGCTGGCAGAAGCCACACCCAACACTCTGAACCACATGCCTCTCATGCTTGCCGTTCACAGTAGGGAAGAAAACACACCCACAGCCCCTAGCAGACCCGTGCATTTGCTGCCCTCCTTAGCTGAAACAGGAGCCTGTGCCACATTTTAATCTTTACAAAACAGTTTAGGGTGTTGGGTTTTAGCACCTCACCAGAAGAAGAGGAACTGGGAGGGCAGTTGCCAGAGCTACCCTTTTGTAAACCAGGGCTTAAACAGCTGTCCACTCAGCTGTGCTGCCTTCAGCAGGATCAGGTAGACTCACTGGCAAATGTTCGTAAGGGAATAGAATTCAGAAATGTATGTTTGGGAAGGATTAGGAGGTGTGGCCTTGTTGGAGGTGTGTCACTGGGCTTAGAGGGCTTTAAAGCCCTTGCGGTCCTGTTAGAGCTTGGCTCATGAGCGCTCTCTCTCTCTCTCTCTCTCTCTCTCTCTCTCTCTCTCCCTCCTCCTCCCCCTCCATCCCTCTCTTTCCCTCCCTCTCCCCCTCCCCCTCCTGATCTCTCTCCCTCCCCTTCCTGGTCTCTCTCCCTCCCCCTCCTGGTCTCTCTCCCTCCACCTCCCCCTCCATCCCTCTCTTTCCCTCCCTCTCTCCCTCCCCCTCCTTGTCTCTCTCCCTCCCCCTCCTGGCCTCTCTCCCTCTCTCCCTTTTCCCCTCCCCCTCTCCTGCTGTGGATAGGAATGTAAGCTCCCAGCTACTGTCCCAGCACTATGCTTGCATGCCGCCATACTACCTGTCATGGTGGTCATGGAATTTTAAGACTCCAATAAATTCTCCTGTAAGTTGCCTTGGTCACGATGACTTGTCACAGCCATTGAAAAGTAACTGAGACACACACAGTTCCTGAAGAGGCCAGCAGAGGCCATGGGATCTCCTGGAATCGGAGTTACAGATGATTGTGAACTGCTGCCTTATGGATGCTGGGAATGGAACCTGGGTCCTCTGGAAGAGCAGCCAGTGCTCTTAAGTACCAAGCCATCTCTCTTGTCCTAAGACTATAAAATGGTAGTGAACAACCAAATCCAAAATATCCAGGATAATTAAGACTGTAGATGGCAATGGAGACGGAGAGACCAGGACAATCATAACTGGGAGAGAGAAAAAAAAGAACAGGGTTCGTGATCTGGGAGAGGTTCAAGGATGCAAGGACTAGTGTCCCTAAAAAGACAACTGAGAAGTCACATGGGCAAGAGATACAGTGAACATCCAGTCTTTTGAGTCTTTAGAATTCACTGGGAAAAGATCTTCAAAATCATGATTTTTCCATTTCAGGTACTTACAACAGCCACAACAATGCATTACAGTTGAGTTAAAACATTAATTCCGGGGGCGGGGGGAACCCAAGTGTAATAAGACTTAACATAAAAGAATTTCTACTCTTGAGTATGGAAAATCTTCCCATATACACTGTACAATTCAGAAATAGTAAAGATGGACATTATAGACCACATAAAAGCCTAGAATCTATGCATGTACAAAGGACTAATAAAACATGTGAGAAGTCGTGACAAGATATATGCAATATGTGAAAACTGTCAACATCTAGGATATAAGCATCATTTCTTATTTTCCCTTTGGGGTGCTGAGGATGGAACCTTGAACATGCGAGGAAGGCACCCAACCACTGAGCTATACTGCAGCCAAACAAAAACATTGTAAAATAAGGAAAAAATGATTGATTTGTCAAAGAAATACTGTGTGTGCGCGCACACGCACGCACGTGCATGCACACATTCACGCACGAGCGTGTGTATACATGTGCATGCACCCCAACCTGGATCACATTGCTTTTAAGAGGAAAACTTTGTTTTTATAAAGGATGCCTACAACATCTCTTTCTGAGAAATAGCATGCGACATCTCCGATGCTAAGTTCTAGTCCCCAGCCACCTGGCCACGAGCCATGGGAAGAGGAAACACATACCAGCCTCTGCGTTGAGCCAGTTGTTGCCTCTTCCTCTTCCTCTTCTGTAGTTCCCATGCTCTCAGGGAGCCGTGCGCCTCCTGCCCTGATTGGCAAGGCTAACCCTGTTCTTTCTGCATCCACTTCAGTTCTGAAGGATGAGCCAGCTTCAAAGGAGGACCGTGAAGGAGGAGGGCGAACAGGTCTGATTCTGTAAGATGTAAAATTCTTTCCTACGTAAAAGAATTTATTTTTGAAAATTGAAAGGCTACGTAATAAAGGAGGCAAATTACTGACAAGATCCATGACAAAAGTTAATACCCTTAAAATTAATTTTTTATAAAATCAGGAAAAAATAGACAGCTATAAAATGGGTCAAGGTTCTTAAAAGCATGATTCACAAAGGAAGAGGTCCAATTAAATGACAAATCTGTGAAAAGGTAGTTAAGAGTGAAAGTAAAGTTAATAATAAAAGGTAGCCACTAATAAGGAGACATCCATCTTAACAAAGATGCAGAATTCATTTAGAAAGTGAAAGTAAAGCTATTGTTACAGTGGAGAGAGAGAGAGAGAGAGAGAGAGAGGGAGGGAGGGCTCAGTGACATAGAGGAGCGGCTCAATAGTTAAGAGCTCTGGCTGCTCTTCCAAAGGTCCTGGGTTTGATTCCCTACATGTCAACATAACCTGTAACTCCAGTTCCAGGTAATCCAAGACTCGAACAGGTATTGCACATGGTCACAGACATGTAGGGAAAACACCTATACACATAAAATAAAAGGGCAAAGCTTGAAGGGGCTCAGCCTGGGCAAAGAAGAGTTCAGTCACAAGCCATTGGCATATTTGTTTTTATTATTTTATCGGGTTCCTATATTTCTACCTCTCTTCCAACCCCACCCTGATACTAGGTAGGAGAGAAAGGTTAGAGGGAAAGGGGGGGTCATAGATCTCTTTAGACTATTTCCTGCTGACTAGCGGGGTTGAACTTCTTGGGACTGGTCCAACTTCATTGTCCTAAGGACAGCTCCAGCTTCTTCTTGTCTCTTTTGCTCGCAACCAGTTGACAAACCTCAAAAACAGCAACCAGGAGCAGTCTCCTCCTCCTCCCTCTCTTCCTTCTCCTTGGCTTCGCCTCCTCTTCCTCCTCCATTGTATCTTTTGTCCCTCCCGGGGTTCTGGCATTTATTCCCTCTCCAGAGTCCCCAGAATTAAACAATCTGCAGCTGGCAAAAATCACTCCCCTGCTAGAGCACGAGACAGACATTCACAGTTACTGACTGTGGACACTCTGAAGCAGCCCCGTATCCCACACCTGGGACGAAAACCAAAAAGTCTTCCCTTAACATCACTGGATTTTTTAAAGAGACCAACGTTCTCACCACAACAAGCCACCCAGCGGGCAGGGTAGAACTTGGCCACATCTACTACTTTTGAGTCAGCAAAGGGAAGGCAGGGTTAGGGCTCTGAGATGCGGACAGCCAGGCCCAAGGTAACCAAGACTGTACTTTAGTGTGAGGAGAGGAAGGGGTGTTTGCAGACTAAGGTCAGTCCATAGGAGTTCAGAGTTCTGAGACCTCCTCTCCTGCCTTCCTAGTAGAGGAAAAGGAAACATCTTTCGCACATAGATATTTCCTTTATACACGCCAATTTCCCTTTCAAAGGAAGCCTTGCACCCTATTTTCGGAACTTTCTTTGTCTCTGCTCATCCTCAACAGCATTCATCATAAAATGGTCTGCATCCCAAAAAGGCTCGATTTGGGGTGTCATATTTTGGCACCCTTTATGACAAAAAACACGAGCTCATTTTATTTCATGGGGGTACCCTCAGAGAGGAGTCTCTGTGTTAGGGGACAGTGGCTGCTGTTCTGCTGAGGCTGCTGTCCTGATACTCTTACCCTGACACGCATTGCTTTTGATTGATTGAGTCTTTATCCTAAGTGTGGCCCCTGCCCCTTCTTACACCACAAGGTAGCAGCCTCTGCCTTTGGCTGTCTGGGTTTCCAGGGCACAGCTGGTGGATACTCCCTCCCGCTTCTCCTTACACGTGCCCTACGGTCCAAGGCTGATCTCCTGATCTCTCTCCACTCCTTCTTTTTCCAGCTCAAACAAAGGCTCCTGGGAGGTAGACTAACAGGAAGGGAATATGAAGTGGAGGAAGAGGAAGAACGGGCTCCCAGAGGTCTTGGCTGAGTTCCCTGGAGTACTGGGGTGTCCAACACTACTTCCTTTACTGTGAGACCAGGGAGAGCCAGGTAAGGCTCAGGTCAAGTTGACATGGTGACCGAAACAATGTTTCTAAATTCATCTCCTACTGGATGGCTTGAGTTGTGGGATTTTAGAGGAAGGCAAAAGAGAATCTGGTCTTCACTTGGCCACTCAGTTGAGGGTTCTAAATCCAGGGAGCTTCTGGATTGCATCTGCCCTGTTGGGTCAGGCCATTGTCTGGTTTTCAGCCCCTGGAGGCTGGGCTCTAAACTCTGGGAACTTAGCCCTCCTGTCCTAAGACTACCACTGAGTCCTATTTGCCTGAGTCCTGTTTCCCAGGCTTCCTAAGAGGGGCTCCTGTCTCTGCCTCTAGCCAAGCCCTGGTCACACTTTCACACTCAGGCAAAAATCCAAACCAGGTGCCAAGCAATAGCATTGTTTACTAACAACTTACATTCACCATGGCTTCGGTGCTTATCAGCCCGAGAAGCTACGCTGCCTGCCTGCTTGTGGCCAGGTTTTTGTTGATGTTCAGCTTGGTCGTATCTGGCTGGCCCCATCTGTCAGCAGCCACAGCTGCATCCCATTCATGGGGACTGTTGTTGCCAGGCAACGTGTTTGGGTGTGCTTGGCCAGCAGCCTATGTCCTGTGACAGGTGATGAGCTCTTTCTCCGTGGACCACCTCCTGCCTGCAGACCTGCCCTCCATTAGCTTACTTCCCTGAGGGAAAACAATGGAGCTTCCTTTTCCTCTTACGGTTGCCACCCATAGGTTACTTCAGGTTCCAAGGCTAGAATCACCAAACCTGGAAGTCCCCTCAGGGTAAAATGTCTCTTCAAGAAGGACAAACTTGTCTGTCATCAGCAGTCAGTCATGTGATGGGGGAAAACACTCCCTCCACTCCCCATCATACAATAGATGTGTGACTCCAGGCACTGTTGTGTGTGTCCTCAGTTCCTCCAGCTCACTGTGAGGGTCAGATGAGGGGATATGTCCCACAGTGTCTGGGCCCTAAGACAGCATTGATGTCTGTCAGCCTTGCTTTCCCCTTGCCTCTGTGTTCCTGGTGGAGAGGCCTACAATAGCCCCTTTGTATAGGTGATCCATCCCACAACCACCCCCCCCCCCCCCGTTGGATCTGGGGACTGCTGACTCTGCATACACCTTAATTAATTTTTGGTAATCAAGTTTTGTTTATAAATTGGGTACCTTAGAAGATTAATAAGAACTAATTCCAAATTTGAGCAACTGTGGCAATAAGCTATGAGAACAGTCATGGAAAAGATATAAATTCATTAATTCTGGAAGTTTCCATGTAATGTTTTTGAACTGTGTTGGATCTCGGGTAACTGAAACTGTGAAGAGGGAAACCCCAGATAAACAGGAATAGAACGTGCTGTGTTAAGAGAGTGGAAATGGGGGAGACTGAGATTGTCACCCTGAGGGTAGGCCAGGAAAGCTCAAGGCCAAGGCTCAGCCATCTGACACGAGGAACAGCAAGAAGTAGGAAAGTCTGGGCTGCAGATGCAGCTAACTGATGCAGCCTCTGCCTGGCTGTTGGGAACCCTGGGATGCGTCCTAGCTCCTCAAGTAAACCAAGAAACTTTAAAGACTGTGTGACTTTTCTTTGCATCTTGTTTCTGCTTTGCAACCCTCCTCCTGGTGATGTCTCGGAATTGCTCAGCTGTAAGACCAGCAGAGGCTGTGAGTTTGTGACCCGAAAGCCCAAGACATGCATGACGCAGAGACACAGGGTGTTTCTCAACAGCTAACTTGGGAGCGGCTCATGGAGGAGGTGCTACTGCTGTCTGGGTAGAGGGAAGTAGGCTGAGGCTTCTTCCTGAAAGGAAGGGGATGCTGACCCCAGCTAGCCAAGGTGACCACAGTGACCAGAATGCTGGAAGTCTGTGCAGACCTCCAGTGAACAGCAGGAGTCCAAAATGTTGACTGCAGGAACAACTGAACAGAATGGCTTCTCGAAACAATGGCATGACGGGATCGAAGTTAGAAGACGCAGGCTCAATGGATGGATTTTCACGTTTCTACTGCTCTCTCACTATCATGGAGGCAACCTCTCTGTGCCTCTGTTCCCTCATAATGAAAGTGCTGAGGTGAGAGAAGGAGGAAACGATCCTGCCTGCTCTATTCGTCTCTGAAGTTTACGGCAATGACTAGGTGAGGTCACCAGCGAAAATACTTACTCTACAGCAGGAGAGGCGCACTTGTGATCCAGCACCCAGAGAGTTGAGTTGCAAGGTACACAGAGAGACCCTGTCTCAAAAGCAAACATCAGAATGCTGCATGCTTATATGTGATTCTCAAAGAACTAATAGAAGTATTAAATTAAAAATGAAACAAAACGATTTTAAAAAGACAATGACAGTAACAACACCAACAACAATCACCAGAAATCGCCAAACAATATAGTGAAGTTAAGGAGAAGAATGAAAACAAATGCTTCACCCAGAGGCCTGCCCGATGCGCGGCCCACCCGCAGCACAGCCAGCCGCTCACTGTATGCATGTCTGATGCAGTCACTGTGAAGAGAGGCTGAACTGGAGATGAGGATGGGAAGGGATAGCCTGATGTAAGTAGCCCGTCCAACCATCTGAGATCATGGTGAAGTCTGGGCCAGTGCTGCCTCTGAGGGCCATGTCTTGGTCTGTGGCCATGCAGTAGCAGGGGTCTGTGATGATGTTGGTGGTTGGTGGTTCACATTAGCACCAAAGGCCTGTGGACGTCCACGGTCTGGGTTCCTGCTTGAGCCCATGTTGATGTCTAAGGGCTGTGCAGAGCTGGTAGATCCTGTACCTTACCTGGTCAGCACAATAGAACTGGCCCTGGGGTGTGTGTGTGTGTGTGTGTGTGTGTGTCCCTGCTGGTGAGCCATCCCCCTCGGTGTGAGTGCTGGAGAGCTGGCACCACCCCTCACCAGCCCTGTGGCCTTGGGTGAGTTAGCCTAGCGCGGCAGTGCTGGAGAGCTGGTGGGCTGACAGCTCAGCTGCCACCCAGGCCCACATTCAGGACTTTGAGTTGGCCTACTCCAAAATCTACCTCATCTACGGACTGCTGAGGCGTGGGAAAGGTCAGTCCTGTAGATCCAAAGCTTCAGGAGCTCCATGACACAGGACAACAACAGGATGTCCAAGAGGAGTCCTGGTGAGGATCCAGTATTGATGGTGTAGCAGAAGCCAGAGGCCTGGAACCAGACTAGTGACTCACACAATGAACATTTGCAAGTAAAGCAGATTGGGAAATGGTGTACATTGTGTGACAAATACTCTGTGATGAACTACGGCTTCCACAACCAGATGGGGATTTTTTGGTGTGGTTGGATTTTGTTGTTGGTTTTTTCTTTTTTTTTATTTATTTTATTTTGGAGAGAGGAGATGAGTGGGATTGAGGGCCGAGATGTGACATTCACAAAAAAATCAATAAAGTTTAAAAAAAAAAAAAAAGAGCGAAAACCACCAAGGATCAGCGGGTCAGTCACTCGGGAGGGAAGCGGCTAGGTTTGGCTCAGCTCGGCAGTGGCCTGATTCCACAGCAGGAGAGAAGGCAGTGCGCTGTGCACAAACATCCAACAACCACAATCCTGGCTCGCAGCTTTCAGGACCGCTTTGTTGCAAAAGACCTTCAGGCTAAGCCCCTGTCTCCTGCTGCCACCCTCTGGCAACAACCTGAATTGCACCCCTGCTAATTTCCTTGCCTGGAGTTAAAACACTCAAACTTGAGTTTGAATTGTGGTTTTCAGTCTACTTTCCTCACCCTTCACAAAGCGTGTTTTTGCTGGCTATGGTGGCACATGCATAACCCCAGCATTTTCAGGCTGAAACAAGAGGATGACTACTGTGGGGGATATCCTGGGCTACACAGCAAGACAAGACCCTGTCTTAAAAAAAAATCTGATCTGATCACTGGCAGGATATCATCATCTCTGTACTCGGGAGAAGGAAATAGGAGGATCAAGAATTGGAGGCCATCTTGGCTAGACAGTTTTGCAGATAAAGAAGACAGCTTGGAAATGCTAAGGCCAGTCCTGGCTTTGCTTTCTGCTTCTGAGATCTATGTCTCTGGGGTGTGTGCATTTATCCTACTTCTCTTCACACTAATTCTCCAAATCAACAGACTCCAACCACCTGATATGTCCCCCAACCCCTGCGTTCCATCCCACAAACCCCTCACACCCACCTGTACCTACCCCGGCTGCTACACGAAAGGCAGAGTGGCAGAGACAGCAGGGCACACATCCTCCTGCTTTCCAGGCTGAGGAGAGAGGTGAGACAGGCACCTGGGACCTGGTGTCTGTGAGGAGTGTGAGCAGTGGATCTGGACAGAGACAAAACTGAAGCTGAGAGAGCTGTGCCTGAGCCAGCACCGGGCGTCCTAGGCAAAGGAGCCAGGTGGAAGAGAGGGACACATGCTCCTGTCATGGAAGAGGCAGGCAAGCTGGAGAGGGAGGCTGAAAGGGCCCGAGAAATCATGTGCCCCTTTCCAAAGGCACTGAGAGGACGTCATTGTTTAGATATTTCACCGGGGCATTTGGCAAGCATTTTTAGAGCGAAGCACACCATTGTGTTGTAGGTAACAGTGATTGTGGCGTGGTGTTCTTTTATTTTTGCAGTGAGTATTTACTGACCACCTAGTACTCTTGTGCCTGACTTTTCTAGACCCCTCGCCCCCAGGAAGTAGCCCTGCCTATATCTGCATTCAGTGGGGGCTTTAAATAAGCAACATGAACTAGCATAGAATTTAGTGACGGGCCTTCAGGAGAAGAGTAAGGCAGGAGACCACGTTGGGTGTATCTTCAGACCAAAGAAGAATCCAATGTTGCCGAGAAGTACAGGTAGAGTGGAAGGAGGGGTCAGAAAGTAACTGCCTAGGTGGAAGGGGAGGGCTCACGGAAGGCCTTGTTCTTGACAGGGGCAACTCAGAGGGGGTTACTGTAAAGTCCAGTCTTTTTCTATAAGGGTTTATCGATGAAAAGAAAGCTCAGCTCATGGAGACCTAACAGTTGTGGGAAATTCAGGGGTCAAGGACTGAGAAACGTGGCTTTAAGAAGACACACTGATCACACTTTGAGTGTGCTCTGGCCACCACACCTGACGCAGCCACACCAGGACACTTCTGGAGTCCTGGCTTTCAGTGTCCTGCTGGGAGAGGCACTAGGTGCCTGGGCTGCTGTGGATGGCTGGATGTTGAACATGGAAGATGGTGGCTTCACTGATGTGCCTGATGCCTGCCCTTGGAAGCTTGATTGGCATATCCCACAAGGCCTCTGTCTGGATGGCAGCTCCCCACAAGGTGGGGCTTTCCCCTCAGAAAAAATGTCTAGAACACAGCCAGCCACCTAAGGGAAGCAGCTGAGGTGCCTGGCTTTTTGTGACTTAGTCTCTAGAGGCCACACCATCCCTTCTACTTCCCCAGCATTCTGCAGAGTTACCGAGTATAAGTCAGAGAAGAGAGGGATTGGCATCTTTCTGGATGGGAATCGTGTCAGAGAGGAGGCCCTGAGTGCCACAGGACTTGCAGCTGTGTGCCCTCCACACCGCTATCCTACCCAAACCTCAGCCAGAGCCTGGGCATCTTTGAGAGTTCGTTTATTTCCATCGGGGTCTTTTGGCTGCTGACTGTGTGCTCACACACCTGAAACATCAGGTGTGGACAGTGGGCACAAGAGCAGCCACTGGAGATTGGGTGGCTCTCTGAAGACATGAGAACATTCAAAGCCCTGGCCAAGTCTATGACCTGGACCTAGCCGTCCATTTCAGCATTCGCTTGAAATACTTGAAAGAAGCCTTGGGGACTTTGGGGTCGTTCTCCCAGTGGAAGGGTTGGCAGCTGATAGTCATCACATCCAAGGTCTGCAGGAGAGTACTAACATAGGATCAGGTACAAGGAAGGGCGAAGGCTAGCACCAAACTTCCACAAGAGCTACTCAGTCTAACAAAATCCGGCTTCGTGCATTCTCTAGACAACTTCACACCTGATGCCTAGCCCATGCAGGAGAAGGACCAGGAAGAGACGGTCTTCACTCCATTCTGTGTATAGCAGAGGGCCAAGGCTGGGATTCAAAGCCTGCCAAGCAAGCTCTCAGCTTCTGTTCTAGTGACCAGGAGCTCCTAAGAAAGAAGCTCTCACCTGCCTTCCAAGGGAGAGTCTCTGTAGGCTGAGGGAGAGCTCGGTGGTGGAACACTTGCCCGGAGGTTGCAAGGCTTCACGTTTGATCTCCAGCCCCACAAAAAGTAGACATGAGAAGGTGTCTGTCCATGTGTGAGCCCTTTCCCTGGGGGTTCAGCATTCCAAGTGCTGTAGGGCCTAGGTTTTAGCTTTTCCTTTGTATCGAGGTGGAGGGAACAGTGGCTTTCTCACCTGGAATGGTGGTGTCTGCTCCTCAACATAGCTTTGGCTGAGAGGAAGGACACAAGTTTACCTCCAGAGCACCAAAGGCCCTGCTCAGTTTGTCTGGGCTATCTGATATGCCTCCCTCCACTCCTGCTATGACAATGGAATGGAATTACAGATGGTTACAAGCGGCCATGTGGGTGCTAAGGACAAAACCCAGGTCCTCTAAAAAGCACCTAGTGCTCTTAGTGGCTGAGCCATCTCTCCTCAGCCCCTTGAGGCCCAGTGTCCTCAGGATTAGTTCTCTAGTTTTGATCCACCATGTCCACGCCTCTTGTTCAGTTTGGGGGTCACACTTTCCCCAAACTCATACTTTTTACAATCCTACATTTTTATACAGGCTGAGAAGCAGGCATTTGACCTCTACTGGCTTCTCGTGTGTGTGTGTGTGTGTGTGTGTGTGTGTGTGTGTGTGCACATGCGTGAGCAGATGGGGGTTGTTTTAAATGCATGTGGACATATATGTGTGTATACATGTGAAAGCCAGAGAACAACTCTTAGAAATCCACCCTCAGGAAAGCCATCTGCCCACTTTTAAACAAAGTCTCTAGGTTACCTGGAGCTCGCTAAGTAAGTGAGTCTGCTGGCCAGCGAGCCCCAGGCCTCCCCTCCCTGGAGTGGGGATTATAAGTGTACATTAACAACCCATGTTTTCACCCAGGTTCTAGGAGCCAAACTCAGGTCTTTATACTTACAAGGCAAGAATTTTATTGAATGAGCCACCCCTACCCCAGTCATTGTACCATTTGAGTTCTATTTTCCCATCTGTTTTCTCTGGTTTACCCAATAAACACACGTTATCAGATAATGCAGGTGGCTTCTGTTCTCAGCTCTTTCAAAACCCTCTTCTTAAGTGGGAGCGAGGGGACCCCAGAGTCTCTCTGTGCCTCTGGAAGCCCTGCCTTGCATTCACCCTGACTCTAGGAGGTTCTAAATTCTCCTCTCTATGAAATCCCCAAAAGTCTTTCAGAAATCCTGAAAAGACAAACAAACCAATAAATAAATTAGCAAACAAATAAAACAACTGGATAAAAGTTGGACGATTCCACCATTCAATATAAAATAAGACCACAGAATAGAGAGTTGGGGCACGTTATCAATAGTTAAGGCAACTGAGCCATGGGGTGCAGGAGCCTGATCTCTGGCTGAGCCTGGGCTGACTAGGGCAGATTTCTGACTGTGGGTAAATAAATACACGGCCTTTTCTCCCATTACAAAGATGCATTCTTGGGGGCGGCTACAAGCCCCAGAAACCATTTCGTCGTTTATTGTTATAAAACAGCATTAGCCATCCCTTATTAAATTGTCCTGATTTCCAAAACAAATGCCTAAATAAACAAAATAAAATAAAATAAGTGACTTGGGTCTATTGTAGACCCTAGTTTGGAATCAGTAGGGGACCCCAATGATCTTTGACATTGCGACCTCATGTAGAAGCCACTTGTGTATCTCTGAGTCTCACCTAAAAGAACTAGCAATACAGGAAGTCCCTGGATAAGGGGCCCCATCCTAAACCTCCCACCGCCGAGGGCTCTCATCTGTCCCTCTCCATGGTCATGGGGTAATGTCATGTGCCAACTCCTGCCAAGTGTGTATTAATAAGTTCTGAACCGTGTTGGCAGCTCCATAGTTTTCTGTAGTCTTTTGCAGCCTAGAAAACTGTTTCCATCGAGAAGCCCCTGCTGTTTTATCCTTTACGTGTGAAAACAGATAAGCCTGTGCATGTCCACTGGGGGCTGGTGAGTAACATTGAAGTGGCGTGAGGAGAGGGAGTTTAAACAAGAGCTAATGTGGTCTGTGGGGAATAGCTGGGGGAGGGAAAGCCGCTCTGGGCTGGAAGCGAGGAGCTGGCAGAGGAATCTGTCCCATATTGTGGCCACTTAAGGCTGGAGCACACGAGTGTCTGTTGTCCGTGGTTTGAAGAACGTTCTGCAAAGAGCTGGTTTACAGAAGGGGAATTTTGATCTCGAGGAGCAGATCCGGTTTCCTGGGAACCATCTGCTTGTTTTTCTCTTTCCCAAAGAGCCCACAATCTCTTGTGGGAAAAATTCAGAATGTTATTGGCTTTCAGAGAAGAGGGGTTTGGAAATGCCAGATAAACAGAGACGGCGAGCGACAGAGTTTCGCGTTGTGCTCCCCTAGGGCTGCGGGAAGAGCCACATGGTGAAGCTGTGGGACTGTGGAGAGAAATGCAGAGATGGAACTGTGGGCTGGGGACAAAGCGACAGGGGCTCTGCTGCTCAGCCAGACCACATTCACGGTTCCTGTCACGTGAGGAGTAGGCAGTGTGTACTGCATGCATCTTGCAAAACAATGTGCAGTTCCAAGAAGGCCAGGGATATGGTAGACTCTTGGGACTCGGCCGGGCAGGTGCATTCAAGTGTGCTATGGAGATGTCACCTACAACCCAGCCAAAGCTACGTTGTTCATCTGCCCACGCTTGAAGCAAATCTTAACCGAATTCCATGCTGAAATGCTTTTGTCTGCCTGTGGCAGGAACCCAGTTTAAAATACCTCGCTCAAAATAAGGACACGATCCTTTAATTCATCCAAGCAACCAATCAATCAATAAGGCCTTCTTGAGTGCCTGCTTGGTGCCAGGAGGTGTTCTAGAAGTTTCTATATTTATTAGCAAAGAAGACAAGCCCACACGTTCTAAGGGTGATGATGGGTAGGAAGGGCCACATAGATGTAAATCCGAGTTTGTCGGGTAATGGTAAGGTGTTCTAGAGACACAAAGCAAAGCAAAGGGGCACAGTGGCAAGAGGCTCCCACGTTGGGCAGAAATGGTTTCAATGGCTCAGCTGAAGCCTTCGAGGCAAACGGGAACCAGCCATCCTGCTACTTGCAGAAGAACATAGCTGAGAGGTGGAATGGTACGTGCAAAGGTCCTGAGGTGGGAGCTAAGAGGCCAGAGAGGCTGGAGTGAGCTGATGGAGCGCAGTCGTAGGAGATGTGCTCAGAGGGGAGCAGGCGGGTGCTGAGGGTTGGGGTACTGCTCTCGGAGATGACTGTCATGTCTTTAGGGTTCTGAGAAGAGTAGCAGTCTCACTTGAGGTTTTCAAGCCTGACTTGACTGACTCTGGAATTAGGGTAGAGGCAGGGAGACCCCTATGCAGGTTACTGTGGGGTCTGAGTGGGAGGATTAGGCAGGTAGTGTGGGATGTAGAGAGAGCTCGGGTTCGGAGTGTGTCAGACGCGGTGGCGGTGTGATTAACCTGTGGGTGAGAGGCAGGTGTACGCATGGCAGAGGTTGAGGAGGGGTTCAGGCACCACATGAACGTAGACAATAAGATCAAGGCTCTGTTCTCCTGTGTCTGTTGGCATTGGTCTACTCTGGCTTCATTTTCAGCTCTCTGCATACGGTGTTAAAGATGTCCACTGTCAGCTCAGACCTGTTCCGGAAGCTCTCTCAGAGAAGAACTAAGATGATCTGGAGTTCCTGGGGTGTGTGTGGGGTGGGGCAGCCACACCTGTGTAACGGATTCTACCTGGCTGACAGACTGACTGATTAGAAGGCAGAGATTGTGGAGGGTTGGAATGTTACTAGTCCAGAACTAAATTATTGAGCTATCTGCAGTCCATTTCATAACTATTCGTTGCTCACCTCTGATCTCACATCTGGTGACTATCAGTGACACAGGTTGAAACGCATTAATAGTCTGCTAGCATCCACCAACCCAAAAGATAAGAATGACCTCCGGCAACACCTGAAACCAAGAACAGAAACATATCTGTTTTCGTTAGAATCTGCCTGCCTCTAATTTCCACCAATGTGTCCAACGATTGACCAACCTATGGCTTTTTGTTGTTATTTGGTAACTATGAAACAATTTCCATTCATTAGAACACACTGTCCAAGGACGTCTGAATCTATGTCCCAAGGCCATGGTCACTGATATTAGATATTAGACTGGCAAATTATCTTTTATTCCCTCTGAGGTGAGAACTGTTTTGTCTACAATGTGGAAGCTTTTTGTTATAGATGTCTGCAAAAAATGCCCTCTCTAATGTGACTGGCATGAACTATGTCACATGCTCACCCTGGCTCAAGGAGACTAGAACTCTGCTGACTAAATTCTGTCTGATCCTCACCTGTGGTTCCTAGATTACAGTCATCGTCCCTAAGGCATGGCGACAGGGGTGGGGGGCAGAGACAATGTCGAGAGAAACCAGGAGTGTCAATTGAGGGGGGAGGATGAATGGCCACACCATGCTCACCTTGGCCTGGGATGTTTAATGGAGACATTCGATGTGAGTGGGAAGCAAGGCACACACGAAAGGTGCCAACTGACCAACGATTGTCACACTTGGAGGTTGAAGGAAGGGTGGGGGTGGGAGTGGGGATGTTTGTAGAGTAAATGGCAACAAGGCTAATAGCAGTGGGGACCATGGAATCCAAAATTCATTTACAGTGCAGAGTAAGGAGTGGGACTAAATTTTGGACAGGTAATAGAGATAATCGAATAGCCATGGGTCACAACAGAATAAGACAGGAGTTAAATGAGGAGAATGGGCAAAATACCCAGGGGGTGCTGTGGTTCTAGCGGCCTGAGTGATAGATGGCAAATGGCCAGCATTCAGGCGGATGCTCCGGACCTCTACCAACAAACCGGAAGTTGAGAGACCTTGTCACTGCCGATGAGCACCTAATTATGTACGAGGCCCAGCCTGCTAGGTGTCTAGATCTTTCTGTTATTTGCTTCACCAACAGTCAGTGCACAGCCGCTGACAGGAAGCCATAAGCCAGTTCAGCCTTCTTTTTTCCTTCTTGCCCCGGGCTCGGCTTTCTGCTCAGGCAGTAAACCGGAAGAGTCGCCCGCCCCTGCCACAGAGGGACTCAGAGTCACTTTGGCTCTAGAGTGAGGACTGGGGCTGGGGGGGGGGGGGGAGATCCACACATAATTAAAACCTTTTTTCTAAAGGAGAAGCAAAATACAATCAACATGACTTCCCCAAAGACTGAAAGAGATCTGAAGGGAAAGAAATGGCATTTGTGTCTGCAAAGAGAAAGAGAGAAAAACAGAGACTGTTGCACCAGTTAAAGCTTTCTGAGCAAAGATACGGAAGGGGAAAATAGGAATTAGATCGCACCAGCCATGCAATTAAGAAGAATAAGATGAGCTTTTACAAATATCAGGAAAGGGAAATTATAGACAGGAAATAAGAGTTAATAAATGCAGAGGACCATGAAATGAACGGTGACCACAAACGACTGAAACACCCAATTCCACTCTTTGGTAGCCTTTAACTAGGAAAAAAAAGCGGGGGAAGAAATGGAGCAATTAAAAAGGAAGCACAACTTGAGGGAAGAGGAGGAGACACTGGGAGGACAAGCTACAGAACACAAGCACACCAGGACCTCCAGGACCAGCCCCGGCCATACACTGGCTCAAGCGGGTACTGTTTCCAGTGCTCAAGGAACAAAGCAAGGGAAGAAGAATGAGGAAGTAGGAAAGAAGGGAGGGAGGGAGGCCCAGCGTTCCTAAGCTATGCTACAGAGCTGACTTTGAATGTGAAACGACTCCTGCAGGCTCTGCAGTGAGCTCATGTTCCCAGCTGGTGGCGCTGTTTTGAAGGCCTCAGAGCCTTGAGCGAGTGGGGCCTGGCCGTCCCAATCCGTCCTTAAGACACTAAAAGGCTTAGAGGCAGGCTTTGAAGCTTCCGACCTTCCAGCTCGGCTTCCTCGTCTCCACCTGGAGAAGCCTTCCCTTAGGCTCCGGAGGTAGCAGAATGGCAGGCCAGCTGCCATGACTTCCCCACCACGGGAGACTGAAATCCCTCTGAAACCTGTGCCAAAATAAACCATCTCTTCCCTAAACTGTTTCTGTCAGGTAATTGCGCACAGCAGTAAAACACTGAGTATGGAACTCTCATGAACCATCCCCACACCCGACTACCTCTAGCCATACCCCAACTTTCAGCAGAGAGGAAGGGGGAGATCCAGCCAGTCTTCAGCGCGGTTCCTTCTGCCCTCTCTCCTCCCCTTCTCCCCTTCCTCCTCATTAACCAGGAGTCCAAGACCCTCTCTTGGGGTTTTCCCTACCTGTATAGCACACCTACAAGGATGTCTTTTTTTTTTTTTAATAGAAAGAAGAAAAGCAAGCCAGGAGCATGCTGAGTGAACAGACTGGTTAGGTGGTTTTTGCTCCAAAAAAACGTTGATTTCTGGATCTTGTAAGGTGCTAATATAGCCAGGCACTATGACAGGGACTGTGGAGCAAAGGTAAGCATGTAACAAGGGCTTAGGTGCTAAAGAGCTCCTTGCCAAGTAAGGGGACACACACACACACACACACACACACACACAGAAACACACACAGACACACACACACACACACAGAAACACACTCACACAGAAACACACACAGAGACACATTCACACACACTCATACACACACTCACACACACAAACACAAACACACAGACACACACAGAGACACATTCACACGCACTCATACACAGACACACACTCACAAACACACACACACACACACACACACACACACACACACACATCATGGTATGGTGCCTGCAACCATGGTGGATGTTCAGAGAAGGTGTCTTGGAGGCTCAACTATGTAGAAGGAGCAACTCCATCCTCATAGACCATGAAGGCTTCTAAAGGTCTCTGTGCTTGCTTTTGACAAACCGCCATAGTCTTGACAGGCAGCAAGGCCTGCTTTTCAGGGCAGCGGGAGGCCCATCTGTGAAGGGCAAGAGGCACCCACAGTGCTTGGCATTCAGCACATGAGTGGTCTGCTTTCCTTTCTAAGTCACTCCAGCACAGTCTTCCGGGGGCCTCAACACTCACCTATTCCCTGCTAGAGAATTTTTGGAATAGATTTAATTCAATCGTCAGGGCAACCCACCTCTTTTTATCAACACTCACCTATTCCCTGCTAGAGAATTTTAGGAATAGATTTAATTCAATCGTCAGGGCAACCCACCTCTTTTTATCACATTACAAAAGAAAAGATTACAGTAGGCAGATGCGATCTTGTCAGCAGCATCAAGGGGTCTCAAGTGCTACCAGCCTGGGGTGACGGCACTGGGGGTGGTGCTGGGTGGGTCATGAACCTTCTCCAGGCCAAGGTGAGCCGGAAGAGCACTGGCCCAAGGCAGAGAGGCAAACAACAGTCTGAGGACTGAGGGAAAGGGGGGCTAAGGTTAGTAGAGCTGGAACCAGGAGAATAAAGCTGGGGCAGGGATGGGAAGGAAGCTGGGAAGGGGAGCAGCTTCCAGACAAACAGGCCAAGCCCTGTCACTAAGCATGGGTGGGAGGGATTATGGTTACTCTTCGCTGTCAGCCACAACCGATGTAGAATCACAGAGAAGGCCCACCTCTGGGTGTGACACTGAGGTCATTCACAGAGAGGTAAACTGAGGAAGGATGACCCACCCTGAATGGGGACCGCGCCATCTCATCAACTGGACTCCCATAGTGCCTAAAAATGGGGAAAAGAGGAAACCGAGCAATGGTATTCATCTCTCTGACGGAGGGTACACTGTGACCAGCCACCTCGCACTCTGCCACCATGCCTCCCCTCACGCAATAAACTGTGTCCCTCAGCCCGAACCCTTCCTCAAGTTGCCCGCGTCATACATTTGGTCACAGAAATAAGAAATGTGGTGAACACAAAAAACACTGCCGTTCCATGTTACTTTTGCCAACTTTTTTTTCTTTCCTTGTAGGAACAGGCGAAGGTGATAACCAAGATCGAAGAACTAAAAAGGAGTTGTTGACTTCGTAAAACACCTTGAGAAGTCAGACAAGCAATCAATCACACAGTGTCAGAACTGGAAGGAAACTTCAGAGGGGAAAATCTCTTCCGGAACAACATTGAGAGCTGTTCAAATACCTCATGTTTCAGTCCCTGAGAGCGAACTGCCTCAAAATGCGACCCTGGCTTTGCGGGAGGTTCTGAAAGTGGGAGGGGGTGGGGAGGGACACTGCTTTCTTAAATGGAGTCAAACTGTATCTCTGAGCGACTTCCACCCATTTGGCTTGGCTCCTTTCTCTGAAGGCGGAACGGGCCAGTGTCCCTTTTAAATGTGCTGCCCAGAAAGAAACGCAGACTCCAAATGTGGTCTGATTTAGTTAGTGCCGTAGGGAATTGGGAGGGGGTGGGAAATAATAAAGCCACCAAGTTAACCAGCTTTAAAAAATGACAGACACAGAAAGTGCCGATAAGTGGATCCTTAGGATCATAGGCTAATGGGAGTCTCTGAAAATACCCAGCTGGGCTCTCTCCCACAGAGGAAACTCACACCTAAACCTGCCCAACCCACCGGGGCTGACCTGACCTATTTTCAAGGTATCCTGAAGAGAGAATTCCATGTGTGTCGACCATGGAGAGGTTTCTCACAAATCGAGCCCTATGAAATATTCTCAAATTGGTGTTTTCTCGTAGACTAATTTATTTTTGCATTTCCCGTCTCGCGTGCTATTATCTCTTCTGCCACATAAACTGTCTCCTTAATGAAACCGCTTACTGTATCATATTCAAGGAGAGTGTGTTCATCTGTTCCTGCAGGTTTCAGCTCCTACTGCATTAATTAACCAGACTTCCTCCGTTATTTGCCCCCCCCCTTTATTTTTTATTTTTGCATGGGATGCATGCTGTTAATCCTTGTATTGTTGCATGGCTTTTTGTGAGACTGATGCATTCTCAGAAGTGAGGGGCAAATCCAATCTCTGTCATATGAGTCTCTCTTCAATTACCAGTGCCTTCCAAACGCATTTTGAGTGCTTGTGATTCTGAGTCGCTGTCTGGGGCAGCCATGGGAGAAGCTCTTGGAGCCAGGGAGGATAATGTCCCAATTCGGGTGGGTTGGCACGACGGTGCCCCAACATTGTAAGAGTTGGGAACTGCACTCCATTCCTGCAGCCCCAAAACCGAGCCATGTCTCCCTGTCTTCAGAGTGAAGAATCCCTTTAAAAAGTGAATGCTCTTCTCGGTGGTTTTAAAAAACATGTTCTCAAGTCCCTGCATGAACATTCTTACAAGGGACACACCATCTACCAATTCCCTTATTGCCTTTTTTATCAAACCTTCCCCGGTTCTCCTCTGCAGCCCATTCCTGTCTGGTACACAATAGAGGTTTGCGTCTGTGCAAGCAACCATGATGGCCTCACCAGGTTCCTGCTCTAATGGGCCAAGCTGTCTCTCATTAACATTTAAATGTCTCCTCCTGAGAGTAGCGCACATAGTGATGTCTAAAATCCTGGCCTTAGGGAGGCTGAGGCAGGAAGATTTGATCCAGGAAAGCCTGGGCTATAAAGTAAAACCTGTCCCAAAGGCATTAAAATCATTAATTAATATAAATTAAATATAAACATATTTAATAAAATATATATTACATTACTATGTATTATGTATTATATATTATACAAGAATATTTAAGAATATATTGTATATTATACATAATGCATGGTGTATATTTTCTGTTATATTAAATATAATGTATAAATATGTTAAAAATAAATAAAAATTTTTAAAAAATCATTCATTAATATAGTAAAACAAATTATCTCCTCCTCACTTCCCTGCTTGGGCCTCCTTTAGAAGACTAAACTAGAACTTTTTTTTTTAATATTTATTTATTTATGTATTATGTAATTCTGTAGCTGTCTTCAGACACACCAGAAGAGGGCATCTGATCTCATTACAGGTGTTCTGTGAGCCACCATGTGGTCGCTGGGATTTGAACTCAGAACCTCTGGAAGAGCAGTCAGTGCTCTTAACCACTGAGCCATCTCTCCAGCCCAAGACTAGAACTTTTAAAAAATTGTTCTAAGCGTCCAGTCTTGAGTACCACGGTGCACACGAGGAAGACAGTGGGCAACTCATGGAGTCAGTCCTCTTCTCCTACCTACATGAAGATCAAACTGGGCCACTGGGCCAGTAGAGCAAGCATCTCCACCCTAAGCCCTCTCAGTACCCTACATTGGGGTTCTTGTATGTTCTAGACCATCCATCTCTCTGTCTGACTTGAGTCCCTCAAGACATCACAGCCATAGGCTAAGTGCAGCAAGGACAGCTGCCTGTGCACCCCATTGGGAAGTCCTTCCTGAGGCTACGTGGATCACATTGCTGCAAATTCTGGAGACCCCGGTGTATAATGGCAATAGTTCTTAGGGTCCACAGGGTTAGAAACGGAACCATAGAAAAAATGTCCTCAAATGTTTTTAAAGCTCAGTGAAAAGTGCATATGCAGCAAGTTAAGGCTTATGCAGACTCATGATCGGGTTTCCATGATGCCAGCCCCATGCCCTACTGGAGGTAAAATGATGTGGTTCAGTATCCAAACCAGTCAGAATTCTTTGTTGCAAACAATTGAAATCAAGTTCAGCTGACATAAATAGGAAGATTGTGATGGAGAGAAGTCAGCAAATGGGGACCACAATCTGGAATTAGGGCAATCAGATTCCACTGGCACCTCCCTTCCGGAACATGGACAACTACTTCATAGCCGAGTGAGTTGTAAGCCATCTGGCTTCTCTGTGTAACTCAGGGGCAAACCCCACGGGAAACTATGCAGCTGGTAATTCGGAGGTATGCTCACATCCAATTGATGTAGGGCGGGACAGCAAGGATCAGATATCTCTTTTCTTAGGAGAATTCCCCCGCAATCTGTTGCTGGGCAGTTTCCCAAGAGAAAGATGTTCAGTGGTTGCTGAATAGCTTTCTTTTAAAGTTCTGTTTGATTTTTAGTAATTTGTATGAGTTTGTCTCTGTGTGGTATATACTCGTGAGTACGGGTACTCTTGCAGGCCAGAAGAGGGCATTAGGTACCCTGGAGCGGGGTGAACTAATGGTAGTTTGTGAGCCTCCTGAACTCTAATCTGTGAAGAGCAGCAGGTGCTGTTAACCACTGAGCCGTCTCTCCATCCCCAAGGGGTCTTCCTGATGAGCAAAACAGCAGCCTTGGTGGTACACGCGGCCAATCAGTGAGCTGAAGAGGATGAAGCAGAAGATGGAATTTGAGACCAGCCCGAGAAGAGGAGGGAAGTGATCTATTAGGTAAAACTTAGTCAGTGGTGGGACCGAAGAGATAGCTAAGCAGTCTATGCTCTTGCAGAGATGGGGAAGGGGACAGGACTGGACCACACTCAATCACGCAGGTTAGATGGCTCACAGACCTCTGTAGCCCAAGTTCCAGGGGGATCCGAAGGCATCTGCACTCAAGCTCGCGCTCTCTCTCTCTCTCTCTCTCTCTCTCTCTCTCTCTCTCTCTCTCTCTCTCACACACACACACACACACACACACATTCATACATAATTAAAAATTAAAAATAAGAAGTAGTTTTGCAGATGCTGCTGTCCCCTGTCACCTCTTGCTGCAGCCATGGTCAATCCCACCGCATACGTCGATGTTGGGCCGTGTCTCCTTCAAGCTGTTTGCAGACAAAATTCCAAAAACAGCAGAAAACTTTCATGCTCTGAGCACTGGAGAAAAAGGATTTGGCTGTAAGGGTTCCTCCTTATAGAATTATTCCAGGACTCCTGTGCCATGGTGGTGATGTCACACAGCACGGTACACAGCAGGTCCACCTACGGAGAGAAAGTTGAAGATGAGCACTTCATCCTGGCGCATACGGGTCCTGACAGCTTGTCCATAGCAAATGCTGGATCAAACACAAATGCTTTCCAGTTTTTCGTCTGCACTGCCAAAGCTGAGTGGTCTGATGGGAAGCACGTGATTAGGGCTGAGTGGGCTGATGGGAAGCACGTGATTAGGGCTGAGTGGGCTGATGGGAAGCACGTGATTAGGGCTGGATGGGCTGATGGGATGCACGTGGTCAAGACTGAGTGGTCTGGTGGGAAGCATGTGATTAGGGCTGAGTGGGCTGATGGGAAGCACGTGATTAGGGCTGAGTGGGCTGATGGGAAGCACGTGGTCAAGACTGAGTGGTCTGGTGGGAAGCACGTGATTAGGGCTGAGTGGGCTGATGGGAACCACGTGGTCTTGGGGAAGGGAAAGAAGCATAAGGATTGCGGAAGCCATGGAACGCGCTGAGTCTGGCAAGACCAGCAAGGAGATCACCGTGGACAACTCTAATGCTTTGGACTTGCATTCCTTCTGTAGCTCAGGAGAACGCCCCAACCCTATCTGTGCGCAATACCCTGCAATCTCTGCTCTCACTGAATTTCTCACTGAATTTTCCTCATTCTCCTCCAGGTTTGGCTGGATTTCAGAGTAAAGTTTATGATTATGAATACAAACTAAATAACTGTTAAAAATAAGAAATAAATCTTTAAAAACATAACCAATGGTAGAAAAACTCCATGAAGAATGGAGTTTTCTTCCAGATCCATGGAAGAAAAAAAAAGACAATGAATGATCCTGATAAATGAAGAATAGTTAAAACTCAGAGGGAAACGTTCGAGAAAACAGAAGTCCTGCACTGTGGCTCCCAGGTTTCCAGGTGCCTTGCAGTCGGGACACACAAGCAGGGATCTGTGGTCCCTTTGCTTCACTTGATTTTTTCCAGGACTTGGAATTGTGGATTCGACAACACTTGACAATACCTTGTTTACAGCTGCTGTGTGAGAGAGAAAAGAAAGAGCGTAACATCTTAACCATGACATGGAGATTTATTTCCCATGAAAATCTGGATGCGGGCAGTCCTGGGCTGGTCTGTTGGTTCTGTGGTGTCCACAAGCCCAGGCATCTGTATTGTTTTCTTTGTCATCATTAGTAGTATATTGCTCCTAACCACAGGGACTCTTCAGAGCTGCTGGAATTCCAGCCACTGTGTCCACACTCCAGACAGGAAGCGGTCAGAATGCAAAAGGACAAATGGCAAACAAATGGCCACAACAGACAGATCCGGGCTCTCTTGATGATCCTGAAACTCACAATTACATTTAACAATGTCTTTACAAGCTATAAGCCAGCCTGGGGAAGGTTCACTGCCACCCAATAAGGACCGGGCAATTAGCAGCCCAGGAGAGCCCAGAGGGAGATGGAGGTCTGGTGGATGGTCTTTGTCTCCTTTTGCTTCTACTTCGTCCCTTCCACGAGTCCCTTTGGGTGGTGTCGCTTAGAAGCAATGAAACCCCTGTGATGACAACTCTGTGTCCTGTTTCTGTTTCTGCATCACAGGGCAGCGCAGTTGAGAAGCAAAGCCAGAAATTTGGCTGGGCAGAGCATTGTACAACCACTTCATCTCCAACAGCTCCCCTCTTTCTCATAGCTACTCCATGAGATGCACAGTGGCACCCACTGAGGAGCCAGTGCTGATCAGGAGCTAGCTTGCCCATGGTGAGTGGGAAGGCAGCTTAGAGACCAGTGTTAGGCTGACTCATAAACTCAAGCTCTCAGCCAACATCCCGCAGGCACAACACTGCCCCACCTTTAATCCCAGCACTGGGGATACAGAGGTAGGTAGATCTCTGAGTTCAATGTCTATATTTAAAGTTCTGGGGACACTAGGGCTGCATAATGAGACCCTGTCCTGAGGAGGAAGAGAAGGAGGAGATAGAAAAGGAAGAGGAGGGGGAAGAGGAAGAAGACAAGGAAAAAGGAAGAGGGGAAGAGGAAGAAAAGAAGGAAAAAGGAGGAGGGGAAGAGGAGAAGGAAGAGAAAGAGGAATTATTTCATTCTTTAGTTAGTTGAGGTGGATGTCAGTGACCATACTTGAGTATTTTCAACATAAAAGAGACTTCTAGAAGATGATATACGTGGGATCCCGTTACAAAGGGAAGTTAAGGATCAATTCCTTCATTACCACCTCTTCCTCTTATTTCAATTGCTTTTCCTCATTAAGCCATCAGCTCTACCCTGCAAAGGGATGGAGGAAATTCCAGAAAAGAGCCAGTGGAAGTCAGAGATGGTGCCCTGTACCATTTGCCCTCTTTACTTGGTGACAGAGGATTGCTAGAGAGCTTCCTAGAGGATGGACTGAATGTCTGGGCCCGACCTTGTGGGCCTCTCAGCCTTTTGCTTCTTTCTTTCCTCCATTTCTCCCTCCACCCCCCTTCAACACATGTGGAGTGCGCTTCTGTGCAAGCCTCCTCTTTGAAAAGGTCACAACACTCCCAGCTGTGGCAGGAAGATGTACGGAACACATTTGCATCTTTTCTCGCTTGTTGCCCTAATTACACATAATAAAGGTATTTAGTTCTAGAAGAATAGCTGGTGAGCCTGAACTATCATAAAAAGGGCCTGCCAAGAGCGGTTTCCTTTGTCAAGAGACAACTTGCTTACAGACAGTGGGAAGCCGTGATTCACCCTCAAACCACAAGTGTTGCTACAAGAAAATCAATTCGTGGGAAGTGACTGTTGCGCAAACTTTTAAGAAATGACAACGTCCCAAGTTCTTGGTGGTTTTCCATGACTGCTACCAATGCCTTAACTAAATATATGGTGACAGAAAACCACCGCAGAACACACCGGGACTCATTTATCAAGGATCAACAACCTTTGATTGTGTCAGGCTGCCTATTTTTCCAAATAAAGTTTTATCAGAACACAGCCATGCTTAGTCACTGACATAACTTTTATCGATGTCTTTGCACTTAGAGCCTGCAAATTCTACAATACTACCCAGATGACCATTGGTAGATAGTACATTGTTCTGATACTAGAGTGCCAGGGAGTCCTAGAGAGCTGCTGGTCTTCGGTCTACATGGAATCCTGAGATCGTGAGCTTTAATACCTGCTAGGGAGAGTGAGGGCAAGCGGAAGTGGAAGTTTCTGGTTTCTTTGGAGACTCGGTTGAGTCATGTGATGTTTTTCTGTGAAAGGGCATGTGATGTTGTGCTGTAGTGGATGTTTGAGAGGGTGTGTGATATTTAGAAAGAGTATAAATATAACATCACAGAGTGTAGGAGGATGACCGTGCATTGGTTCACCTTGCAACACCTTGCTGGTCTTCGGTGACCTTCGCTTATCATGACTTTGTAGAGAGACATGCCAGAGAATCTGGTGGTATTCCAGCTGCTTCTTGCCCCTTCCACAGACTCAGTCAACCCTTGTGATTTCTTCTGGATGAAGCCGCTGCTCCTGATTCGAGTTTGGTGTTTTGGACTGGACTGCTGATATCCTCACAGCAAAGATTAGAATCATCCCCAAAAAAATACTTCTACGCGGGCCCACATCCCCTATTTCCAATCAACCTTTCTTTTCCTTTACTTGTGGTAGGTGGGCTAGAAGGGGGTTGAAGATTTAAGAACCATTATTAAAGCAGGGTTTGAAAGTAGGCTTGAGTTTCAGCTGATTCCAGATATAGTCAAGTTAATTACCAGGATTAACTATCACAGAGGGTAGCACCACCCTTTTCTCCCACACCTTGATCTCCCATAGCAGCCCCTCACTTGGGTCGTCTCATGATCTCTTCTTCCCACTCTCAATGCTCAAAGCTGGAAAAGGGGATCCTAGTTCACAGAATACCCCCAATTCTTCAGGTGACCTGCAGAGCCCTCCATCAGCCACCCACCAACAACCATGCTACTTTACAGTGTGTTGGATCCTCACGGCTCCCTCTCCTCCAGACGCCACTACCTTCTCATGCACTCCCACACTGCCACACACCTGTCCACCAAGAGGCAGAGGTGACTAGTAGGCCTCTAAAACTGTCTGTCACTGACTGGCCTTCCTGTGGGAGGCAGCCACTCAGTCAGGTTCTCTGACATTTAGAGGTGACAGACCATGTGACATTCAGAGGTGGCCGTGAGACTGAGTTCCCCTACTCAGCCATGACAAAAAGTGATGTTCTTGGGATGAGAGGACAGGAAGGTCTTTCAAAACAAAACAAAACAAAACAAAACAAAACAAAACACTAACAAACTCCTGTATTTTCTCTCACGTCATTCTGGCTTACTTGGTAGGAAGGATTTGGAGTTCTTTGTCAATAGGGAAGCCACAAGGCACAGGTTTGGTGCCTGGACAACATAGCACCAGGCTGGTGGATAAACAAGAAGCAAGCTCTTGGGGCTGGAGAGATGACTCAGTTGCTATGCTCTCCCAAAGGACCCAAGTTAGGTTCTCAGTACCCATGTGAGGTGGCAGATTTCTGCTTTTCTTCACAGCGCACATCATCTGACACAGATGGTCTTGATTACGAATTCAATTGGCTTGAGAGACACAGGATTAGGATAGCACCCCTGAGTATGTCTGTGGGCTGCCTCCAGAGGCAAGAAGGTGATTAGGGCTCTGACCGACAGGGGACATGATCACTGATGGATGCAGGAGGTAAGTGGAGTAATTGGGGGGGTGGGCACTGGAGACCTGGTGGGCCTCGTTGGGAGAAGTGTGCATGGAGGTATGCGGACTTCTTCCTGTGAATGAACCAGCCAGCCACCCCATGGGCTATCTTTCTGAGTCTGTGCGTGAGGATCAGTAGGGAAATCTGCTTGGGATAAGAAGGAAAACAAGGGACACAAGGTGCTTACTTCTGAAACTTTTAAATGTTAATTATTTTAAAATTATTTATTTTATGCGTATGGGTGCTTTGCCTGCATCTATTATATATAGGGAATGGGTGAAGTCCTGAGAGACTGAAGATCTGAGGGAGTGGGTACTGTGTGACCTGAGTTGGCCACGTCAAGGACACAGCAATCAGACCTATGGGAAGCTCAGAATATGTCTTTCCTCCAGGTCAGGTTTGAAAGGCAGAGCCTTCCTCTGCCCAAATATGTGACCTTTGTGTACAAACACTGGCAACTTCAGCTTCCTCCTCCCGTATGCTTACAGCCTTGAGATGCTTGCCCATAGACGCCCCCACCAACCCTAGCTAACCCCTCCCCCTATGCTATACACAATAAATGTAGCGAGGTTCTGGGTTGTTGTTGTAGCTTGTAGACTCCATAAGAGTGTGCACAGCATACCTGACCCCAACTTTTCTCCGTGTATGTCTGCCATTTCTTTAGGGTTTGTCTCTTATCATTCCTTCTCCACCAGGCAGAGTTCCAGGACCAGGCTGTGCAGGACTTGGTAATGTGTCTGTGCACCATGTGTGTGTCTAGTGTCCTCAGAGGCCAGAAGAAGGTGTCAGCTCCCATGCGACTGGAGTTACAGACAGCTGTGAGTGCCCTTGTGGGTGCTGGGAATTAAACCCAGGTCCTCTCAGAGAGCAGCTAGTGCTCTTGGCCACCGAGCCATCTCTCCAGCTCCTAACCATTATTGACTTTTAAGATATTATTTTGAAGGATAGCAGGATGTTGGGGCTAAGAGCAGTTGGTGCTCTTGCAGAGAACTCAGGTTCAGTTCCCAGTGCCCACGTGGTGACAGCCATCTAGAACTCCAGTTCTTAGGAGCCTAAAACCCTCTTCTGGCATCCACCAGCACCAGGCACCTGGGATGTACATACATACATACATTCATACATACATACGTACATACATATGACCAAACATTCATACACATAAGACAAAATAAACACATCTTCTAAAAGTAATTTCGTGTTTTATTTATGTGTATATGTGAATGTCTGTCGTGTGTGTGTGTGTGTGTGTGTGTGTGTGTGTGTGTGTGTGTGCTTGCACCTGGGTTTTGTATTGACAGGAGCCAGAAGAGGGGGCCAGATCCCCTGGAGCAGCAATAAACTGTCCAATGTGGGTTCTGGGAACAGACTTTGCATCTCCAAAGTACTAGGTTCTCTTAAAAACTGAGCTGCCTCTCTAGCCCTGGTACTGACTGCTATTTGATACCATAAACAACACCAACTGAGGCAGAAGCTGCCCTGGCCCTCCGGACAGAACAGATGAGATTAGGAGTAACAGCATATTGTTAGAACACCTGTGTAACCCAGGGAACCCAAATCCTCTGAAGCTCAGGGCTGGGCATAAAATTCACCTAAGGACCCAGTGGAAGCCAGCCAAAGGAGACAACACTTGGCAGAAGAACCCAGAAGAGGTAGGCATTCCTGGCATAAGGAAGGGCAGGTGACATGCTGCAGCCTAGAGGGGGGGAGGAACCTAGGCAGTCTCCACAGTGTGAACTCAGGGGAGGAGGGAGTGGCAGAGAGGGCAGAAAGACCTGAGGGCCTGGGTCATGAACAGACTTGCTTGTTGCCTGAACTCTACTCTGAAAGCAATGGGAACTGAGCAAGACTGGTCCAAGTCAGCCAACTCAGAACATGTGTGCACTTTATGGGGCTGCTTCTGACAGAAGCTTGTAAACTGACCTGCCTAGGAGGTGAGATTAGAGGCCAGGCAAGGCAAGTACATCGTCATGCCTGGGGGTGGTTCTGATCCCAGCCCAAACTGCTGTAAGATAGCCCATGCCACCCAGGCTAATGCCGGCCAAGTGGAGCCTGGGCCTTTTACCACTTTCTTCCTTTCTGCATCAGGTAAGGCTTGGGTGTCATCTAGTTTTCTGCATGGTGAGCCCCAGAAGACAGGGATCTCAAGCCTCAAATCTTCAGTCTCTGATGGAGCCCTGTGTTCTGCCTTCTCTCACCACAGAGAATGGGTCCTGAGGGATGTTGCAGTTCTGATGAGCTGTGGCAATATACTGGTCTTTGAGTATGCCTGGGACCATAGGGTTCAACTGAAACCAAAGCAGTTTGGTTCTCCAAACCCCAGATCTATCATACTGTAGCATGAGCCCTGAGGGGTGGCAGGAAGGACGTTTGGGGTATGCAGACAGTTGGACTGATTGCAGATGATTGGGGCTGACATTCCCTAGTTGGAAAGAGCAAGGAAGATGACTGGGATGCTAGCAGGAGGGTTGTAGCTATCTGCCTGGAGGTCGTCCGTGGATCCCCAAGGTTGAGCACACTTAGAAGCTCCCACATGTCAGTGTCTATTCTCTGTACCACACGCTGCCAGCAGCAGAGCTCAAAAGGCTCATTGCTATCACATCCCTACCCAAGGAACAGTGGGATGAGAAGGAGGTCTCTCAGGACGGGTGAAAATCCTGAGCTGAGCCAGGCGGGAGTGAACCTAGGCTCTGGCTTCCAGTGCTAAGTCATGAAAGCTGAGAAAGGATCAAGACAGCCCTTCTCCCCATGTCTGTACAAAACCGTGGACACTGTGAGAGGCCATTCGCATCACAGAGGGGTAGGGAAGGCCAGAGAGACGTCTGTAGTGCAGTGAAAAGGGCAAACAGTGAGTGAAGCTGGAAGCGAGGACCGGTGTCATTAGATCTAAATTCCTCAGGGATGTGCAAGAGCTGGGCTCCCTGTCAGTGGAAACCGAGGCCCCAGATACCAGCCACCTGTCATGAAACCAGTCTGTTTCCACCTCTGACATGTACAAGCATCGGTGACTCTGTTCCACATATTTCCTCACCCCAGGGTCCAGGTTGAAGAGGAGACTCCATCCAGGACTGGACCTTTCATGGTGTCTCTTAAAGCCACTGGTTACCAGGCGAAACAGACAGCCTGCACTCATGCTCCGTTAACCAAGGCGGGTCCTTGGCTGACCCTAGGTGCCGGGTGAGTAGGAACACCCCTCTCCTCTACACAGAGGCGTGTCAATCTCAAGGCCACTTACCAGCCAGAGACGGAGAGAGCAGTCCTGTGTCCTTCTTTAAAGCAAGCACACTGCCAGAATCCCTTGAGTATGGTCATCTTCTCAAAATAATGTTTAAAAGGAGTTAATTCACTCTAATATTATGAATTCTCACTGGCTCCTACTGATCGTAGCTTCCTTTTTTAGGTACCTATAAAGTCCCCTTTGAACAATTCATCCACACATATGCCCTAGAATTTGTAGATTGGCTGCTCTAAATTTTTGAGAACTCATGTCCATCTCTGTCTTTTGCACTCAGAATATTTTCTTGGGTCTGGTGTGGGTGGGCTTGGTTTGCCACGCTCCCTCAGAGATGATTGACACAACTCAGTACTCCCCTGGTCAAAATCTCTCAACACTCAATAAATGTGACACCCTCTCTGACAAGAGGCTCTTTCGAAACTGTTAGCTGTTTCTTCATAAGTGCTGGGACTTACTGTTTTCTTTGAGAACCACACAGGTAGAAAGCTGAAGAAACTGTCATTTGTACCTGCATCAGGCTTAACGTGGTACTACATATCTGTAATCCCAGCATTCCAGAGGCTGGGGCAGAAGAACCATGAACTCAGGGCCAGCCTGGCCTACATAGGAAAACCCTATGTCAAGGAAAAGGAGGCAAGGGAGGATGAGGAAGAGGAGGAGGGGAAGAGGAGACACCTCAGCTCCATCCGTTTTTGCTCACAAAGAAGGCAGTGACTGGAATTCAAGCTGGGTGCTTCCCTGGGGTCCTGCATCATGAATCTTGTTGTTATGTACAAAAATATACACAAAGCATGCTGTTCGGAACACAGGAAGTCGTCTTTAGTCTGGGTGGTGATTTTAGGTTTGGATGATGAGTGTTTAGTTTTGGCAGTGTGTGTTTTTGTAAATGGTCAAACAAGCTGTGGTCTCTGAGTCTCCTGCATTCCAAGAACACGGCCTGTTTCTTCACTCTGTAGGAATGTAGTGAATTACAGTATTTGCTTATTTTTGCAGAGTTGAGGTTTCCACCAGAGCAATTGTTTGTGAGAGCTAAGCCCAGAGGACTACGGAAGGACATACAAGCTGAATATTCTCTTCTCCCTGGAAGAGATGGGGAAAGTGAACTATGGGTATCGGGAGCAGCCTAGGTGGAGGTTTCTGTCCTGTGCATGGCATTAGTGGAGATAGATGACTCTGAAACTCTGGGGACTGCTGTGCTCTGGTAGAACCACTATGCTGGGTGTCCCAGAACAAGACAGCAGGTTGTACTGAGGACTCAGGTTTGGGGGAGAGCGGCAACATTGAGGATCACCACAGAGGTGAGCAGAACAGGAAGCTTGGGCAAGAGGGTAGGCCTCAGATCTCCTTCTCCCTCAGGGTCCTACAGGGTAAGGCTGGGATTCCAGACGTACGTTCCTGACTTTGAGGGCACTGGCAGTAGGGGCAGTTGGGCTGGATGGGAGCCCAGGAGGGAGGCAATGTGGTTTGAATATGGAACAAAAGCACCTAGTCAGCAGGGCAACATAAAGTCATGTGTGCAAGGACAGGGCCCCATCTAGCTGAGTGGGAATTGTCCCTGCTAGAAGACTGTCATGACTTACCCCAACTAACTAGCCCCTCTGCCCGTGGGGCCTGGCCACCAAGTAGGGTGCCCTAGTGCACGTGTCTGTCAGGGGCAGTGAGAGGACTTGCACTGTACTCACAGCCCAAGGAAGCTGCCACAAGATCACCAAGGCATCTTCTACCTTGAAAGTCACAGACCCACTCTAGGGGATAGGGAACATTCTATAATAGGTCCAGAGGTTCCCGAATCTGAGACCAGGGATCCTGAAAGTTCTTCTGGTTTTCTTTGTTGACATTAGTTTTTCTTAGTTATTCTGCCTTCTCCTCCTTGCTTGCTTGCTAGATGGTACTGACTGCTATGTAGCCCAATCTGGTCTCAGACTCACACTTTTCTACCTCAGTTCAAACTTGCTATCCTCCTGCATCAGGCTTCAAGGGGTTGGGATTTCACAAGTGCATGTACATCCGATGGACTGTTGTTCTACTTTGAATGTTAAATAAAGACTTGTTAAAGAGTCAGAGGTTTGAATTGTCCCTTGAGAAATCCATGCCGGTTCTTAATGCTCATACTTAAATCTACATTAAAACCTTTTCTTAATAAACTCCAATTAGCTTCAAAAAAACAAAGGCATCAGAAGACTGCTCTAGGCCATGGAAATAGGTCTGTAGAGGTGGGGGAGGCAGAGAGAAGGCTCTGTGCTTGCGCACCTGTGAAGAGGGATGACTGACTAGCCCCAGCTGTCTCGAAGGCCAGGACAGAAGGCAGTGAGGTGGACATTGTCCTGGGGTTTGCCTCGAAGTGCCAGCAGTAGATAAGCTGACAGTGGCCTTCAGGAAGTGAGTCACTCAGCAAAGCCCATTAGTGGCAGGGAAAGATTGTGGAAGGCAGTCAACACTCAGCCCCGTAGCCTGAGGAACCTCAAAGATTGCTCTGACAGACTAGATCCTGCTGGGACAGGAAGTGTTCCATTAGTGTGTCAGCTCTACTCCTGGCCATGGCTTGTTCAAAGCAGCATTCTGCTCTGCCTACCTTTCTCAGTCTGACAATTCAACTTCTGAGAGGGGAGTCAGGAAGTACAGTTCAGTGGATGGCGCTGATGTTTTTCCTGGTGTCATCTACTAATGAAGCATAATGAAGTCAGCCCCTACCCCTTTCCTCAGGGCTCCTCACGGAGAATCCTTTCTTACAAAATCTGCCTAATTAGTGACTCCAGAATGTTCCTAAAAGCTGGTGTTTCAAATGGCACTGGCCTCTCAGCTTCCTGGCCTACATGTCATGTGAAGGCCAGGTCCTATTGAGTTCCTGTCGAACAGGATGCCTGGCCTTGGTTCCAGACACCAGACTTTCTCATTTCTTTCTTCCCGTGATGAAAGATGAAGCCATCAGCATGGAGATTGTTCACCAGAAGCCCCGAGTCTAGCACAATGGTTTTCAGCCTGTGGGTCATGATCCCTCTGGGCAATGGTTCTCAACCTGTGGGTTCAACACCCCTGTTGTGGGACACTGAATGACCCTTTCACAGGGGTCATCTAAGAGCATTGGAAAACACAGATATTTATATTATGACTCATAACAGTGGCAACGTCATGGTTATAAAGTAGAAATGAAAATAATTTTATGGTTGGGGTCACCACACTATGAGGGGTCACAGCATCAGGAAAGCTGAGAACCCCTGCTCTGGTAGAAGGGAGTTCTCAGTCATCTCCAGTCATCTTGCTGCTGTGCCTCAGAGGGCAGTCCATGCCTCTGACCTGCCCTGATTTCTGGTTGGTGGCACTACTGCAGGGTGCCTGGACCTGTGTCATGTGCTGGTTTCTGCTCCCTTTGAGCTTTGGATTCTCATTTATCTGATTGAAAACCAATCCTTCTGCTCCTGTGTGGTTCCTATTTCCTGTTCCTGGCTGTGTGCTGCCACGGCCATGTCTGGACCTTGACTTTCTGACCTTACTCCGAGTTACATAGCACCTAGGCTATGACATCTAACAGGAATACCTCATGGTGACTTCCAGGTGGCCACACATCCTACAGTTGACTTGGTTTCCTTATTCTCATCTCTCAACCCCCAGGGTGTGTGGCTTTGCACACAGTGTCAGGTCTCAAACTCAGGACAAATGGCTGAGGTCACTCTTAAATACCAAAGCAGATGTTGACCGCCAGGTTCTCAGCCATTACATGTTCTAGTGCCATCCTGGCTGCCATATGCTGTCCCCTACCCTAAACTGTCCAGGCCAGAAACTGGCCTGTGTCTCTTCACCCTGTTTCTCTTCCCAACGTAACCCAGAGACATTGGTATCTTTTGTGGCTTGCCCACCTGTTCCACAGCTCCTCTCTTAGTCCTCCTCCCTGCTCTCTCTTCCTCTCGAGATCTCCCTCCCCATCTCATGACTCAGTTCAGTCTGGGCCTTTCCAGTTGCCTCTAAATGTAGTCTCCCTCTTATCTACACTAAGCCTTCTCAACCCATACCTAGGAGCACCACACCCTCCTTCCATTTTGCCTCTCTCATAGGGGTGTCACATCTCAACTGTAAATCTCTTGCCTCCTTCCTCATAGCTCTCTCCTCTGAGGAAGGAGCGCCTTCTGTTCTGCATCTCATCTGCCTTCACAGTGAAACCATCAAAGTTGCCTTAAATCCCAAAGCCTCCCTCCTCAGGGCCCCAGGATGCTCTGTACCCTGTGGTGTCGACACCCCAGACTGCACATTTGTACCCTGTGGTTATTTTGTTCCTGTGAATTACCAGCTATCTTTTCTATTCATCTTCATTTGCCTTTCTTTTATCAAGCTCAGTAATTTTGCTGCCTTAAATGGTACATTATTTAGGACTCCCCCACCCCCACCCCGGTTTACAAAGCTCCAGCAATGAAGCTCCACCCAAGCTCACACGAGCTCCAGCAATGAAGAATTTGTGGGTTCATGCAAGCAGACAAGAGGGGCTGGAGCAGGGCACGCCATGAGTGACAGTGAGCTGGGAGCCTGGACGTCCCCTATTCCCCCAGCACACTGCTTAGCCTCTCCCCTGCTGGCTCCTGGGCTCCTGGCCCCGGGTCTCTATTTGGGCAGTTGAATTGGAAGCGAACCTGGGCCAGAGGCCCTGACTCAAAAAGAAAGAATAAATAAAAGAAGAGAAATGGCGGCAGAGTAAAAATTGTTGACACGTAAATGCCTCCACATCCAGACACCCAGGTTAAGTACATCCTGCTCTGTGCATCCTTCATGTGTTCCCCTCTGTCTTCTTAAAGCTGGGAGTCTTGCGGCCCAGACGTCTTTTGCCTTGGCACCTTGGTTGTGAGGATACGTAACCCTTGGACACAGCTTTTTCCAGCCAGGATGTCAGGTCTTGCTGTGCAGTTGCATAAAACATCAGTGAGGATGGGAGTGAAGGGGGTGGAGGAACCCCATGACCTGCACTTTTCACAGCTCACATAAATTAACTTAAACACGTCTTTGGCCTTTGGTTGTGACAATGAATGGAGACCTGTCTGTGGAGAAGGACGCTCAGCGCTAGAGCTGTGACCACAGAGTCGGAGTTTGAAATCCCCCAGGTCTCTATTTGTCACTGAGAACACAGTGAGAGGCCAGGCTGCACACGCTGAGGCAAAGCTTCCCTCCTGCCTCCCTCCCATGAAAACCCAGATCCACAGGACTCAGTGACAAAGAAGCCATAAATTTTAGGCCTTTAGTCCTGGCACGGAGGAGTCAAAATCAGATGACATCAAATCTTCTGCAGTTCAAGGCTAGATTGGTCTATGTAGGGAGTTTAAGGTCTGGGAGACCACCACAAGGGGAAGTTCTCCCCCACTAAAAAGTGAATGGTTATAGACATCACAACCAATTAAAAAATTTAAAAGTAGAAAATGATACCAAAAAAATCCACGTGTTATTCTCTTCTAGCAGTTAATGGCTGAGTTAATGTCTCTCCCATATACAGTAAGTACTACAGTTTTTGGTGACACATATTTAATTGACTTCTTCACACAACAACCATTTTACAACGCTTTCTAGAGAATATCAAGTAATTCAGGCTTCCTCTAACTTGATTGATCAAAATATTGTGTTATCAATTATTAAAATTCATTTTTTAAAAAAAAGCAACTTCAGCAGACAAGTTCCCCATTTGCTCTTCCCTGGGATTGTGCCCTAAATATAGAGGAATTCTGAGAGAATTCCTTTGTATAATATCTCCCAAACAGAACATCCGTGGGCCATTTATAATCATACACACTGCATATAGTCTGCTCCTGACACATTCTCCTTCGCTAGGCACCGAATAGAACAGACCCCTTCTCTTGCAGTTGGCATGTCTGGATTGGGGGACTTCCACAGACTAGCTTCTGGCTTTGCACAACGAGACATTTCTTCTCCCTTCCCTGGACTTCCACTGTGGGTGCTGTGCAGCTTCACATTACGCATTCCCTCTGGTCTTACAGCTTCTTTCGTATCCCTGGGTAAGAGTTCCTGGTAGGTATGTATTAGCAAGGTTGTTGTTGCTGTAACAAAACACCCAAGTTTAATAAGCAGCTTAAGAGGAAAACTGATTTTGAATCTGTGGCTGTCATGCTCTGTGGCTATGGTGGGCAGGCAGGACTGTGTAGGGAGCAAAGTTGTTTGCCTCACAGCTAACAGGAAGTAGAGAACAATAGGAAGATGCAAGGGGAAGGCATGTCTTTCAGGATATGCCTCCAGTGACCCATTTCCCCCCAATGCAGCTTGCCTCTTAATGATGCTGTCACATTAGGAATTCATCAAGGGATTAGTCACTGCTTAGATCAGGGCTTCCAGGATGCAAACTATCCCAAAAGCCTATCAGCTGGCTACCTAGCCCCGAAGGTCAGCTGGCTTGAGCTTCAAGGACATCTCAAGCCATGATAGGGCAGTAAGAAAACTCCTTCACTCAGCACCTGGGAACAAGGTAACAATAAAAAGACGTGTTTGGAAACTACGGGCTCTCTCCCTCTAAAGCAGTTGTTCCTCTTGTTGTGCTGACCCATGGTTTTTTTTTTTTTTTTTTTTTTTTTTGTTTGTTTGTTTGTTTGTTTTTTCTTTTTTTCTTTTCTTTTTTTTTTTTCGGAACTGAGAACCGAACCCAGGGCCTTGCGCTTACTAGGCAAGCGCTCTACCACTGAACTAAATCCCCAACCCAGACCCATGTTTTAGTTAGGGTTTTCTCATTGTCATGAGACACACTGACCACAGCAACTCTTATGAAGAAAAACATTTAATTGGGTGTGGCTTACAGTTTAGCCAGTTATCATCATGTCGGGCAGCATGGTAGCATGCAGACAGATAAAGAACTGGAGACGTAGCTGAGAGTTCTACATCTGGATTGGCAGGCAGCAGGAAGGGAGAGTGATGCGGGACCGAGCTTGAGCTTCTGAAATCTCAAAGCCCACTCCCAGTGACACACTTCCTCCAACAAGGCCACACCTATTCCAACAGGCCGTACCTTCTAACCGTGCCATTCTGTGTGAGCCCTTGGGGCCATTCTCATTCAAACCATCAAACTCAACCATAAAGTTTTCATTGCTACTTCAGAATTGTAATTTGTTTACAAGTTGTAATGTAAACATCTGTGTTATCTGATGGTCTTAGGTGCCCCCCCCCCCCAGAAAGAGTCCTTCCCTTGAGAGCCGTTGCTCTAATGCCTAAGGATATCACCAATTCAACTTTCCTCAGTTATGCGCATAATGCGTTCTGCCAAGTCCAAATTATCTGACCAAGGAGAGACTGGCTGAAAATAACTTAAAATGGGAAGAAAATCACTCACTTCACTATGGTTTAAATGCCTGTCCCTTGCACATGTAAGCACTCACTGCCCTAATATAAGTTCCCAGGAATCTGATACCCATTTCTAGTCTCCAAGAGTACCAGGCCCACCTGTGCTGCACATACACATATGCGCACAATACAGTAAGAAACAGAAACTAAAAATAAAACTTAAAGGAATAGGCACAATTCCCATATAAAAACATATCTGGGACCCCCCGCCCCCACCCCGGCCTTGAAACTGCCCACAGAATGGATGAACCTTTGTCCTTCAGCTTTGTTTGTTTCACGGTACATTGCATCCAAACTTTACTGTGGAGGACAGTCGGTGCCCATGTAAGGAGGAAGAACCATGTCGTCTTGATTGGGTTTTCAACAAAGGGAGTAGAAAGAAGAGGGGCTGTTTCTATTTCTAAGCTTCTGTTTAGAATCATCAGCAAAGTCACACATAAAAATACTGCCCCGAGTGTTTACAAAAATATGTGGCATGAGCTGCTCGAGATGGCTCGGGGGAGAAAGCGCTTACTATGCAAGTGTGATGGCTATTCTGGGTTGTCAACTTGACATTATCTGGGAGTCATCAAAACTCAACTTTCTGGGCACACCTGTGAGTGATTTTCAGTTAATTAGCTCATTTGAGGTCAAAAGACCCACCCTAAATGTAGGCCACACCTTCACATGGCAGCCGATATAAAAGACAAAGAAGAAAGAAGGTTCTGCTCTTTGCCTGCTTGTCCTAGCTCTCGCTGGGAAGTTTATTACTTTTCTGGCATTGGAACCTAGCTCTTCAGGATTCCGGCATGAAGGCCAGCTGAGACACTGAGCCTTGTAGCCTGAACAGCTACTGGATTCTTGGACTTACTGTTTGAAGAAAGCCATTGTTGGACTAGCTAGATCTCAGCTTATAAGGCATTATAATAAATTACACACACACACACACTCAATCAGTTTTGTGCCTCTAGAGAACCCTGACTAATTCAGCAACCATAAGGATTTGGATTCTGATCCCCCAGGACCCACATAAAAAGCCAGACATGGTGATGTATACTTGAGACCCCAAGGCTGGAGATGGAAAGGTCAAAGACAGAAGACTCCCAGAAGACTCATGGACCAACCAACCTAGCCAAGGTGAGCTCAGGTTGAGTAGAGACTTGGTTAGTTTTATGTCAACAAATCTAGAGTCATCAGAGGAGGGAACCTCAACTGAGAAAAAGTTTCCATAAGATTGAGTTATAGGGGGGCTGGGGATTTAGCTCAGTGGTTAGAGCGCTTGCCTAGGAAGCGCAAGGCCCTGGGTTCGGTCCGCAGCTCCGAAAAAAAGAACCAAAAAAAAAAAAAAAAAAAAAATTGAGTTATAGGCAAACCTATAGGGCATTTTCTTAATTAGTGATTGATGTGGTAGGGCTTAGCCCATTGTGAGTGGTGTGGTCCTTGGGCTGGTAGTCCTATAAGAAATCAGGCTGACCAAGCCATGGGGAGCAAGCCAGTAAGCAGCAGCCCTCCATGGCCTCTCCATCAGCTCCTGCCTCCAGTTTCTGGCCCTGTTTAAGTTCCTGTCCTAACCTCCTTCAATGATGGACTATGGTGTAGAAGTACAAGCACATCATGGGGAGAAAAATCAACCCTTTCTCTGTCTTGCCTTTGGTCATGGTGCATCACTGTGGCAATGGTAACACTAAGACAGAGACTTTGTCTCAAAAAAAGAGGATGGGACATAGTTGAGGAAGATACCCAACTGTGATCATTGTCTGACCTACACATCTACACATAAACACACACACACACACACACACACACACACTCTCTTCATATAGCATATGGCCAACAGTGTAATTTAAGAAACTAATTACAGACCACAACAAAGGGTTATTGCCTGAATAAAATGAACAGACTAATCAAGGAAGTGTTCAGGAAAAGATGAGATTTTTCATTTGGTTGGTTTTGTTTTGGGTAATTTTGGTGACCTAGCCAAGACTGGCCTCATATTTATAATCCTGTCTCTGTTTTCCAAGTACTAGGGCTACAGGCATAATCTATCATCCCTTGGAAAAGGTGAATTTTGAGAAAATTTTATTAACAGTTAAGGCATAAAAAGCCCATTTTAGAAAGAGTTAACCAAACATTCAGTTGTATATAGGCATCGAGAAACGCTTTAAGTTGCCTAGGACAGAGTATTCTCAAAGGGGACGTAAACATTACATTGGAACAGGACAATTTCTGGCCAGGCCAGCAACCAGTATGAAGTAGAGTAAATGACTGGAAAGCTGACAAAATGGATGAATAGAGTATTTTCAGCTTTTGAAAAGTAGGCATTTTAACGATGAGATACCAGCCCTGCTACAGCCCTCATAACTCCCAAAGTTCTAGTCTTTGTGTCAACACAGTCTGCCGCAGCATGCACCAGGCTGAAGGGGAACCAAGCAGGATATGGCAGTCTCACTGAATAATAGAATCAGGCAGGAGAACTCAGGAAGGCTGAGGCCACTGGAATTGACTGAGAGATTAGAAAAGCAACCTGGAAGAAGTTCTAGAAATCTCCAAGTCCTTGGATGAATTATAAAATGCATATGCTGGAGGTACGCCCAGGAAATAACTATCAAAGAGAGATAAACACAGAAAGTTACCAGCTTAGTCAACCTAGAGTTTGCCCAGGATTGGCAAGAAATTTGAGTTTAGACATGCCAGGGTTAAAAAGCTTAAAGACATCAAGCTGATCTGAAACTAAATTGACTTCTTCACCAAAACAAATGATCTTTAAAGGGACCAAAAAATTTAGACCAATATTATAACATTTGTAAAGTCTAGTATTCTACCATAATCATTAGTTATGTCAAAACCAAGGAATGTAGCACATGATAGGGGGTGGGGGAATCAGTGAATAGAAGGAAATCTAGAGAGGATGATAACGAAATGAGCAGATAAAGACTTTTAAATAACTTCATAGGTGTATTAAAGGATTTAAGAGAAAGCATGAGTGTAATGACTAAGCATGAGGGTAATGACTGAGTAAATGAAAAGCTACTAAAGGCAACAAATTGAAGCTAGAACATCCAACAACTCCCTGTAATATCTGAAATAAAAAGTGTAATTGGGCTCAAAAGCATATTACACACTGTAGGAAATATTGGTGACTTTGAAGAAAGTGAAGTAGAAGAACTTCTGAATCAAAGCATGCAGGGAGGGGAAGGCCAAGAGAAATGCAGAGGCCCAGTGCTTGTGAGGACAGCATTTCCAGGCGAGTAGCAGAGGGTGGGAGTACAGTAAGAGTACTTAAGAGACAGACTTTCTGGGGTTGGGGAGATGGCTCAGTGGTTAAGAGCACTGACTGCTCTTCTGGAGGTCCTGAGTTCAATTCCCAGCAACCACATGGTGGCTCACAACCATCTGTAATGGGATCCGATGTCCCTTCTGGTGTGTCTGAAGACAGCTACATTGCACTCATATACATAAAATAAGTAAATAAATCCAGAGACAGAGAGAGAGAGAGACACTATCATCTTCTCAATTTTGTAAAAAGGGGAAAACATACATACTTGTCTATACATGTATGGTGTGTGTGTGTGTGTGTGTGTGTGTGTGTGTGTGTACCTTAAGGGAGAATAAATCCAGTAAAAACTACACAAGAATCAAGAAAGTAATGTTTCACATAACACGTAAAATGTTATCATACTTAAACTCAAACCATGATATGTTGGGAAACAAATTTTGTAGACGTTAGAGAAATTTTTGGTTTTTTTTTTTTTAAATCAAAGCTAGTAAGGCAATAGTGAAAATAACAGAGTAGTAGAAAGTTCTTAATCCAAAATAATAGAAGAAAATAAAAAAAGTCAAATAGACTGACTCACTACTGTAACTCTAATTTTTTTTCAAAACCTATAGAATAGGTTAATGATGGTTCTTAAATACTTTAACCTCCCTTCAGCCCACCACCCACCAGGGGTAGTGGAAAAGAAAGGATATAGGGGAAGTTTAGAAATGATTCTGTGGAGCAAGTCCCGCCTGTGCTGTCTGGAAATCGGCAGTTCAGTTCACAGGTTATCAGGCAGTGTCAGCTCAATCCACTTGCATACACTTCAGGATACACCAGTAGTCCAGTTCAGTAGAGTTGGGATGGTAAACATGAATCAGCAGCAGTGGCATGACCTAGCAGAGGCAGCCATGCCTCAGCTTCAGCTCCCATCAGCAGGAGGGACTTAGAGGAACACCAGGGGAAGTTCTAGGCTGTGCCTCTCTCCGGAAAGCAAAGAACAGCGAATACGAGAGACCAACAAGCGTTGCACAGCTAGCTCTATAAGCAAGCCTAGCCCAACCCACTGTTTCACTGTCTGTCAAGTTCTATTCATACCCTCCAAACATCATCCACAGGTCTTGCCTCAGCACATGCTTCTGTCTCAGCTGACATCACTCTGTCAATCAGCCTGAGTCTGAGGAAGTGGCAAGAAACTACATCACACCACCAGAAGTTTTTTGGCATGTCTCTCCCTATGGAGTCCTAACACATGGAACTCAACTATGCAATGTAATTTGGAACATACATACTTGTTGTTAGCAAAGAATTCATCACGTGTCCTTCCATGCCTTTGCTTTTGCAGAACATCTTCTCTCCTGTGTCTGCTTCAGCAAAATGTTCCTTCATGTGGCTGTCCCAGCAAAACACCATCCAACACAACTGACTCTCCAAAGAACCCTTAGGTTTCCATCTCACGGTACAGCTAAATAGCTAGAGTCTTAATTATAGGAATGAAATGCATAAAAACCATCTATTAAAAGGCAAATTTTACCATACTTCATAGCAAAGGGAGAAACATTTTGTACATTCTATAAGACCTTTTGTTGCTTTTGTTTTTGTTTTGGGGGGAGTGTTTGTCTGTTTGTTTGTTTTGAGACAGGGATTCTCTGTGTTAGCCCTGGCTGCCCTAGAAGTTACTCTGCAGATCAAGCTGGTTTCAGACTCAGAAATCCACTTGCTTCTGCCTCCACGGTTCTGGGATTAAAGGTCTGCATCATCATACCCAGCTATATAAGACTTTTTTAAAAATCTGGTCTTGATCTCCTGCCTCTATTTTACAAATTCTGGGATTACAGGTGAGTGCCACCATGCCTGTCCTATTATTTTAATATATTATACTTTAATATAAACCCATATCCCTTGGTTAGACATAGTTTACCTCACCACAAATTGTGCTGAAGTTTGGTTAGCAATGTGAAGGTGTTGAGAGGAGATGGGATCTTTATGAGGTTGTGGAGGATCCACCTTCATGAAGGGACTAATTCAGTTCCCACTAAAGTGGTTTGGATATTATGAGTGGGTTGGTAATTATGATAGTGGGTTGGTTTGTCATGAGAGTGGGTTGGTTATTATGAAAGTGGGTTGGTTATTATGAGAATGGTTACTGTACTGTACAGCTTCCACACCTCACACTCTTGACTCCTCTCTAGTCATATGGTCTTTCACACCCCTGCAAGTGACACCCTCCCACTATGAAGTCCTCACCAGGTGCCTAGCAGATGACTGTAGGATGTCTGTAGACTCCTAGAAGTCTGAGCTAAGTACCTCTCTCTTCTCAGAGATTTTGTTATAGCAACTGAAAATTAACTAAGACAGACCTGTGTTGTAGACAGTGAAGGAGGAACTGGAAAGACAGCTCAGTGGTTAAAAGACTGTGCTGCTCTTGCAGAGAAACGTGGTTCCGTTCTTAATGCTTACACTGGGTGGCCCTCAACCAACCCCAGCTCCAGGGTTCTATCACCTTCTTCCAGCCCCAACCAGCTGTTGGGTACATATTCACACATAGACATGTACAGACATGCAAGTGAAAGTGAAATAAATACTTTTAAAATAAAAGTATTTTAAGTTAACACTAAGAAATCTAGAGAAAGACAGTGGCTAGATATCAAAGTACATTTCACAGAAAAAAAATATTCCCAGAAATAAAGAGAGGTATTTAGCTATGATAGAAGGGTCAATCCAGGGGTTGGGAATTTAGCTCAGTGGTAGAGTGCTTGCCTAGCAAGCGCCAGGCCCTGGGTTAGGTCCCCAGCTCTGAAAAAAAGAAAAGAAAAGAAAAAAAAAAGAAAAGAAAAAAAAGAAGGGTCAATCCATCAGGGGTACAGATGGTATACAGGGTGCATGATCCAGTGACAAAGCTTGACAATACAACGAAAAAGAAATTGACTGGTCTGAAGAAAGAAAGGAAGGAAGGAAGAGAACAATAGAAAAAGTATAGCTGTGTATTTTAACATTCCTGTCCTAGAACTTAGAAGAATCAACGAGACAGAAAATCTCTAAGGATAAGGAGGGCTCAAATCACACTATCAACCAATCAATTCTATTGATATTTCTAGAACATTCCACACAACTGCAAAATACATGCTCTCCTCAAGGAACATTTATCTTAGAGGACACAGGAACACATACTGGATCATAAATCAAATTTCAATAAATTTAAACTATTCAAGGCATACAAAGTACAGTTTCTGACTAGAATATAATTGAATTAGTTGGAAAACAATTACAAGGAAACCTGCAAAATCCACAAATATTTAGCAACAAAACAAAAAAAATTTAAAAGCCAACAGGTCAACTTAGAGGGTATTTTGGAAAGTTAAGAAATATGTTGAAGTCAGGCAGTGGTGGCACACACCTTTAATCCCACCACTCAGAAGACAGAGGTAGGCAGATCTCTGTGAGTTTGAGGCCAGTCTGATCTACAGGTGGAGTTCCAGGACAGTCAGGGCCACAAAGAGAAACCCTGTCTCAAAAACCAACCAACCAAACAAACAAACAAACAACAAACAAACAAACAAACCCACCAAAATAAAAATTGATAGATAGATAGACAGACAGATAGATAGAGTTGAAAGGCTAGCAAAATGGCTCATCAGGTAAGGGTACTTGCTGAACTTGATGACCTGAGTGTAATCCCTGGGATGAATTCAGTAGAAGGAGAAAACCAACTCCCACCGCTCTCCTGTGTCTTACACAATCAATCAATCAATCAATCAATCAATAAAAACAAAAATTTTCAAAGAAAGTTTGTTGAACAAAGTTATAGGTAAGTAGGTAGAGATGGATAGATAAATGATAATTATGATAGGTGATATATAGATAGTTGATAGCACATAGATAGATAGATAAATGATTGATCATCTATAGACGATGACAGAGGATAAGTGGATGGTGCATAAACTCATGCCTAATCAGAAATTTGTAACCTCAATGCCAACATTAGAAAATGAAGAGTGGCTTAAGTCAATGCTCTGGCTGGGAGTAGTAACACACTCTTTAATCCCAGAGCTGTGGAGGCAGAGGCAGGCAGATCTCTGTGAGCTAGAGGCCAGCCTAGACCACAGTGTGAGTTCCAGACCAGCAAAGTCTCACAGAGCCCTTGTCCAAAACAAATTTTTTAAATTAAAATAAAAATCAATTATGTAGGCTCTGCCTTAACAAAACTAGGGAAGAAAAATAAGCAAGCTAAACTCAAGTAAGTATAAGTAAAAAAAAAAAAAAAAAGGAGGTGAGAAAAGACGCCTCACATAACAGAAAACAACAAAGAATAAATCTACAAAGTCATTGCTCGGGGAAAAAAATCAATGAAATAAATTAGCAACATGGATGAAAGTAGAAAGGGACAAAAACATAAAAATACATGTCAATAATAATCCAGAGGACAGAACTAAAGACCTTATATTCAACACAAAAAATAATATAGGATCATTATTTACTGGTTAGACTTCTTTGGCTGTGATAAGGCCATGACCCAACAGCAGCTTGGGGAGGAAAGGGTTTCTTTGGCTTATGTATCCTGGGCCATAGCCTATTGAGGGACGTCAAGGCAGGAACCTGGAGGCAGGAACTGAAGCAGAGGCTGTGGAGGAACACTGCTTACTGGCTTGCTTCCACTGGCTCGCTCAGCCTGCTTTCTTACATAACCCATGACCACCAGCTGGCATTGCCCACAGAGAACTGGGTCCTCCCACATCGATCATTAATCAAGAAAATGCCCTACCGACGTGCCCACAGCCAGTTGATGGAAGTATTTCTCCACTGAGGTTTCTGTTCCCAGATAACCCTTGCTTGAATCGAGTTCACATCAAACAACTAGGATTTCTAAACTGTGTTTAGCCAATAAATCTAGGTGAAATATATAACGTATTAAAGAAATCAGGATCATTGTTTAAAATGTTCTGCTAAACTCGAGGCCTGGGTAGGCTAAATAATAACTTCTTTCAAAATTAAAAGGAAGAAACAAATGCTAATCTTCACCATACTCCCTTCAGGAAGTAGGCAGGAAACAATTCTCAACTTGTCTGTGTGTCTGTCTGCCTGTTTGTTGAGGGAGGGTCTCACTGTGTAGCTCAGGCTAGCTTTAGACTCGAGCTGCCTCAGTCTCCCATGTGCTGGGATGAGCAGTGAGCGCCAGCACGCCTGACTTCTTTGTCCCAGTCTTATTTCTTGTAGGTGACAGAATTCATCACACCTTCCATTTTAGGGCAAGAACCCCCAGCGTCACTCGACCTGTAGCTGCATCTGTCACGGAAGATCATGAGATGTGAAGTCCAGGTGCAACCAGCCAGAGGGAAGACTGAATTCCCTTCCAGCCTTGCTACTGAAAGCATTCCAAAGTCTTTGTGACAGGAAATAGAAATCATTGAGCACGAAGTCAAACCGTGACTGCAAACATTTACAGAGGGGCCTGGAGAGATGGCTTATCCATCAAGACCAATGGCTGCTCTCCCAGAGGACCTGGCCCTGATTCCCAGCACCCACAGGGTGCCTCACAAGCACCTGTAACTCAAGTAGTGCACGCCTTTAATGCCAGCACTCAGGAGGCAGAGGCAGGGGGATCTCTGTGAGTTTGAGTCTGGCTTCATTCAGGACAGCTAAAGCTAGACAGAGAGGCCATATCTCAAAAAAAAATGTTTTTTTTTTAAGTACAAAACCAGAAATAACTGAAAAGTTGTAAGAACATTTTTAATGAAAGACGGAGTAACTCTCAGCCCCAAATTTAAAAATTTAAAGCTTTGTTTAAAAAAAAAAAGAGTATCTTTAGCAATCTTTTGTTTTACTTTCTTTTTTCTTTTTGTGTGTATATGCATGTCTGGTGTATGTTCGTGTGTGTGTGTGTGTGTGTGTGTGTGTGTGTGTGTGTGTGTGTGTGTAACTGTGGTGGTCTGTCATTGAGGCTGAGTGTCTTCCTCAGTTAATCTCTTCCTTCTTTACTGAGGCGGGATCTCCTGGGACCCCTTAGCTTGCTGTCTCCAGTTAATCTAGCAAACAGCTCACCTGCCTGGCTTTTTGTGGGTTCTGGGGATCCAAACCCCAGCCAGCCCCCACACTCACATGTCTTATCCACAGGCATCTCCCAGTCCTGAAAAAGAAATTTAAATTTTTGATAATGAATAACATTTGTCATTTAGTAAGAATGAACTTTTAAGAAAAATCAAGCCTCTGTCATTTTAATTGTATTCATATTCTTTACCTATCTATTTAAAATCTATATGCAATGCAAAAAACCTTCTCACCAATATGGAGAGCGTGATAACGTTAGGCCGTCAAGATGCTTCACAGGTGAGGGTGCTTGCTGCCAAGCCTGATGACCTGAGTTCAATCCCCAGGACACACAGGTAGAAGGAAAAAGATGATAAGTTGTCCTCTGATTCCCACATGCACACCACGCACATACATATAAATAAAACATAATACGTTATTTTTAAGATAAGAACATTCACTGATTCCCTTCCATTTAACCTCTTATTCCTACCTTAGCCAGTACATAAATAAATAAATAAATAAGACTTGGGGCATGAACGAGGCTTGCAGATTGGTCAAAGAGAAGTTAAGCTGTTTCTTATTCACACAGGACAACATTGTGTACCTATTAAATACTAATCAATTTACGAAAAAAGGATATGGGATTAATAACTGGCCTTCGTAGGATCACAGAGAACAAGATCAATACACAAAATCAATTGCATTCTGAACACTGGCAGGAAACAAGCAGAAAGTAAGCTGTAAAATGCCTTTTATAACAGCAACAAAATACGTGCTGCAACACAAATGCTATGAAGCAGAACCACGTATGGGACTTGGAACTGCAGGCTGGAGTGGTGACGCGGCACTGAAGAGCACTGGCCGCTCCTCAAGAGGAACGGGGTTCAATTCCTGGCACTCACATGGTAGCCCACAACCATCTGTAATTCCATCTCCAGGAGATCTAATGCTGTCTTCTGGCTCCTGTGAGCACCAAGCACATACGCAGTGCACATACATGCAGGGAAATACCCATACACATACATCCATAACACCCATATACACATACACCAGAAACCAAAACAAACAAATGAGACGTGTACACTGAAAACTGTAGGAGCCCGCTGAAAGAAATATGAGGTCTGCCGTATTTGAAAATCAGAAAACTGGGTATTATTAAGCTGTCAGCTCTGTCCAAATTGATCTACAGATTTATTGCAATTCCCATAAAAGAATCTCAACAGGCTCACTCTCTCACTTCTCCCTCGCTCTCTCCCTGCCCCCACTTATTTTTATTTATACATATGTATGCTGTCTGAGTGAGTGAACATCACAAGTGCACAGGGGTTCTCTGAAGCCAGAAAGAGGCATTAAGTCCCCTAAAGCTGGAGGTACACGAAGCTGGGAGCCACTTCACACGAGTGCTGAGAGATGACCTGAGGTCCTACGGATCCTCTCCCCAGCTCTCCAGCCCTCAGCACCTTTCCTTTTTAAACAACTGTTCAGGAGCTGGGGAGATGCTCACGTGTGTAAGAGCACCTATTCTGGAAGCATGAAGGCCTAAGTTCAAATCCCCAGTGTTCATGTAAGGAGCTAAGCATGGCTGTATGCTTCTGTAACCCCACACTGAGGCAGAGGCAGGAGGACCCTGAGCATTCACTGCCAGTCAGTCTAGCCGGAACTAGCAGGAGACCCTGTCTTTTAAAAAGGGAGTGGGTGCAGTGTGGTTGACCTCTGACCTATATAGACACACACACACTCACACACATACACACACACACTCACACACTCACACATAGACACACACATTCAGACACTCACAGACACACCACACAGACACACACACAGACACACACTCACACACACTCACACACACAGATACACACAGAGACACACAGAGACACACAGAGACACACACACACTCACACACACAGAGACACACAGAGACACACAGAGACACACACACTCACACACAGAGATACACACAGAGACACACACACACTCACACACACTCACACACACAGATACACACAGAGACACACACACTCACACACACTCACACACACTCACACACACTCACACACACAGATACACACAGAGACACACAGAGACACACACACTCACACACACAGATACACACAGAGACACACACAGACACACACACACTCACACACACTCACACACACACACTCAGACTTGTTTGAACTGTAAGTAACTGTCCTCATGTGCTTTCCCACATTAGTGGCAGAGCTGAGTACTTAGGACAGGAACCATATGGCCCTCGAGGTCTTAAGTAACATCTGGTCTTTACAGAAATAGTTTGCTGACCTCATGATGTCGAATGGCTGTACATAACATACTGCTACTGCAATTCTTAGCCCACTAGGCATGAGGCCTCCACGTTCCCTACTCCTCATTACACATATTAGAACACAGGTACACCAGAGTCACTCCAGAAATAATCTTTAATCCCGTCTAATTTCTTTAAAAAACATAAATTGTCCACAAATTACAGCACTTCATAATTAATAATAGGGTACTTGCGACATCCTTCACAATTCCCCACAAAGCCTCCATTGAAAACTGGTCCTACTGGAAAGAAGATAATTATACATTAAAGTTGTATGGTGTGTAAATATGCAAATGAGGCATCGTAAGTCTCATTTAACCCACTTTATAAACGAGGAGGCTCACTGACAAGTGCATCTGCTTGAGCCCGCTGGAGGCAGGAAGGCTAACTAGTTAGCAAAGGGAAACCAATGAGACAATGGAAGCGAGAGCTAGAACTTGGTGGTAGCCTGATCAGGGGCAATAAAGAGAGGAAAGTCTGGGTCCTTCTATAGGATTACCCTAGATATGGTGGGAAATTTGTGAAGAAATATGACGATTCAGGCATTACAAACAAAGGTCATAAGTTCCATTTGCAAGTGTTTAAAATAGTGCTTTTGTTTTATTTGTTTTGTTTTTATTTTGAGACAGGAAACTCGCGCTGTACACCAGACTGGCCTCAAACTCATCAATTCGCCTGCTTCCACCTTCCAAGTGCTGGAATTGAAGGCATGCACCACCCTGCTCAGGACCAGTGCTTTTTAAATTGATGAGCTTCAAAACCATCTGGTCGTCTTTGTCTTCTGATACTATGATGAAATAACCAATGCTCAATAATGGAAAAACAGGGCACAAGCCTGTTGTGTAGTACCGGGGTCTGCCTCAGTGTGGCACAGCAGTGGGAAGGGCTGTGTGCAAAAGAGAATGTGTGTGAATGGGAAGCAAGAAAGGGGCAAGTTTCCAGGGTCCCTCCCTTAGGGTAGCCCATCAGCCCTGTAACAACAGAGGTCCCACCTCCTTGGTTTGTCATCTCTTAAAGGCCCCACCCCCTCAACAGCATTACGCTAAAGATGAGTTTCTGATGCTGAACCTTTGCGAGAACCTTCAAATCCTAGGTCTGATGTCATCACTTTTGGTTGTGAGCCTAGCCCCTAATGGCTGAGCCATCTCTCCAGCCTATAGCCCTGATGTCTTATTAGAAAGCAGGTTCTCAGTCAGTGATGTGAGAGTGGAGGGACGACAGTCTACATTTGTTTTTCTTTCTTTTCTGTTTGTGTGTGTGTATGTGTTTGTGTGGTGCATGTGTGTTAGTGCTTGTATGCATGTGTGCATGTGTGGGTGCATGTGCTTACTTGCATGTGTATATGTAAACACTAGAGGCTGATTTCAAGTCCTTTCCTCTATCAATCTCCACTGTGGTTTTAAACTGTTTATTTCTCGTGTGTGCTAGCCCAACAAATGCATGTGTTTTAGGTCAGAGCACAACTCTTAGGAGTTGGGTCTCTCCTTCCCCCTGAATGAGGCAGGGTCTCTCTTGTCTCTATTGAGTTGTGTATGCCAGGCTTGCTGGCCCTCAAGTTTCCAGGCACTTCTCATGCATCCATTTCCCATCTCAGTGTAAGAGTGCAGAGATGATGTACGCCTGTCATTGCGTTGGCTTTTATGTGTGTTCCTAGGGTCACACTCGGGTCCCCAGTCCTGTGTGGCAAGCACTCGCAGCCACTGAGGCAACTTACCAGCTCAACTCTCCCCTTTAATTTTGAGACAGGGGACTTTCACCAGCTTGGGGCTCATCATTTTGGCTAAACTCACACTGGCCAGCAAGTGCTCCAGGATCCCTCAGTTTCTGCCTCAACAGTGCTAGTTACTGGTATAAGAACCAATGATCCTCCCTTTATAATAAGAGTACTGGAGACTCAGAGTGTGAAAAGCAAAGCAGTTAGATTTTAATCTTGCAAAGTCCAGCATCAGCTTATAGAAAAGATAAAGATGGCTGGTATGCTGGTTTAGGGCAAGACACATTTTCTGAACCCTGAATTTCTCACTGGCCTGAGTTCTTTGAGGACATATCCAGTATTGCCCTCCACCTCTTCCTTTTCTGCCCTCCTCCTCCTCCTCTTTCTCCTCCTCCTCCTCCGCCCCTCACATTCCCCATCCTATTGGTTCACAACATTATCTAATATACAGTCTGGGGCTCAAGATTCCCTCCTTCTCTGATACACAGGCTCAACCACAGAGCAGACTGCCTGGAACTTTTCAACCCTAGGATGAACGGAGAACACCTGGAAAAGCACCTGCCAGCTAGGAAGGGCCGGGGCCAAGTGCCCCTGCTTACGTATGACTCTCTGGTATGTTCTAAACACACCTCATCCTGAAAATGGACCCTAATATCTATTTCTAACCCAGGGCACATCACACCCATCTCTTACCTGGTATTCAGGATCAAACTCCAGTCACCGTATCTGCATGGCAAACACTTTGCCTGCAGAGCCATCTCCACGGTCCCACACTCTGCATCCTTAACAACTGCCCCCACCCCTGTGACTCTGAGATGCTGGTTCTGAGACATTCTCTGCAGAAAGGTATGAAAAGAGACTAATGAAAACCCAAGAGTGGAAGGTGTAGGGGGCTCCTGCCTGAGAGTGGTTGTTATGCAGCTAGAAAGAAGCTGTCCACCGTCCGTCTTGTCATGAAGTGCTGTGGTGCGGATCTTGATTGTCCCCTAAGGCCCATGTGGCAGAAGCTTGATGGTCACCTTGGCATTATTGGGATGGTGTGGAGATCTTTAAGCCTGGTTAAAAATCTGGTCATGAGTCTGTGTCCTTGAACAGAGTACAGGAGCCTTGTTCATTTCCCAGGACCCCTAAGGTGAGCACCTACCATGCCTCCCCTGTCTCACCAGTCCCCAAATCAATAGTGAACCACAATCATGGACTGAAACCTCTGAAACCATGGGCAAAATAACCTTTGTTTCTTATAAATTAGTTTCCTTAGTCATTTTATCATAGTAACAGAAAGTTGGCTAACACAAGGCAAGATAGCAGGAAGCTTACAATATTTTTAAATTGCTGTTTAATGTGTGTGAGTTCTTTGCCTGCATTTATGTAGATATGTATCTCACATGTGTGCAGTGTTCCTGGAGGCCAGAAGAGGGTGTCAGATGCCCTGAAGCTGAAGGTGCAAACTGTTGTGAACGGCCATGTGGGTGCTGGGAACTGAACCTGATTCTCTGCAAATGACCTTAACCACTGAACCAGCTCTCCAGCCCTGAGAACTTGCAATTTTGAGGAGATTCTCAGTACAGAAAGATGACGATCCAGAACAATCAAGTATACAGAAAAGGAGCTGGGGAGAAGGCATGGGAGAAAGGAGGGGAGAAGGCAGGGGGCAGGAATTTACTGTCATTAAGTTCTGAGGGATACTAAGCCTCAAGGATAGCTATTGAATTCTTTGTAACTCATGGATCCTGATGGTCTCAGGTCCCTTCCCTTGCTTTGTCTGTTCTCTTACCCAGCTTCCCTTAGGCCAGAGGACATTGTTTCCAGGCCTGTTCAGAGCTGCCTCAGCCCTTTTGCTAGAAAGCCCTCTCATCCCATCACCACAGGGCTACCTTAAGAGCTGAGTGTGCATATGGCCCGGAGTCCTCTCACTGTGGTGGACTGGTCCAGGTATAGGCACCTGACCCTAGTTCAGCCAAAGATATTTCTTCCCTGGGATTAGTCAACTAGGGATCTGTCAGTGTCAAAAGTTATCGGGTGCAGAATCTGCTAGTCGCTGGCAGTTGTGTTAGCAACCAGCACCAAGAACAATTGAAGACAGGTGATGTAAGAGAGCCCTGGCAGAAGTCCAGTCCTCACCCAGCTATTCCTGAGAACAGCTACATCCCTTCCTTTCCTGTGAATTGGTTATCCAACAGTCCCTTCCGTGACCCAGAGATTTCCCGCTCTTGCCTAAGCGAGCTTGAGTCACTTGCACAGAATTCCGAGTAAGGCCCAGCATCCCTTTCTCTACACAGTCCCAGCCCCGTGCCACCTGCCCTTGACCTCCACACTTGGAACTGCAGCCTTCCCCAGGTATTCAGAAAGGACAACACCAGGCCCAGACCAGCTGGTGGCAAGGACCATCAACTCAAGTGTTAGTCTTGGTGGATGTTAATGTGTCACTGAGCACCAATGTACCAAATGGCTGTGTCATGGCAACAGCAGAAGGGAGCCCACAGAAGCCTCATCTTTGGCACGCTGGGGCCTCCACTGGCAGATTGTTGAGACCCTGGGGGCAGAAGTTAATTTGCATAACTATTTGCAATGCACAGTTTCTTTTTTATTCACTCAAGCTAAATTAAATTCATTTTGGAATTCTCAGAGTTGCTTGTTGACGTTTCCCATTAGGGTGACGTCCTGGGCACATTTTCCCAAATCCAAAGCCACTTCCATCTCCAATCCCCCAACATCACAAGTCCTCAAGAGTCTCAGATATCGTGTAACACTTTCTCTCTGCACAGTTTTTGAAGATTTGCAGAAAAAAAAAATAACTCTTTAACTGCTGGGAAATTTTTTTATCATTAATCTGCTGTTCTGCAAAAATAAAAATATCACTAGATCCTCCTGTTCCCTTCTCAACTGCAATAGACAGACACAAACGTGCACATACATGTGCACACACACACAAATGAACACATGTGCATATAGACACACACATATAAAGACAGCATACCCATGTACACACATACACAGACAGTACACACACACAATTACACAAATACTCTGGGCCTAGCTGCACATGAGAGACCACCTCCCACCATTTCTTCTGTAGGCAGAAACGCCGGTGTTCATAGCTGTCACTCTGAGGAAGACAGCAGCTGTGTTATTCTATGATTTATAGAACAGATTTGCATTTCCTTGCCTTTGAAGCTTGCCCATAATCTGCCACATAAATATTTGAAAGACAGGGTGGTGGAAACAGACTTACGCAGCTTAATCGAACACTTGGCAGGTAGACTCCTAGGGCTGGGGTTCATTTTCAAACACCCCCATTGCCCCAGGGCCCTTAGGGTTGTATGTATAAAACTGAAATTCAATGTTTTAACCCAATCCTACAGTCAAAATACCAGTAGAAGAAAAAGCCAGAAGAATGCCTGCTGGAAGACAGTTCTTGTTTTGTGTCTGGTCTCCTAGGCCAAAACCCTGCCTTATTCCCTGCCTTCTGTTCCAGGAATTGGGAGCCACTCTAGGTGCCCCCTGTGTGGTTGAGTAGGGACCTGACTGAGCTCTGTAGCAAACTGTCCCTATGATGAATCAAATCTCTAGGTACACGGGAGACCAGGGCCCCTTTTCAGGAGGCAACCCCATGGATTCCCACACATCTATCCTGAGTCTTTTCATAGCACAAGACACAGAGAGCACCTTTCACTGGCTTCAATTAGGTGACGACAACCAGACTGCCATTCAACCAATGGGAAGATCTAAGTCCTACAGTGAAACACCCATTGAAACTGCTTTTACCTAATTATGCAAGCCAAACATATGCACTTTTATTTTTACACAAGTCCTATTTATATGCTACGGGGTAAGTACAAAGTGGGAAATGACACTCATTGATTCAATAATCATTTGTTGGCCCTCCATCTGTACTTAAAGAGGAAGCAACATTTGCTTTAAGACAAATCAAGAATGCCAATCACAGCCTAGGCCCCTTATCAGAAGTGGGGAGGAGGCAGAAAGAAGTTCCCTGGTGTAGAAGACGATTTGAAGATTCAGAAGTAAGGGAGGCAAAGGGCCAGTGCCACCCTGAGCCCCAGATGGCTTGGTCCACCCCACTTTGAATTCTGAGTCCAGGACCTCAAGCAACCACATCGCCTCTTGGCTCTCTCTTTTCTCATTTGCAAAATGAGGCCATTGGCTTAATGACCACCAAGCCCCTCTTGTGCTGATTTCCTAAGCAGCTTGGGCAGAGCCAGGATTCAAACTTGTCTGAATGGTGGGATAGAGCCTTTCCAGTCCCTCCCCCACCTCTACCGGTGTTCATAATTGGGACCAGCACAGAGAGGAGTAAAGAGGCTGGTGACAGAAGACAAACTGGGACCCTCTTGAGACAGCCTAACTTCACGATCCCTACTGCCACCAACCACCCTGGAGGTAACCAATCCAACGTCCTCACCCTGAATGACAAACGATACTGCCCTCAGGACCCAGACATTCTGTCATGTTCAGGGCAGAAGCTCTTCAGTTCCGTAGACTTTCACACAGCCAAGAGCCAAAGACCAGGAAGGCCAGTGACAAGCAGCTCTGAGAAGAGGATCTCCGAGGCTCGGGGGCGGGGGCACAGAAGACTGGCTCACACTAGCAAGTTGGTGACCTGGAGCACAGGAGAGGGCCTTAGACTGATGTTGCCTAGAGTATATGATCCACTAGTGTCACAGATGCCACAAAGGGAAAAGATCTAAAATTAATTTGGTGGGGCTGGAGGCATAGCTCCTTGGAAGAAGCACTGCCCAGCATGCATGGCGCCCTGGGTTAATTGCCGGCATAGGGAAGTGGGAGGGAGAGGAGAGTACAAGGGAAGAATTTAAATCTAGTACCAGAAGTGAAAACACACGCTTGTCACAAACACCCTATTACTATGGTTTTAGTTTGTAGGTGTTGCCCAAAAAGGTCCATGTATTGAAGATTTGCCCACCAACATGTGGTGACGGGGAGGAAGTGACGTCACTGGGGAGTGCCCGTGAAGAAACCTGGTCTTTTCTTTTTCTGTGTAGGTCCCAGCAGGAACAGGTTGTGCCTCTGCAAAAGGTTTGCATGGTATGTGAGGGAATCTATAAACCCTGGAACAGAATGAGTCAACCAACACAATGCCAGCCCCGGGAGCAAGCTGCAGAAAGGTGGTAGGGGTAATATCCTCGCAGCAGGAAGTCCAATCTCCCTCCTCAGGCCTTGGCAGAACTGCTACACCCAGCAATGATATTCCCCTGCCTCCAGATGGAACAGGAACTATTGGTTCTTCTCTACCATAGTGGAGAAGGTAGGGTGGACTAGACCGTGGGAGAGAGGTATAAGGTGGCAGAGAGAAAGGAGTTTCACCACTACTTGGTCCTTTTGTATTCCCTGGTAGCTGTGGGGTCAGAAATTGCTACATAAAGTAGGCAATACTCAAAAAAGCCTTCACCCCACTCATGAGTTCGTCTGTTAGAACATGGTAGCTTCTCCCCCTTCCCCGGGCCAAGCCCATTGTTCTGTGGTCTCACAGCTGTGTCTGTACCCCAAGTGGAGCTACAAGTCTAGGCAGGGGAAGCTCTGGAATCAAGGGCTGTGATGTTTGGAGCCTGGGGCAGGAGCTGGGCTGGGTGCCATGAGCAACTTTTGATCAGTCATAGGCACAGAGAAGTTCCAGCCACACCAACCACTTCGCTGCCTTGAGACCTTTACACTTGCTGGTCTGCCTACCTGGAATCCTCTTCTCTGAACTTCGCTTTACTCCCTAATCCCTCCTATGCTGCCTTTCAGAAGGTGACCTTCTCTAACTATCTCTAGAATAGTCCCTCCTCACCCTCTGTAGTACGGGTTGCCCTTTTCACACTCACAGGACACTGCTGGGTACCTTCTGTTACTGTAATAAAAGTCTTAAGCTGCTCAACTTGAAAGGAATGAAGGTTCATCTTGTGTGTTCCAGAGGTTTCTGAGCATGACGGGTTTTGGTCTGTGATAAAGCAGAACATGGTGGTGAAAGTGTGAATCAGACTGTTCCCCAGGGCCAACACGATAGAGACAGGTGGGAGAGATGGGAGTCCACACTGTTCCCTCCAAGGGTGTGGCCCACAGGGACCTGAAGCCTCCCACTGGGTCTAACCTCTGGGTTCATCCACCTTTTCCTAGTCCCAAGCAATACAAAGGCCTTTTGGAAACCCTTCAGGTCTAAGCTACAGCTAACCTGTAATTAGCCCGTGTGTTTGTTTACAGGTTCCTGGCTTTGTTCCCTTTGGGAGGTTAGTTCCTGCAGGGGAGAAGGCTCTTCTGTCTTGTTTACTGTTGCTCACAACCTCCAGCACAGGGCTGACTGTGTAGCAGACACTTAGTACAGAGCCATCGGGTGACCCAGAGGAGGGAGGGAGTGAATGCGAAAGAGCAGAAAGCTCAGTGGCTGACACCCAGGCGGACACCGGGTTCTCTGTTCCTTACAGAACTCCCGCCTCTCTAGAAATGCACCCGCTCACAGCACATTCTCTAAACTACCCATGATGCTCCCCTGTCCTGAGCCAACAGCTGGCTTCAGAAAGGACCAGAAGCACAAACAGGAATCCACTGGGTAAGGGCAGGGCTCTCAAAGGCCATGCTTTCCCCACTCTTCATCCACAGCTGTGCACAACTCCTCCTCCCCCAGCAGATATGAGGAAGTAAATTCCAAACTGATAGAGCTAGCTGAACATGGGAGAAACAGAATGTCCTGAAGTGTCATGGGGAGCTCAACTAACCAGGCCTGGAGCTTCCATACCTGAACTCCTCTTGTTATAGAGTATAAGAAATGTCATTACTTTTAAGTGGCTCGGGCAGGTTTCTCTTGTAACATCCAAGGGCACGTGCTATGTGATGTCCCTTGGTAGCTGGACTGCCTGGAGAGTGGGTCCCACTGGCTTTGTCTGCCAGGTGGCATGTCAAGTGAAGATGAATTTGTAGACTGGTTCCTTGGCGTCATTCACACATCCAGCACACATTCATCCATCAATGAATGTTCCAGCATTCATTGTAAAGAGAGACTAGAGAAGGACTCTTGCGTTAATTCTCACCTCTGATACAAAATACCTGAGAAAAGCAACCTCCAGGGCCTCACGTTTTAGAGACACACTCCATTGATTGGCAGGGAAAGTGTGGCAACAGGAGCCTGGGACAGCTGGTCAAATCGCATCCGCAGTTGGGAAGCAGGAATTCTTCCAAATGCCAGTGCTTGTCTCTCACACACCCCCCCCCCCTTTTTTTTTAACTAAATCTGGAACTCCAGGCCATGGAAAGGTGCCTCCCACATTCAGGGTTGGTGTTTCCTCCTCTTTCATTTTAAACTCTCCAGACCCTCACAGACATGTCCAGAGGTGTGGTTAACAGGGGGTTCCCAATACAATCAACTTGCCAATGAATATTAACTCATCATAGCCCTGGAGTCCAGAGAGGGGAAGACAAGGGCCTGGCAGGGTAGGGTGGCATGCTTCATTAGAGGGGTGCACAAGAAGCCACTGCACTGGCTGGGTACCAATGGAGCAGACAGGGGTGGTGGGATGAGGGGTGAGGGGCTATTTTCAGGAAACAGCTTGTATCTGAGCTGAAGCTTGAATGAAAAGTAGGGATTACTCAGGTGGATGAATTAGACACTAATCTCTCAGTTAGAGCGAGATGCTGAGTCCCAGAGTAAGGAGGCCCTCTTTTGAAGTGGCTATGGCGAGCATGGATCCGCGGAGAGGTGATTTCATATACGAGTCCCCTGGGGAATTCTTACTATGTGCACAGAAGATGAATAGCTCACCCCGTTTACAATATGAAAGCCAAGGCTGTGAGTACCAAGGGACTGGCTACATCACAGACTGAAGGTGGCAGAGCCGGGCTTTGAATACCCACAGTCTAGCTGGGGAGCCTGTATTTTCCCCTCACCACAGCAGGAGTATGTAGATGTGTGAGAAGCACAGGTAGATTGACCCAGTGACTGACAGGTAAGAGAGAACAGCAGGCAGGAGGAATAGTGTTCTGGGAGGGATAGTGTCCAGGTGATTGCATGCCAGGACCGGGGGCAGAGAAGAGAAAACAGGGGCGACCCTGAAATCTCGGTGCTTTCTACTGTATCTGTTCCGAACTGAGTGGCCAGGCTCAAGGGTCCCCATCTCCCAAGCTTTTTCATTTAAATCGCCCTTGAAGCTAAATATTATCCCAACAATTTGCCAGCCCACAAATTTTTGTTAAACCTACTTGCCACAAATATTATCCAGATGGCAAAATAAATAAAACCCATCAGCAGTTACAACTAGCCTCTTTGAAAAGATAGCAGGCCAGGTGCCCGCAGGGACTCTCTTTGAGAAACCTGCCTTAAATTACAAAGTAGCAGATGAAACAAATGTTGAGTCCAGGCACCATGTGCCCTCCCCTCCCCAAAGCAGGTGCCCCAGATCTTTGCACTCCCTTGGCTTGCAAGCTCCCTTTTCTGTGAATGGGGAGGAGGTAGGCAAGACACCCTCATCATAATAAAATAAGGGGACCAGCTAATTTCCTGAGGCTTCTGTCCCAGCAGGGAAGGATATAATATTGCAAGCCAGCAGAAGCCAGGAGTGGTGATGCTGTGGTTCTGTTTTACATTACATTAAATGTTACTATTTCTGCAGGGAATATCTGTGGAGCACTGGCGTAACCCATGGCAACCAGCTAATAAATTGTAACTTACACTGGCTCAGCTTATTGTAGGGGTGGAGAGCAGCACGTGGGGAGGAGGACCTCCAAAAAAAGGCAAATGCTAGCAACAACAACAACAAAAGCCATCGCTTTCTCTCGCTCTCCTACACACACACACACACACACACACACACACACACACACACACACACACACAGGCACACACAAATACAGGTTGTTAGCATTCTGTAGCAAAATTATTTAAGGTGAAGGGGGACAATTAGCAGACAGGGTTTTAGAAATCATGACCTCTTCCTTGCCCCTTAGATAGGATGTCTCTTTTAAAACCTAATAGGTATACTTTAAGTGTTTCTGACTTTGGGCCCAGAGTGCCCCCTCAGCATCATTTCAGAACCTCTATTGGTGGTGACAGGGCTCAGCATCCAGCTGCACGAGGCACTGAGCAGTTTGGCTCACCTTTTCCCTCTGTCTGCAAATAGCTCAGACCTAATTGCCCCTGTATTTCAAATTCACAGCAGGATCCAAGTCTCGCTCTTGGCTACACTGAGCCTACACTTTGGCCTCCACCCCAATAGATTCCTCCCTTCCATTAGCTCCTGTGCCCTGAACTGTCTTTCACTCTTTCAGTCAGCCCCTCTGAAGCCTGGACATTGGATTCTTGCTTATGGGGAATTGTTCATGGGGCACCCTGTGGCCTCAGACAGACCACTCATCTGTTCGGGCTGATTAACTAGGGACACCCACTCCTTGTCCAGGTGAAGCATACTGAACTTAATGAAGTGGCTTTCCATCTCTCAGAGCTCTGGCTGCTGAGTGATGTCACAAGGCATCTTCCTTTTGTCCTCTATCTCTGCTCAGGGTATGGATGACGACTGCCAGGAAAGGACCTCAGCTGCCACAGGGACCCCCGCCCACTTACATCCCCATGAGACACCATAGTGTGCAAACAACAGAGTTGGAACTAACCGACACACTGACACACATATAAGCTAAGTGTCATATGGAAAAAAATAATTTTACTCCAGGGGCTTTAATTCCCATTCCTGCCACGTTAGGATGCCCACCAGGTAGGGGACATTAGCTGCAGGTACCAGACCCCAGTATACAAAGCTTTAGAAAGGAGGAAGTTGCTTTTACTGCTCGTTGACTCTGCTTTGCGTGTGTGTGTGTGTGTGTGTGTGTGTGTGTGTGTGTGTGTCCTCTTTATTTATTTATTTTTGGTTTTTCGAGACAGGGTCTCCCTCTGTAGAGCCTTTGTTGTCCCAAAGAACTCATCATGCAGACCAGGCTGACCTCATGGAAAGATTCTCTTGCTTCTGCTTTCCCAGTGCTGGGATTAAAGGTGTGTGTTTTCCTTCTAGATTAATTCTTCTCTTCCCCAGGATCTCCACACCAAGACCTTGTCCACTCAAGTACCTGCTGAAGTTTGGGAAGAGACCTGTGCAGTTGTCTTCTGATCCCAGGACCCCTGCTGCTAACCCAGTGCCTCCTAAGGGTTCAAGATTGGACCAGTGACCGAGTAAGTGAATGCTCTAAATGGACTCACTCCTAGACAAGGAAGAGAAAATTAGAAGGAGATCAAAAGCTGCAGTATGTGTGAAAATGCTCTATAAACTGTAAAATGGTATGAAAACATTAGAAAATGTTATGATTTTAATTACTACCTTTGCAAATCTTCATGCTAGGAGGACCAGCCCCTTGGATGCCTGGCGAGCTCTCCGAATGTCATTCCACTGGGGGTGTAGAAGGGATAAGGGAAGAAAGAGACTTTCCCTAAAAAGGTAGCTGATGTTTTCCCTGGAGTGGGGTGGATTTTAATACCGGCAGTATGGACTATTCATTACAAAGGCATAAAGGTATACCCACAGAGGGGAAATCTGAGGATCACTGCCTTAGCCAAATAATTGAACTTTCCAGATGTGGTAACCAGCACTCTACAGTAGGAATCTGAGGCAGGAGGATTGAGATTAAGGCCAGCCTGGACCACCTAGCGAGATTCTTCTCAAGCAAACAAACAGCAAAGGTCAAAGCACCAGACACACACACACACACACACACACACACACACACACACACACACACACACACACACAGGAGTAAGCGTCTCAAGCTTGAGGGGAAACGACCTCCTGACAGGGGGGAGCGGAGAGCTTTCGCCTCTGCACTATTGGGTTTCCTTTTCAAGTAGTTTTGTTGATTTGTTGTTGTGTGTTTTCCTGTCTTACTGCAGTTTTGAGCAAGCACACCTGTTTCATACTCTTTCTTTCCTCAGCCATTTAGCTTGAGTGTAATCATGAAAAGTCAGTGAACAAAAAACAAATTGCAGGACTTTCGAGACATGTATAAATAATGGCAGTGTCATTAACCAGTCAGATAACTAGAAAAACAAACAAACAAAACAAGACAAACAAATAACAACAACAAAAACCCAGGGGTAGCTCTCCTAGATTTAAAAAAAAAAACAAAACAAAACAAACTGAAATATAACAAGCCAAATTGTCATGAGTAATAAAAATGAAATAAGACACATTTTAGGTAGTTGGACTCCGCATCAAAGAATACTGCTACATTAATGTTGAATTTGTGTTTTTATAGAAGTATTCTTATTCAGTCCTGGAGAGACAGTCCTGTGGTTAAGAGTGCTCACTGTTCTTCTAGAGGACCTAAGCTCAGGTCTCAGCACTGAACTGAGAAGCCAAGAAATGAGTCCAGAAGATGGCACAGAGGTGGCCACAGAAGCACATGGCTGGGACAGGGGCTCAGTCACAGCCTGCCTCCCACAGGACAAAGGCCTCTTGCTGATCACTGCTAGGATGAGCTCACAACCTCCTGTTACTCCAACTCCAGGGTGTGCAGCACCCTTTCTGGCCTCTGGGCACCTGAGTGCACATGGCATACATATATACACATCAAAAAATATTATTTTAACTTTTGAGGCAGAGTCTCACTATGTAGCCTTGGCTGACTAAGAACTCTATATGTAGACCAGCCTGGCCTAGAATTCACAGAGATCCTCATGCTTCTGTCTCTTGAGTGCTTAAAGAATACACCTTAAAAAAGAAGACCTATCCTTATTCTCAGTAGCTCCATAGTGAAGTGTCACAATGTATGTGGCTTACTTTGAAATACTTTAGCAAACAAACATGCATACATATGGCTACTTAGGTACATGCACACACATGTATATACTCAGGTCATATGCACACCACACAGGTCATACAAGCACAAAGGATAAGGACAGTGTAGTGGTTTGAATAAAAATGGTACCCATAGACCCTCAAGGGCTGGCACTATTAGGTGACGGGGCCTTGTTGGAGTAGGCGTGTCTTTGCTGGAGGAAGTACATCACTAGGCGGTGGACTCTGAGGTCTCAAAAGCTCAAGCCAGGCCCAGTAACTCACGGTCTCTTCCTGCTGCCTGCCGATCCGGATGTAGAACTCTCAGCTACCACTCCAGCACCTGCCTGCATGCTGCCATGCTTCCCTCCCTGCTGATAATGGATTAAACCCTGAAACTGTAAGCCAGCCCCACTCAAATGTTTTCTTTTATAAGAGTTTCGTAGTCATGGTGTCTCTTCACAGCAATAGAAGCGCTAAGTGAAACAGATGGTAAACAGTGACGCTCAGAGAGGGAATACGTACTATTCGTCCAGTCTCCATGTTTTCTGATGCCTTGAACCTTTTCATTCATAAGAAGCTGGGAGAGATTTAACAGTGCTTGAAAAAACTAAACTTGCAGGCTGAGCCACTGTTATAATCAGACTCGTTTTGCCCATTCTGATTCTCTTGACCATCTGTAGCCAAGCCACCCGATCTTGTCTGATGTCACTCAGACTTTTTTTTAATATAAATTTTATTGGCATACACAGTGATGGGTTTCATAAAGATGTCGTCACACATGTATGTTAATTCTCATGTTTCGTTACCATGAGGCTATCTTTAGACTTTGTTGTTAGGTCAAATAGAAAACCCATGGCTATATATCACAAGAATTTTTGAGGCCCCATAATCTTCCAGGCTCCTGCTGTATATTTCTAGGTGTTTTCTTGCTTCCTCCTCCCCTTCTCCTGCTTGGTCCTCCTCTCTACCTCCTTACCTTCTATTCCCCATTCCCCTTCTTTTCTGTCCCCTATGTTTTCCACCACTGATCTCCAATGCTGAGCTTTTAAATGACCTTGGTTCCAGCACTTCAGCTGCAAAATCCTAGATAAGACTTGCTTTGAGCAGAAGCTGGTCTCATAGGCAACCTACTGGCCGTACACAGCCCCCTGAAGCATGAAAGCACAGGTCAGATAGACTAACTGAAATCCTTAGTTATCCAGTACCCAGCCACAGAGGGAACTGGCTTGTAAGGGAAAAGGAGCTCTAGGTTGTGGCCTGGCCTTGGCTGATAAAATGTAGATCAGCCCTAACAGAACGCCAGGCCATCTGGCAGTTTCTAGACAGCAGGTCCTTGCTGCTTCCAGTCCCCAGAGCCAGAAGTGGGCAGCCTGTCCCAGCAGCCATTGGCAAAGGGCCCTCTGCCCTGTAGACAACCAAACCAGTCCTGGCCAAGTTTGAGTCTCAGTCATGTGTATCTGTGGGTACCTCTGTGGCATCTTGTTGATTTGATCCTCAGCCTCTTCTCTATTCCTTGTCCCCCAAGTCCCTGTCCTGTTTTGTGGGCTGCACAGGGATCCTAGTCATACCACTGGCTGATGCCTAAAATTCAGAACAGTCAGGAATGACTTATAATGATAGGCAGAGTCACAGATCCACACATCGAAAACTTGGTGTGCTGAAGGTTATAGTCTTCTAAAACACCAGTACGGACATAATATTTTTATTAGTTTTACCCACAAAGCCCTGCTCACTTCCAACACATACACACTTCAAACAAAGTATAACCTCGGGAGAGGCTGTTGGCTGCCTTCCTCTGACTCTTCCTCCCAAACTTGGGGTTCCTAGAACCTTAGCAGCAGCAGCAGCAACAAACTGGCAAACACTTTTAATCCCAGCTTTCTAGACATAAAAGCAATCAGAACTCTGAGTTCAAGACCAGCCTGGTCTACATAGCTGGTTCCTGGACAGCCAGAGCTACAAAGTGAGACCCTGTCTCAAAAAACAAACAAACAAAACCCCAAACAACAACAAAATCAATAAAACCACAAAAATATGGAGGATGGGTTCCTCGGGTCCTCTGCCCTGACTTCCTTGTGCTTGAGATATCTCCTCAGCTCGGCTCCCACCACCACAGGCCACTGCATCTGAATTAAGGGAGCAGAGCTGGGCTGGTGTGGCATGGTCCGTTCTGCACAGAGCTGCATTTTAAAGGACAATTAAAGGACAGCTCTTTTTCCTGAAGTAACGTCCTTTAATGTTTTGTTTCTCTTTTTGGCAGTGCTGAAGTATAAGTGATAGGAGACGCTGTTTTGATGTAACCTCCTGCAGAAGGCCCCGACGGACCAGGCTAAAAATAAAGACGAGTTGTTTAAAATGTAGTTCCACGTCACCAAAGTGAGACTAAGCTGTTTATCTGACCTTGTCAGGAGTCAGGGCGACAGAGACGATAGCCAAACTCACAAGTGGGCCAGGTTGAGGCAGCAGGATAATGAAGGCTACTGTGCCCTAATCCAAACGCCCTCTCCCCCACAAAAGTACCTGAAGTTAAGGAGTCCCTTGTTTTTCTGCTGCTTTGTCTCTTGCCCCTGCCTTCCCAGGCTTTGAAACCGCCAATCTGCTTTCTGTTCTTTGTTTCTGCTTTCTCCTGCCTTTTCTTTCTAGGAAACCGAGCTCCTTCCACTCAGCGGGTTGGAACACGGTCGACTTTGTGCAGCGAAGGTGCCTGGATCTAGAATCACAGGGCAAAGGGAAGGCTTTAGACTTGTTTCAATTTTGTCCTTTGACAATGTTAAAATGCCCTTTCTTCTCCAAAATTGTGACCCCAGCAGATGGCCATTTGAGTAAATGGTCCACAAGATGGCAAAAATTGATAACCCTGAGTTGGCCCTGGCTGCCCCTCCCCCAGCTCCACGGACAATGGCTGGTCTGTGTAATCCTGTCTGAGAAACACTGGTTTAGACAGATAGTCTTCTGACTCATCCTCTCCTAAACTTAGTGACTCTGTCTAATCCCAGCCCCTTGGCTCCTCAGGCCCCAGTATTTCTTCCTCTAGAGTACAGTACTACCCTTCATGGGGGTTCCATAGTCACTGTTGGGGACAGAACCCATGGCCTGACCCCTGTGAGCAAGTGCTGTCCTACTGAACCACATTGTCAACTCTCTTTTCAAAATGTAGTTGTTTTGAGGCAGAGACTCACCAAGTTACCCAGGCTGGCTTTGAACTTGAGTTAGCCCAGGCAGCCCCTTGAACTTACTTTTCTTTCTCAGTTGGGATCATAAGCCTGCATTGCCAGACAGTGCTCTTCCCGTGATCTTCTGGAAGTCAGGACTGGTTCCAGACTGGTTTCTGTGTTTGGCTCAGTACCTGGCACTCGGTAACTTCTCAATCAATCTCCAAGTGAATAACGAAATATATTAATTCCCAGAAAAATTAAGTTAATGGATAGAATTTCTTCTGCTTTTAGTGTTCTTTCTCACTACATTTTTATTAAATCTTTGGCACCTGTTATTGCTTGTCCACTGGCCAGATGACAAGAAGAATTATCAAGGAGCAAATGAATATTAATAGGACCAGACCCAGTCCATGGTGCTCAGTTTGACAGGTTGGTTTGGGTTTTTTGTTTGTTTGTTTGTTTGTTTGTTTGTTTGTTTTTAAATACGGACAGGTGTTTGCGCTCATGGTTGTGGTTTTATATTGTCTGCTAGTGTCTGTAAATTTAATTAAATTTAACGTTTTTAAGCAAGTTAAGCATAAAGGTGCTAAATATATAATTTTGTGCTAATTCATAGGCTGCAGCTTGACTTGAATCCATCGGTATTTCACAGGTCTCTGTGAGGGCAGTGTAACTGATTGGACAGGCTTGTGGTATGAAAATACTTGAGCAACTGGGGCTGGGATTCTGGTTGGAATGGGTAACCACAGGGTTACATGGAGCTGGAGCAGGTAAGATACAGAGAAAAGGGCTGGAGGGGTTTATCTGAGGCGAAGGTGAATTCTCAGCCTCCTCCCCCCCCCCCCCGACTCTAGCCCCCATTGCTCCCTCCCACTGCTTGGGTCTAAAATGTAATTCTGTCCTGTGTACCCTTATTGTGGCTTTAGATGTGTCTATCTTCCACATCTGTGGATTCTGGGGGCGTGGTTAATGTCTAAAACAATTATTTATTATTGGATAAGCAAGAAGTGACTACCCATCCCCCTTCTACCATGCTCAGCTCAGCTTATAGTCCTCCTCTACTTAAAATAAAATAAAAATTCAGCCAAAGCTACATAGTAGGATCTTGTCTCAAAAATCAAAACAACAAAAATCTATTTCAGCCACCGTGTCCCATCTAAACCAAGCTTTTGATGTCTTGTGTGGTCTTTAAGACCTCTCTAATCCTGAGCCTGGGCAGCTCTGGGCCATTTTCTCCATGGCTTCTTCGTACAGCAGCTGTCATGGTGCCAAACTGAGCTGACCACTTGATTTTCCAGAGCACCCAGAAATTTGCCATGTCCTAGATTCTAGGACCCCCTGCTCCCTTGATGAACACTACCCCCACAGCTTCATTGACTTATCAGTTCTTTTTCAAGGTCCCTAACATTTTCTGTTTTTTCGGTTCCTACACCTTGTTATCCCAACTCTATGCTACAGACTTTTGTGTAGAATAATTATGGTAGGGAGGTTTGCTCATCTGTGTCTAGATTGTGTCTGGCACGTTGCTCTTATTTTGTCTATACCAAATTCAATTTCTGTCCTCAATGATGCTAGACTGGATTCTGCATTTGTTTTGCCGACATTCTGTATCTTGATTCTTCCAGTTGCAAATCACACATCAGTCAATACAAAAGGGCATTGTCGGTGAGAAAAATATGTAACCGAATCATATTTAAAAAATGTAACATAAAAAGAGATCTGGAGGGAGGCAGGCTCCAGGGCTGCAACTGATGTTCAGCAACATCATTTCAGACTGCCAGGCTATGGACCAGCCTTGCTTACACTGTGGTTGCTGCAAGCCCTCCTTCTGTTTGTAGTGAAACAAACAGCAGCAGTGTAAAGCAAAGAAACCAGTACTTCTAGGACTATCTTTTAATCTTTACCAAGAAAGTGCCAGAAGACGGGTACATTATTGATCAGAATTGCAACTCATTCCTGGCTCAGGAACTGGAATTCTTTTGATCGACTGACATTAGGCAAGATCAGCAATTTGGTCAGGAAAAAGGTTAGATTGGCCTAAGCCCATGTCCATCACACGTCTGAGCAAGATTAGGCTTGTGGTAGTTTGAATGGGATTGGCAACATAGACTCATAGCTTTGAATGCTTGGTCCCAGGTTGGTGGAACTATTTGGGAAGGATTAAGGGGTGTGGCCTTGTTGGAGAAGATATGTCTTTGTTGTGGGGGGGAGGGTCAGGGATTCACACTGGGGGTAACCTTGAAATTTCAAAAAGCCCACGCTATTCCCTGTTAGCTCCATCTGCCTCATGCTTGTGAATCAGATATAAGCTCTTAGTTGCCGCTCTAGCACCATGCCTGCTGTCATGCTCCCCGCCACGATGGTCATGGACTCTCACCCTCTGGACCTGTGAATCCCGAATTAAATGCTTACTTTTATAAGTTGCCTTAGTCCTGGTATTTTCACACAGCAATTGAGAAGTAACTAAAACTGTGTTGACTCAACTTTTAGAGTTTCTTAGCTGCCAACCCTCATCTTTCTCCAGCTCCCCAAAATGAGTTGTTATTGTTTTTCCCATCCTTCCTCTCCTGTGCCCATGCCTTTTGTGTTTATTGAGTGTATTGTAATTATGTAGAGCTTCAGGGGAGAGTAAAAGCTGGTGCATAGGGAAAGTTGCTAGCCTTCACTGGGAACCTTTGCCCTCCCTCTACAGAGAAGGATATAATAGCAACAGATACTCCTGCTGCTCCTATCTCCATCTCTCGAGTCCTCTAAAATATCCTCATCCATCTTCATCTCTACAAAGAAATCTCTCATTCTTGTACCTACAGCTACCTGGGAGGTTAAATGCATTGGTGACTATACTGCCTTTCCTCTATGTGATGCTTCTTTGCTTCCGGTTCAGGCCAGTGTTTGCACTTACACCAGGGATCCCAGTTCAATCACTTACTCAAGGACATCATCCATTTGATCGTCTTCCTGTCTCCTGCATCATTGATATTCTCCTTCCTATTAAACCCTCCTGTTACCAAAGTTTGTAGGGTAAAAAGCCTGGGCTCCAGCAGGTCTGTCTGACAGGCTAAGCTTGGTCACCTATTGCATTAGGCCAGTGAAAGAGGAGAGTGGCTGGCAATGGTGGCGCACGCCTTTAGTCCCAGCACTTGGGAGGCAGAGGCAGGCGGATCATTATGAGTTCATGGCCAGCCTGGTCTACAGAGATAGTTCCAGGAGAGCCAGGGCTACACAAGAAACCCTGTCTTGAAAAATGAGAGAGAGAGAGAGAGAGAGAGAGAGAGAGAGAGAGAGAGCGGAGTAACACTGAAAATCAAAGAGAATTATTCAATGTGGTCATATTGGGGAAAAGCAAAACAAATAAAGGAGTACAGTCTCCAAGTCTGTCTTTGGGGTGTGCCACCATGAGGTTTAGGCTTCAGTAGAGGAACAGTTAGGAAAGGGGGCAGGAAGTCTCATAACTAAGCAGTCCTGGTAAAGGTGTGGTCCTTCCCATTGTTGTCTCTGTTCTGGTTTGGCAAGGTGATCCCAAGAAGTTCTTATCCTTGCCATTACTCGAGGGGTTACTCCAAGAAGGTCACTTCTGCTCCAGGACACAACCTCCTTTACACTGATGACGGCCCTCAACTGAGGATGGCCCATCACGCCATGTTTTCTTCTACCTGGAACTGAAGACAATTTCAAGTTTAAGGTGGTTGATTTCTGTGTTTGCAGCCGCAAAGGGGTGGGGCAGGCCTAGAGACATATTTCTAAGGGATAAATATGCTGACCTGCAAAATAAGTGGGTGAGCCAAAGTAAAAGAGACAGACACCCAACAAAGGCGGCAGGCTTTCATCTGTGTTTAGTTACTGAAGCTGTGTGTGAGCCCAAGTGAGGGACTCAGTGTTTTTATTTGGTTTGGTTTAGGAAAGAAGCTTCTAAACGCGTGTTTGACTCCTGTCCATGGACAACACGCTCTGAGCCTTAAACACTCTCTTACCCTCACATCCCTCTTTTGCTGTGAACCATTTCTCTCTCCCATTAGTAAAATGGAATTGTCTAGAATTTTTCAAGGGGGTTATCCGTCATCTTAATTCTAACTCCTTTGCTCCGTTCTTTCTGTAACTTCTCCTGGGCAGGCCTCCACACTTGCTCTACTGAAACTTTCAAAGCACCAAAGTCAAGTCCCGTGATCCATTCTTGGTCCCTGTCTATTTCAGTTACTCTTCTCATTGATAAGGCAAAATACCCATCAAAGCAACTTACGGGTTTATCTGGGCTTGAGGTTTGAAAGCATACAGTCCATGCCTGTGGGGAAAGTGTGATGACAGGGGCTTGGAAGTTCACGTTGTATCTTCAATTCATCAGAGATGAATGCTGGTGGGTTGCTGGCTTTCTCCTTTGTATTCAGTCTAGGAATCCAGTTTATGGGGGGTGGAGCCACCCACATTAGGGTGACTCTCCTCTCTTCAGTAAAGCCTTTCTGGAAACACCCTTATGGACACCCAAGAAATGAGTTTCCACAGTGGTTCTAAATCGAATCGGGTCGATGACGAAGATTAGTCATCACAGCCTCTTATGTAACTTCTCAGAGATAATGAGTTCTCCTTTCTCCCAGAAACTCATTCGGTACTTTGTTCTCACCCGTGCCTCGTGTTTTACCTGTTGGATGGTCCTTCTTGTCACATGTGCAGAGTGCCCCTTCCTTTCCAGGTGCTACTGTGCTCCAGGTCTCTGTCCTTGGGCTCCGTCCCTCCTCCATGTTTGCTTCACCCTTGTGATTAGACTGTTGTCCATCTGCTCAGGACTCTCAATGTGTCTTTTCAGTCTGGATATCTTTCCTAGATTCTAAAATCAGCCAACCAACTGCCCACATGCCACCTTAATTTAAACGTCCACCTCACATCTCGAATGTCGCATTATCGCACCAGTTACTTATGACTACTTAACAGTGTGAACTTTAGTGGCGAATCAGGCTTGGCTTGGCTACACGACTCTGACCTCCCATACAAAAGAAGTTCCTGGAAGCAGTGGTGGTTTACGAGGTCCATTGGTTGGGCCTGGGGGTAACCTTTGCCTCCTCTTTTCCTTCAGTGGTGTTCGAGCAGAGTAGCCAGAGGGTCTCGTGGTTAAGGCTGCATTCAAAGTAACACACCAGGATGTAAATCCCAGTGAGTGATTTTGGAGGGGCTGGTACCAAGAAAAATTGATACCATCTGCCATCTTCCACTCCACCACTGTTTTAGTTAGGATTCTGTTGCTGTGAAGAGACACTGTGATTCTTATAAAGGCAAACATTTCATTGGGGCTGGCTTTGGCTTATAGTTCAGAGGTTCACATTCTCATCATGGTGGGAAGCATGGCATGGTACTAGAGAGGTAGCTGATTTCTAAATCTTGGTTCAGCAGGAAGTGACTGAGACACACTGGCCTATCATGAGCTTCTGAGACCTCAAAGCCCACCCACACTGGACACACTTCCTCCAACAAGGCCATACCTACTCCAACAAGGCCATACTTCCTAATAGTGCCACTCCCTCTGAGCCCATTGGAGTCATTTTCTTTCAAACCACTACAACCACCAAGCCCAAATCTTTTTTACTTGGTATGAGGACACCTCAAATCCTATGTTTCCATTGAGAGGATTTTACTGGGACCCACAGAATCAAAGCAAGCAGACTGTATTAGAGAAAAAGCATTCTCTTGTAGACAGAGGAAGATAGGGGAGGGTCAGCCCATGGGGTCTCAGGCTTCATGGTTTTTTGTTTTTGTTTTTTTTTTACTTTATGTTGACAGTTGTATTTTTCAAGACAGGGCCTCACTATGTAGCCCAGTTGGTCCACAACTTGCTATGTAGACCACACTGACTTCAGACTCAGAGATATCTATCCACCTGCCTCTGTCTCCTGAGCACTGGGATAAAGGAATATGTCATCAGGGCCTAATCAGTCTAGATGTTTAAAACTTCTTCTGTGTCATTTAAGTGTGTCATCTATCCAGCTCCCTACTCAGCAGCAACTTTAAGAAAGGTTATTTTGAAGTTTATCTCCCCCAGTGCAAGTCCCCACTCACACCTAGCTTGTATCAAGAGTGCTCACGATTCTGTGACCAGATCGTGAGGGGTTTTGTTGTTGCTGTTTGCTTGTTCTTTGTTTCTTGAGACAGAACTCTATGTAGTTGTAAGCTGTGCTGAACATATTATGTAGACCAGGCTGACCTTGAATTTACAGAGAGCTACCTGCGTCTGCTTCTTGAGTGCCAGGCTTAAAGTCATGTGTCACCATGTCTGTCCATATATTTCTACACTGCCTGGTAAGTCCATTCTCAATCTGTCATTTCTTCATAAAACAAATAAACAAACAAAAACAACAACAACAAACTTGGGGGCTGGAGTAGTGACTTACTTGTTAAGAGCACTGGCTGCTCTTCCAGAAGTCATAAGTTCAATTCCCATCACCCACATGGCACAATAGTCATTCCAGTTTTAAGGAATCTGACATCCTCTTCTGTCCTTCATGGGCACCCCTAGTGCCCATGAAGCTCAGACATGGATCAGACAAAACACCCATAAAATAGAAACAATTGTTCTGAAACAGGATCTCCGGGCCTCACAGAGGTTTGCTTGCTTCTTCTCCTGAGTGCTGGGGTTAAAGGTGTATGCCACTATGTCTGGCTTACAAATCTCTCTCTCTCTCTCTCTCTCTCTCTCTCTCTCTCTCTCTCTCTCTCTCTTTAAATAAATGTACCATTTTTATTTCATGTGCATTGGTGTTTGACCTGCATGTATGTTTGAATCAGAATGTCAGATTTCCTGGAACTGGAAAGGCAGACAATTGTAAGCTGCTGGGTGGCTGCTGGGAATTGAACCTCTGGAAGAGCGGTCAGTGCTCTTAACCACTCTCCAACCACTGTCCATCTCCCCAGCCCCACAAATAAATATTTTTAACCAAAACAGATAAACAGAAATCTGAATTCAATCACTTGTCACCACTCTTGGTCCAGTGCACACCATGGATTATACATTGATCAGAAACTATTTCCCTTCCCCACCACTGGCAGTGTCCTGTCCACACAGCAGCCTAAGAAACCCTATCCGACTGTCAACCAGATCCCACACTCCTCTTGTTCCCTCCTAGTTTTCAGTGGCAGACAAGGCCCCCCACACTGGCACCATCTGCTCCTCCCACCCCGAGGACACACTTCCCTCAGAGCTCCTGCCCTCTGTCCTCACCCTCTCACCGGCCCTCTGCTCCACCCTGGCTGAGCTCCTTCAGGGGCCTGTAAGGCTGGCACACTTTCCAGCCTCAGGATGCTCCCTCCTCAGATGTGGGCATGCTTGACTCCCTCACCTTCGTTAGGCCATATACAGAGGTCACATTTATAGGAAGTCTCTGGCTGTCCTCTAACACAGCCACCCTCTTCTGCAATTCTTCTTTGGTCCTTATTCTTTATATTTAGGGGGTATTTTTGGTATGGGTTGTTGTTGTTGTTGTTGTTTGGGTTTTGTGTAAGCTTTAATTTTTCAAAATCTGCTTTTAAAGATGGTTCTTAAACATTTTAACCTCCTTTCTAGCTCACCACCCACCAGAGGTAGTAGGAAAGAAAGGTTATTAGGATAAGGGAGAAGTAGGCTTATTTAGAAATTGTTCTATGGAGCAAATCCCATCTGCATTGTCAGGAAATCAGCTGTTCAGTTTACAGGTCACCAGTGTGGATTCACTCACACACTTCACGAACATACTACCAGTCCAGTTCAGTAGCGTCAGATTACAAACAGGAATCAGCAGCGGTTGGCCCAACCTAGCAGAGACAGCCAGGCCTCCTCCGAATCAACATGAGTCAGCAGGAGGACCAGGACCACCAGGAACTCCAGGAGAAGTTCTGTGCTGCGCCTCTCTCCACAAAGCGAAGATCAGCGAAGACTCGAGCCTGAGAAGCGTTGCAGAACTAGCTGTACCAGCCAGCCCCTCTCACAGACTGTTGAGTCCTATTTATAGATCCTCCAAACACCACACGTCCTCCATGGGTCTTGCCTCACCACGTGTCTTGCCTCAGCACGTCTGTCTGTAGCCGCTGACACCACTCTGCCAATCGGCCCGAGGCCATGGAAGCAGCAAGAAGCTGCCAGCGCATCACCAGACGTTTCTTAGTGCGTTTCTCTCCAGGGAGTCACGACAAGTGGAGCTCGACAACACAGTGTAAGGCAGACCAGTACATGCGTGTCGTTAGCAGAAGGTCCTTCATCACATGTCCTTCCCGTGTTTTACCTGTGTCTACTTCAGGAAAACACTTCTTTGTGTGTTTGCCCCAGCGAAACACCATTCGGCACAACTGACTTTCCACACAACCTTAAGTTTCCACTTTAGTTTTGTTTTTAAGCTGAGTTTTATTCTCCAGGCCATGCTGGCCTCACACTTACGGGAATTCTCCTGTCTCAGCTGTGGAGGGCTGGGATTAAGGCTGTGAGGCTCCACACCAAGTAGTATGGTGTTCCTTTATTCCCTGCATTTCAAAGCACTTTTCATCCTCTGACATGCTTTATACTTTGGTTTTTTTCCTCTTTTTTTTTGGGGGGGGGGTTCTTTTTTTCGGAGCTGGGGACCGAACCCAGGGCCTTGTGCTTCCTAGGTAAGCGCTCTACCACTGAGCTAAATCCCCAGCCCGGTTTTTTTTCCTCTTTAATATGCCGTACATTTCAGTTATTTGTTGGCTCGTCGTTCCTGTGGAGAGCTAGTTCCGTGAGGGCAGGGTGTCTTTCTGTCTTCTCTTCTTCCGTGGGCTAGAATATAGCACACTGCACTTAGCAGGCACCTGACCATATTTGGTAAATGGCTGATCCTGAACACGGCCTGTGTACTGTTATTTCCCATGCTAACTATAGCAGTCACTCTTTTCAATACCGTGACAGAATGCCTGACAAAAGGTGGATGTGTGGGTTACGCTCCTTAGCAGGAAGCGATGGCTGCAGGAGTAGGCTATGATTGGTAACAGTGTGTTTGCCCCCAGGAAGCAGGGTGATAGGAACCCAGGGCTCAGCGCACTTCTTTTTCCTCAGGGAAGGACCTCAGTGCCACCCATATTCAGGTATGTCTTCCTACCTCGCACTCTCAGGAAACCTCCTCAGAGACACACCTCTGGGTGTCACCTAGCAAACTCCAAGTCAGCTGCCAGTGTAGACAAGCCACATCTCTAACCCTGCTCCAGACAAAGCAGATGTTCTGGTCTTCACTCTGCAGCTGAGGTAACAGGCTCAGATCATTCTCCCAGGGGCTGGAGAGATGGCTCTATGGTTAAAAGTGTTCGCTCATCCTCCAGAGAATGAAGTTCTGTCTCCAGTATCCACATTGGATGATTCTCATATTTTTGGTTGTGAGCCTAGCCTTTAACGGCTGAGCCATCTCTCCAGCCCACATTGGATGATTCTCAACCTCTTCTGGCTTCTTCAGTCATACAGATAGACATATTCAAATACATAAAACTAAAATAAATCTTTAAGTGAGGAGGGGCTGGAGAAATGGTTCATCAGTTGAGCACATTTGTTGGTTTTTATTTTTGCAGGACACAGGTTTGGTTCCCAGCACCCACTTGTTAGTTCCATTAATCTTTAAAAAACAAACAAACAAACAAACAAACAAACAGCTCTAGATGTGATGCGGGCCTTTAATCCTACCACTGGAATGACAGAGGCAGGCAGATCTCTGTGAGTTCAAGGCCAGCCTGGTCTACAGATCCAGTTTTCAGACAGCAAGGACTGTTACACAGAGAAACTCTGTCTCCAGAAACAAAAACAAAAACAAAAACAAACAAACAAAAAAATTCTGAGGCCACACAGCCAATGTGGAGAACCCAGAAAATGCTGCTTCAGGATTGAACCTTTGACCCAGCTGAAAGGGTTAAGATTGGCCTGGGAATCAGGCTCTCTCTGACCTGTCCTTCCCCAGTTTTACTGCATGCTGGGAGGGGCTTTCTCGGGAATTCCTTTGTGTGACTGGGGAATGCTTTTTCCAGAAGAAATAAAAAAGGTAATTAATTCTCTTCTGTCTGCTCCGAGGACTCTCACTGAGGAACTAGGAAAGCTCGAGCCCCCCTGGAAGGAGAAGGAAGTATCTAAGCCCTAGAACCATCCAAGGCCCCGTATCTGACAGTTCTTCCCCAAGACTGCAGAGGTTACACAGAAGACTTCATCTGCATAATGAGATGACCTTTCTTGCATCCGGGCGTTGGAGCTCAGAAGTTACTTAAGCCTTCACCATCTGGCCCTTGGGGGAGACTCAGCGCTCACAAGCACTGTGCTTGCTTTCCAGCTCCTGTTCCTGTTAATAAATTTATATTCCTTTTCTTTCTATTAATCTGTCTATTGTTCACTCATTTCAAAGAACCTTCGAGGGGCAGGAGAACGGTTTTTTGTTTGTTTTTTTTTTTACCCCTCCACCAGTGAAATAGAATATCTTAGTTGTTTTAATTTTTTTCCCCTTCCTGTCTCTGCAATAAAATATCCAGACAAGAGCGGCTTAAGGAAGAAAGACTCCGTTCTGGGTCCCAGTTTAAGGCATCCAGATGGGGAAGGCAAAGCCTGAGGTGCTTAAAGCAGCGCCGGTCACAGCACAGCGCATCCTCAGTCAAGTCACTGAGGGCAACTGAGCTCCTTTCCCATTTCTTACGATCAGGATCCCCTTCCACAGTTATGATGGGTTTTGCACACCAATTAACATAATCAGGATAATCCCAGTCAGGCATGGTGGAGGGGGCAAATGTCTCTAATTCCAGCACTCGGGAGGGAAGCAGAGCCATCTGGGTCTCTCTGAGTTAGTTCAAGGCCAACTTGGTCTACATTTCAAATTCCAGGCTAGCCAGGATTATGTAGTGAGAGAGGGGTAGGGAGGGAGGGGAGAAGGAAGGTCCCTCGGAGGCAGGGCGAGAGGCTTGCCTTCCAGTTTAAGAACCTGTCAGTTTGACAGGTAACAGAGGAAGTGTTGTCTGAGTTAACCGTTAAGCATAATGTCACCTGTCTTCATCTGTCCCTTCATGTCCTCGCAGAAGGAGCACCAGCTCTGTGGCCCGCTGATTGATATGTGTGTTTGTGTGGTAGGACATCTGACAACCTTGCTCTGAATCTGTTACTGTAAATTAGCAGCTATGAAAGGAAAGGAAGAAGAAAAAAGGAAGGGGAATGGGTAAAACGGAAATCGGAAGAGAAAAAGATGGACGAGCTGGTAGAAGGGATGATGTTTTAGGATGATATCGGTCCCAGTGAACAGTTGAGGAAAAAAAAAACACGTGGGAAGAAGCCCTGGTCCCTGCTCCTCTCCTTGTCCTCTGTTTACGGGCTCCACACATGTACTGGTATTGTGTTCATTCTCATTTTCTCCTGGTGGCAATCGCCAGACTCCCAGACGGAGCAAGCGTTCATCAGGCAGCAGCTGCTGGACCTTTGACACGAATCTCCCCTGGTCCAGTCCTACTCCCAGGTGATTCTGCTCCCTTTGCCCCATAGCAGGCCTCAGGCAAGATCAGGCCTCATTCAGAATAGCAGGCCTTACTTGTGGTGGAGACCACAAATGTCTGTGAGCCCCTCTATCATGAAGCTAAAGTAGCTCTGTGGTAGGTGAGGATGAAAGGAAGGCCGGCTTGCCTGACTGACATCTGGTGGTCAGAGGTGGCTAGGGGAGTTACTGAGGAATTCCACAAGGCATCCATTGCTGTAGTAAAGAGGAATTCCACAAGGCATCCATTGCTGTAGTAAAGGGTACTTTGGCTCTGTTGTTGATCTCTCTCTCTTTCACACACACACACACATACACACAGAGAGAGAGAGAGAGAGAGAGAGAGAGAGAGAGAGAGAGAGAGAACACACACACACACACACACACACAGAGAGAGAGAGAACACACACACAGAGAGAGAGAGAGAGAGAGAGAGAGAGAGAGAGAGAGAGAGAGAGAGAGAGAGAGACTCACTCACATGTGAAGGAAAAAAATGATTTTGAACAGCTCAGGACCAAGACAGATGGCTGTAGTTGATGGAGTCTGGAGAAAAATAGCATTTCCTGCATTTGGGTTATCATATGAGTGATTGCTAAAAACATGGCTTTGTTCTGTGCTGGATTCTCTGGGCAATTAATTGTGGAAGATCTGCCGTGAGGTCCCTGCTGGGTTTGAAATACTTCAGACATATTTCACAGATATCTGTGGCTACTTCAAGCCTCCTTCCCTCCCTCCCTTTCCCCTCCTCCTCTTTTCTTTTTTTCATTTCGTTTCTTTCCTTTCCTTTTCTTTCCTTTCCCTTCTGACCCTCTGCATTGGCCCTTTCCAATTCTCCTTGGGTTTGCCCTTTCTTTTCCCAGCAATTTTCTTCCTTTTCTGTGGCTCCCCAGCCCTCATCCACAAATAGCAAATCATAAGTGAGTAAAGAAGGGGAGGATGAGGGGATCATTGAGTGTCGTGAAAATTACAAGCGACTTTGGGGAAAGCTTGTTGGCATCCATATGGGATAATTTGCACTGTGAACTTAAGGTCCACATGTGGGTTCCTAAGTTCTAGCCTGGAGGAGGGGAAGCTACTGCTTCTGCTGCTGCTGCTGGTGGTGGTGGTTACTTCCCAAGAGCCCCTGGGACTAGGGCAGGGTATGGAATTTGGAGATCCCCAGCAGATAGTCCTTTCCAGCTCTTACAGATGAACTAAAGAGAGTGATCAGTAGTTAAAGTTCTTTATACAAGTCAAAACAAAAAGTTTGATCACTAGTGTCTGTGTGAATTGCTTCCCATAGCTGCTAAGGAGAGAGCCAGATACTGTGGTAAGTCACTCAACCTGAAAACTTACAAGATTCCCTCACCCCAGCTACCTAAGCATCATCCAGCCCAGGGGCTAGAGGCCCACTCTGTGGTGAAAGTAAGTTCAAAGGCATCCGTTCATGGGATCAGTTAATTATCCCGAATCCATTCTGTAATGCTTCCGTTGCATGCCTGCATGCTTACACAGTTACAGTGGGCAGTCTCTGACCTCGAGAAACTTACTAGGAAAACCCACACATTAAACAAAGTGCCTAAGTCAGTGGGAAAGCATTGCCCTGGACTTCCCTACCGAGCACATAGCTGGTGAAGACATGAACTCACTCCGGAAGGAGAGGAGGAGAGGTCTGGTTTTTTTCCACTCATTAAAAAGGGTGAGAGTTTTCCAAGCTAGTGGCAGCAGCTGCAGAAGGCAGCACTCACCTCACAGAGTACCTGGCATACACACAGGCATGGCTTGGAAACCACAGCTTACTGGTAACCCTAGTTCATAACAGGTGGAACCAAGAACATAGGGAAGTTGGGGAGCAATCAGGGAGCCTGGAGAGATGCTCAGAGCCCACTGGAGGAAGCCAGAATCTTACATAAGCATGCGGCAGCCTCAGAGGGATCCTGCCTGTACTTTAGAAATATGCACACCCTTTTTGGGATGGTTTGTTTTTATTTTGTTTTGTTTTTGTTTGTTTTCAGCCGGGTCTCAACTATATAACGTAGGCTTGCCCAAACCAGCACTTAGAGTACTGCTGCCTCAGTTGCCTGGAGTACTGAGATAAGATACATCTTTGGAAAGGCAGGTGAAAGAGAGTGGGCATTCAAACACTCCACAGCTTGTCACTCCACAGCTCTGAAGTATCTGATGGTCCCCCCCACCCCTATCTTCACACAGAACAAAACCCAGAAGAATCCCACAAGACCCACGTGATCTGCCTTTGCCTTCCTGTCATGCCTGCCTCCTGCCTCGATCATTCCCACCACTCTAACTTCCTCTAACAGGCCAAGCCTGGCCTTCCCAGTTGTGCTCTTAGCCACGAAAGAGCCCCATCCCCCCTAGTAGAGATTTGTGTTTCTTCCAATAGTATTTGGTCTTCTCTTTTTTTAAAAATACACCATCTCATGATGTAGCCTGGGACAATATGGAACTAGCTTAAGACCAGGCTGACCTTGAACCCAGAGATCCACTTGCCTCTGCCTCCAGGATGCTTCCACATCCAGCTTTGAGAGCATCTCTCTTTGCTGACTTGCCATCTCTCTCCCTCCAGCTTGATTTTACTTATTCATTCGACTAGTATTTATTGAGCACAGGCTGTGCATTAGCCTTGATTCTAAGTATTGAGCACACCCTGGAGAACCAGGCAGAGCAGAACCAGCTACTCAGAGCTTCCACCCTCCTGGAAAGACACACAGTAAACAGAGAAGCACACAGAAACAGAACCCCATGGGGACAGTAAACAGAGAAGCTCACAGAGACAGAACCCCATGGGGACAGTAAACAGAGAAGCTCACAGAGACAGAACCCCCTGGGGACAGAAAGCAGGACAGCCCTTTTTTGTTGTTGTTCTCATTAAGATTTATTTCTATTTATCTATATAGTGTTTCTGTGTGTCTGTCTGCTGCATGTACGGGGTACCGATGGAAGCCAGAAGAAGGTTTTAGATCCCCTAGAGCTAGAATCACAGGTAGTTGTGAATTGCCTGATTTAGGTGCTGAAAACCAAATTTGGGTCCTCTTGTAAGAGCAGCAAGTGCTCTTAACTGCTGAGTGATCTCCCTGGCTAGCTGCAAGGACTACCTTCCTTAACACCCCAGGACATAGAGCACTGCTTTCCACTAACTGAATGTTTATTCTTTTTTCTTTTCAAAGGACGAATGACTTGCTCCCACGTTAATTTCCAGTCTTATCGAATACCTGATGTTTCAACTACCTTGTTGGTTCACTGCTTTTATTTCTCCTTCTTCGATGGGCAACATTTAGGCATATGAAGGGTTAAGTACATTTGCATGTCATTCTGGAAATATAATCGGCATCTATCATATTACTGTTATGGGAAAATATGTTCTGAGTTCCAAATAATTAACTTGCAAGCGAACTTTGAGACTGTCAGCCAGGCTCATGTATATTTGGGGGAGGTTTTGCCAAAGTCTTTGCACTCTTTTACGAGGAGAGGCAGCATGCCAGCCAAATCAGCCCAGACAGCCCTGGCGATCATGGGGTAGCAGATGTCTCAGAAAAATCACCCCATCTGAAGGTTCTGCTAGGCCTTGCACTCAGAGTTGGGGTTCTCAGAATCTCAGACCTGTGCTGACACACCTCCCTGTGCACAAGGACAGGGGTTGTAATCAGACGTTTTCTCTTTACCAGGGGGACCAAGAAAAAATTCTTCAGAGTTCTTCACCTGGACCACAGCATGGCTGGAAGTGGCAGCCAGCCTGGGCACTTGGCCCAGCAGCCCTGCGACACAGAGCAGGAGAGTGCTTGGGGATCAGCCAATCTGATGCGGAGAAGTCACTCTGACATGACAAGCAGTGTGGCGTCTAGCCTACCCGCAGCCTCTTTAGCAAAGGGAGGAATCTCACACAGGGAAGAGCTGGGCAAGGGAAGGAGGTAGGCTAAGGCTGTTAGGTTACAAACAAAACGAAAGAGGATGTGAGATTGAGATTCCGGAAGGGAGACCAATGAAACGCTCAGTGTTTGAGGCTGGGACCAAGGGTGTTCTCTGGATCATACTTGGCTTTTCTGATTCTTTGGCTCCAGGTGATGCTATGTAGCTAAATCAGAGAGGATGTGACTGTGAATCTGACTTTAGTCTCTCCGTTGCTGTAAAATACCTAAGACTATGAGATAAACCAGGCTAAGTGGCACACGCCTGTGGTGACAATTTTGGAATATTGGTTGCTTTCAAAAACACAGAAACACTCTAAGGATATGTTTTCCTTTTAATCCAGGTGTTAGATATGGGGCTGCTTCAGATTGTCCACAGCGGCTATGATATGCTCTAGCAGGGGCGTGATTTTGCCAGGTACCGACAGTTTTTGCATTTGTGTGACATTTGGAAACCTAGGGACTTTTCAGAGGTTGTATAAATACTAGGGCCCTGAGAGAGGGTAGTGGGCTGGTGGTTGGTTGCTTATTGTTCGAGGTTTAAGTAGTCATGTGCAAAGAAGAAAAAAGAAGAATTTAGGAATCCTGATGTTGAAGATCAAATTTACCCCTAATCAGCAGGAAGTAGTCTAACGATAACGCCGCCTTCTTTCCTTTTTAATTCTTTTTCTCTCCTATCTAGTATCTGGGGATTGAAAAGGTGGAGAAGGGTGGAAGGAAGAACCAACCAAAAGACAGCCACCTGCACCCTTAATCCCAGCACTCAGGAGGCAGAGCCAGGTGGATCTTTGTGAGTTTGAAGCCAGCCTGGTCTATATAGTGAGGAATATACACCACCACCACCACCACCACCACCACCACCACCACCACCACCACCACCACCACGGGATAAAAAAGGACTGGGTGGTTTATAAATGAAAGAGGTTCATTTAGCTTGTGGTTTTGGGGATCTAAGACAGTGGTGTTGTCATGAGCTTCTTGTGAGAGCCCTTGACATACTGTTACCTGTTGGAGGGTATGTGAGGATGTGCTGGAAAGCCTGTGTGGGAGAC